>NC_090025.1:84101169-84431794 GCF_037176765.1 Anolis sagrei
TACTTCCCCATATTATTCTCTCCAGGAAGAGAAGAGCATATGCCTGGTTAAACAATAAGCTTAGCAAGGCATGTCCACGTAGAATGTCAGTTTTGCAGTACCATGCGGTGATGTTCTCATTTCACAGGATTTAACTTCGTCTTGGAGCAAGAGTAATTAGCCCTTTTATTTTATTTTAGATTGGAAAAATATCAAAAAATAAAAAGAAGAAACTGAAAAAAAAGCAAAAGAGGCAAGCTGAGCTACTAGAAAAGCGTTTGCAGGAAATAGAGGAATTGGAGCGGGAGGCTGAGAAGAAAAAAATAGAAGAAAATGTAACCTCTGCTGTATCATCCAATGAACAAGAGGATGAATACCACCCAGAAGTTAAGCTAAAAACCGTTGAGTTGGAAGAAGTAGCAGATGAAGAACCTGGGAATGAGGATGGTAAGTGCTGATTTTTAAAAATTGCAATAAAAATGTCTTTGGCCCTGCCCAGTGTAATCATTTGTGTTTTAATGTTTGATTTTATATTGCTGTGTCGCTTATTATATTGGTTTTGCATTTTATATATTTAATTTTCTGGTTTTTTGTTATGCTTTTGTGTTATATTATGTTTACTGTATTGATGGGTGTGGCCTTATGTAAGCTGCCCCGAGTCCCCTTATTATTATTATTATTATTATTATTATTATTATTATTATTATTATTTGGTCCAGAGGTCCTGTTGGATTAGTAAATTCTGGCCTGTTGGTTAGCAGATCCAAAGAACCTCAGAAGGGTTGATCCAGTGCAATATAGCAGAATGGTTTTGCAAACACGAGCAGTTTTCCTAGTGAAGCCAGTGGGCAGTCATTCCCCCTACCCCTGCAACCCTGGGACACACTGCTTTGGAGCATAGAGAAGACCCTCAGAACAGATCTTCAGGTGACAAGGCACAGGAGAAAAAGAGAATGCTCCATTGAAGTTGCATAAGGTTGCATTCTCTTTCAGCTGGTGGAGCTACTGCTCTTTCAGCTGGTAGAGCTATATCATTGATCCTAACCAGTTTGTGCAAATGGCAGCTCCCTTATGTCATGTAGCAGATTATTTTTAAAATGTAAGGATGGTAGGAGCGTGTGAGCAAGATTCTAAAAAAAAAAACAAAACCCTCCATGATGTCTCAGTTTTAATAAAGCTGTTACACACTTATGTTTAAGTGATTTGAAATGCTGGTGAACATGTATAATCTACTTAAAATCCCCAACTCTCCATTTCAGTTTTGAAATCATGACAATTGTACTAACAACCAATAATTGGCAGTTGTACCAATATTTTTACTAATTCTTGTTACTGCCAATCTCCTGCTTAGACGTGGGTTTTCAAACTGTCGTTCACATTAACTGTGAAAATGGGAAATGAGAGAAAGGAATGACTTGCTGAAGGCCAGGGTGGAAGAGTACCACATTTCATCACATAATAGTCACAGTTTTTATCCTTTTTCTATCAATAAAAGGGGATGGGCTATTATCCAATGGAAAAAAATCTCTCTTGATTCCCCAAGAGGAGTAGGGATGACCCAGCCACAAACAAACAGCTCTGTTTTATTTTTGTTTTTTAAATGGTGTGGTCAAGGAGGAGGGAAGATTCCTCTTCCCTCCCTTCTTTCTCCGAAGGCCAATCAGTTTACAAGATCTGAAATTTAACTTTTTGGAGAAAGGGGAAGGAGGAAAGATTCGAGTTCCAGAGATCTCAATTTCAGTTTTTTATTTTTTAAAATATATTTTTATCGATTTTCTTAGAATACATCAATACATCAATACCTTCAATACTCTTAAATTTCATCCTCAATTGATTACATCAACTATAAGTGTATATATATCTTGTGTGTGTGGGTGTACCTCTGTGCCCCCTCCCCTTCCGAGCCACTTCAGTTTACATTCTCTTTCCAAAGTACCATTTCTTCTTGTGGAGGTAATTTCCCATCTACTTCTTTTAAGCCATTCTCAATAAATTTTCCCCAAACTTCATCAAAGTCATTTTCCTTCCATACCCCTTTCCTGATTCTTAACCTACATGTCAATTTATCGTTTATTGCTATTTTCCATAGTTCTTGATACCATTCTTCAATTGATATATTTATTTTATCTCTCCAGTTCTTCGCTATCAGTAATCTTGCTGCAGTTAACATGTTATCTATTGCATCCTTCTCTGTTTTTTTCTATTTCTTAATGTTGTATAGTGACAACAGTGCAATGTTTGCACTTTTCCCTATCTTCATATCCATTATAGCTTCTATCTCTCCAAATACCTTCCCCCAAAATTCATTTACATATTTACATTGCCACCAGTTTTTTAAAAACTGCCTTGGCTTCGGAAAAATAAGGAAGAAAGGGGGAATCAGCCCTGAATGACTCTGTGACTATTATGCGATGTAATACAGTATATACACACATTGGGCACATATGGGCTAGGCGATCCTGGCAACATTTGGTTTCGAGAAAGCCAAAATTGTCTCATTAAATTCTGTCGAATGTGTGGAATAAATATGGTCTAAGCATTGTGCATTTTAATACTTTGTCAAGCCCCAAAGATTTCTTAAACCAATACCAGATCTCCAGTATTTATTGTTACCACTGCTTCAGATCACAGTGTTTATTCAGTGTTGTCATAATAAAATTCAGTTACTAGTGCAAAATACCTCTGCGTTTTGTTTCAACGGGGAACTACAGAAGGAAGCTGTCAATGGTTTTTAAAAGAATAGCTCAAGCTAACTTCAGTACAAAAATGCTGTGGAACTCCAATTAATTGACTTATATAACCAGGAGTCTGTGCATTGCCCTCTGAGGCAAAATAGTACTGAGCTGAACTTTGTGTAATAAGTTCAAAAGATGCCTTTTTTTATTCTTACCATTATTTTTTTTTAAATGGTGAGAGAGAATGTAATTTAATGTGTATGTTATCTGTTTACCTAAAAGGTGAAACAGAAGATCAGGATGAAAAGGAAGACACAGAAAAAGAAAACACAGAGAAAGATGATGATGTTGAACAGGAACTTGTCAATTCAGAGTCTGCAGATCCCACTTGGATAGAATCCCCTAAAACAAACGGCCACATAGTAAACGGTCCTTTCTTATTGGAAGAACAGATTGAAGATGACGACGAGGAAGAGGAGGAATGCCCAAATGCTGAGCAATATAATCTCGATGAGCCAAATGCAAAATGTGATTACAGTTATAGTAGCTCCTATGAACAATTTAATGGTGAATTGCCAAACGGATGTCATAAAATTGTCGAATCACAATTTTCTGAATTCTCGGCTTCTGTGTTCTCTGGAGCACTAGATTCCGTAGCTTGTGGTTCAGCTGTTTCTGAAGAATCAACTGTTACTGAAAGAGAGGGAAGCCCTCCATCCCATGATAGGAGCAGGACAGTATCAGCATCTAGTACTGGAGACTTGCCAAAAAGTAAGCTTTTCCCCTTTTACCTAATATTTTGTTCACCTTCTGTTTTGAACACACTTGATAATGCTCCCTTCAGTATACTGTCCTTTTCATATTTTTGCATCTATATAATGCTGAACCTGTGGGCTAACTGCAAATTGAGAGGCAGATTGGAAAACATGGTACTGTTGGCATTTGTATGTGTATTAGATGCATTGTTAAACTTTACATTACATAACTGTATATATGCTATTCTTAGAACTGGGTTGCTCTGTTAAGAGCACAGCGTGGCTGTATTGTAGCTGAGATCTAAAGAACTATGTGATGAGTCCTGTTCATTTGAAATGCCTGTGGGCTTGTGTTTTATGAACAGCAGCTTACCAAGTCACATGGGAAATGACTTTTGACACTGGAGGACATTCAGAAGCAGTTTGTATTAACATTGGTGACCACGGTTTAGAGAGAAAAGAATCAATGCATTTTACTGAGGTTTCCAAATGTCTTGACCCTAAATCATTTTTTGGAACACATCACAACTTAGTATTTCATTTTTTTAAATTCATTGATTGATTGATTCCCTTTTTTCCACTTCCCCTCCTTCCCTGGCTGGGGTTCAAAGTGATTGTGACAGCACATCAAAGAAATAAATAAATATTGTTGTAGTAGAGCCTGTGAGTAACGTTGCAAACAGTAGTATGGGTGCCAGAAGGGGAAAAAGGGTTACTCAGGAGCAGGAATCTGATGAGGAGCAGCAGAGGAAGAGGATCCGGGATATACTTATGGCACCTACAGATGAGGATTCATTTGAGGGGTTTTCTGGGGATGATGGGTCAATGAGTGAAGGAGAAGAAGGAGACACCATGAATTGGTCTACGGGGAAGAAAAAGGGTTACTCGGGAGCAAGAATCTGATGAGGAGTGGCAGAGGAAGAGGATTCGGGATATACTTACAGTGCCACTGCCTACGGATGAGGAGTCATTTGAGGGTTTCTCTGGGGATTATGGGTCAGGGAGTGGAGGAAACGAAGGTTACAACGTGGATTGGACAAAGGTGAAGGAAGTGCAAGCTATTTGTGTGGAGCCAACATCTATTGATACGTTTATGGGGTTCTCTGAGGGTGAAGACTGGCAATCAGGAGATCCAGCTGAGTCTTGGGGGATCTAAGTCTTGAAAGGAGATGGGGAAAATGGAGGGATGGACGTAGGGATTCACGTGAAGAGTTGGGAACAGCTGCAAGGGATTAGGATGGGGCGGTGACCAGTTCATCTTCTGGTGATGATATGTAGATAAAAGTGGGTTCAGGAATGAGGGACCTTTGCAGAAGGCAAGGTGTTGGTGAACCTTGGTGCATTGGGTACTGTCTGGACTTGTCGCTGCCTGTTTCGTGTTCGGCATTGGTTTGGGATCTGCAGGTTACTGTTCCTGATCGTGTGTGTTTTCAACTCGGATTGGATTCTCGTGAGTGTGGATTTCCCCCTGGACCTGGACCGGTTTGACTGAGACATTTCTTCTGTGGATATTGGAACTACACTACTTTGAACTTCTCCTTCTATGACCCTGGACTTCTGCTGACTACGCTTTTCTCTCTGCAGCTTCATCTTTTTGCTAACCTGTTGTATGCTGTGACCTTTTGTTCAGTTTTGAAGCACTGCGTTTGATTCGGTTCTTTTATCCGGTTTATCCGGATTATATTCCTGGCTACTTTTGAACCAAGTCTGGTTTGGACCAGAGGCACTGCGTTTAAGTGTCTCTGTGTTACTTTCCTTTTGTTGCAATAAACTTCGTTCAGAAACTAACTTTGAGTCTGGCCCTTTAAGGCGTCTGATTCCGACAAATATTGCTTGTCATGTATGTATTATAAATTATTGTACATAGGCCACATATTGTTTGCAGTTCTTTTTTCATTTATATGTAACTGAAGCAATAAGAGACCCACTCTTGGTTCACTGGCATTTTATCTGGAGGGATATGCATTTCTTTTTTGAAGGGTTTGCATCAATTTTCTCTACATTTTCTCCGCTTTGAGAACCCTTTGGGGAGATAAAGCAGGGTATTTATAATAATAATAATAATAATAATAATAATAACAACAACAACAACAACAACAACAACAACAACAATTATACATTTCCTATTTTCATTCTCGTGTCCTGGGAAGTTCTACTTGGGCTCAGATTCAGGAGACAATGCCAAGCAAATAGGGATTTGAATAGTGTGAATGTTGCTGAGCAATAAATGCGTTCAGATGTGAACAAGCTCTTAGTGGTATTTGAACATATATGGTTAACTGTGTACCATGACTTCAAAAAATTTGATGGACTGAAAAGCATGGAAGCTTACCAAGTGATTAATATATCTTAGGAGAAAGCTGAAATTTTTATTTATTTATTTTTATTGTGATTTTACATTTTGAGTGAAATTACAAAGTGAAAAGAAAAAAACAAAAGGTGAAAGCTGAAAATTATTAAATAAAAATTAAATATTGCAGCTCCACAGACATTCTAGGAATTCTCAGAACTGTGACCTTTTGATTTCTATGATGCTTCTACGCTGCCATATACAATCCAGATTATCTGCTTTGAACTAGATTATATGGTAGTGTAGAACCGTATGATCCAGTTCAAAGCAGATAATGCGGATTATCTGCTTTGATAATCTGTATTATATGACAGTACAGAAGTGGCCTGAGTGTGAATGGTTATTGGTTGTTATTTTAGTTGGGAAGAAATAAAAATTTCTTGTTCCTCTTATCCTACACTTGAATCCACAGCAGTGAATACAGGTCCAAAGTGCTGGATAAAGTTGAATCCATGTACTTATTGTTGTTGTTCATACGTTCAGTCGTCTCCGACTCTTCGTGACCTCATGGACCAGCCCACACCAGAGCTCTCTGTCGGCCGTCACCACCCCCAGCTCCTTCAAGGTCAGTCCAGTCACTTCAAGGATGCCATCCATCCATCTTGCCCTTGGTCGGCCCCTCTTATCATTAGTACTTATCATTAGTACTTCCCAATTAAACTCTTTCTGATAAAAATAGTTGTAGCTCCTCTGTGATGCCTGGTATTAGATGGATAACATATCCATTTTTGATATTCAGTTCTGTACAATTGTACAATGACAAAACAGTACATTGTAAGACATTTCTTTTATGGTAATTTTCAACAAAGAGATCCACTTTACCAGAAAGTCTTCCGAGGGATACCAAGTTTTATCTACCACTGATGAAAAATAAGTGCATTTTTCTGCTGATGTCCTTGTAATTGGCCCTGACACAGATACATGAGCAACATAGTCACGGATACTCAAGCTAGCTAATCCCAACCACTGCTTCCGAATATATACTTCAGATGGGAACCCAGGTAAGATCTTCTTTCAAAATATTTGACTTGCTGCTTGTTAGTATTCAACCTTGATGGGATGGATGCTAAGGTCTTTGACTGGGATTGGAATTTTATTGGAATAGAGCAGTATTGCAAAAATTGAGTATGCTTGGGAAGCCATATACTATTTTCTTCACATTGCTTGCACAAGTATAAGAAATACAGCCCTAACTAACTGGCATTGTAACTGATTATTGTGGTTAGAGATTGGCTGAAATTTATTGGAGGCCTTTAATAGCATAGCGTCACAAATAATTCTTGGTGTCTTGGTTTTTAGGCCTGTTCCTGGGTTATTTGGGGCTCCGGTTCAGAAATTGCATTGGATAGATTTAATCGTTGCCATCTTGTCATTTTTTCTTGCCACTTTTATCATAATCATTTTTTAATAACTGTGCATTGCTCTCTGTAATTTGAATTCCTAGATAGTTTATTTTTGTTTCTAACCCTATCCCTGATTTTTCTTGTAACTCTTCTTTTTTCTTTTTTCTTTTCGTATTTTTTGTGAGGAACTTAGTTCAGTCCCTCCACCTCTCCAAATTTCTCTATTTCTCTCCACCATTTATCCCATTGGTCGATCAGGTCTTTCAATATACAGACCATGTCGTCTGCAAACGCCAGTGGCTTATATTTGTTTTGTTGCACAGTCAGTCCTTTTCATTCTTGATTATTTCTTATGCGGTCCAATAAAGTTTCTAGCGCTACAATGAAGATCAGCGGGGACAGCGGGCACCCCCGCCTTATCCCCTTATTTATTTTAAATTCTGTTGTTAATCATCCCTTTATTATGATTCTTGCTGATTGTCTAGTATAAATTGCTTTAATAGCATTTATAAAATAGTATCCCATATCCATTTCTTTTAACAGTTCCATTATAAAATTCCAATTAACCTTGTCAAAGGCTTTTTCAGCATCTAGAAACAAAAAGCCCATCTTTTTTGATTATGTTTTTCACAATATTCTATAGCATTTAATATTGTCCTTGTGTTGTCCTTAATATGTCATCCAGGCAAAGTGGTGCAATTTTTGGAATCAGCAGGTCAAATAGACCCAGAAACAGGGCTAACATTTGAAGCACCAAAATGTATGTTGGCCATTGTAGGTTCCCCAATGTGCTGTGCTTAGCTGAAAAATAATTGGTCTGGAAAAGGATGGCAGGAATCAAGGAGAAGAATGCATTATTGATCAGTCCTTATGTGTCTTCATTAGATCTAATATATATTTTCTCCCTCTTAGGTTTTCACAATAGGTTACTGGCTGTATGAAAAGAAAAGGTTGCCAGGAATTGGTAGCATATTTGCAAAATGGAATCAGGGAATTTCATTATCAACTTGAGAAGGAACATTGACCTATAGGTCAACCAAAGGAACAAAATGAAAAGAAATGGGACATAGAACATGGGTGATCAAAAAGGAAGCAGCAACAGCCTATCCCAGCTCTTAATGCCACTGGATCCAGTTTGTGTTTCTTGGATGAGATCATTCAGATCTATAGCGAGGTTGATTTCCAGCACTCTGCATTTGCAGCATTGACTGTGGAGAGAACCTTGTTACTTCGTGTCTTCATCTTACAGAGCCGAGATTCTTCATTGAATTAGAATTTCTCTGGCAGAACAGCTCAGTTTATGGGACCACTATTATCACCATCAGTATTTTCAACAAGAAGAATAAGAATGCCTTATAAAAGTCAAAAAAAGCCAAGAAGTTTTCTGAATATGTGCACCTCACTCTGTACCAAACCGATTAAGAATTATAAACTTAAATGTACAAACAACTTATTGCCTTAGATCTATAAAATCCGAATGGAGGATAGGTCATCAAGTACGGTATATTTGTCCTACAAGTTCATATTTGTAAATCGTATAATCAATTAAAAGAAAAAGAAATTTTTGAAAATCCCCAAATTAACAGTCTCTTGCCTTCCACAACATATGGAATGATCATGATAATTGAACCTATAGACATGTGGGATTTCATATTACTTCCCTTGTAGTTTGGAGATGGAACCTTCTGTATCTTTTAGATCTGCAAGTGCACCCCATAGAAAGTATGACTGAGAAGCAAGTGAGTCCACAAACAAGATAACTACAAAGAAAAGAATCTGTGTTCATTCCGACCTGGATTGTAGTTGATGTGAAATATGTGACTGGAATAATGCTCTTCTACACACAGTTGGATTTAGGAAGAGTGTTGGGTTGTGGGGCAATATAAGTAGATTAAAAGTAGTTCTACAAAAGCATTGCTTACCAAGGAAACCTACATTGGCCTCTTTCCTGTTGTCTTTATGTCGGTGCTATTTATTTATTTATTTACTGTATTTGTATACCGCCTTTCTCAGCCAATTGGCGACTCAAGACGGTTTCCAACAAATTTAGGTTTTCAGTTGATTGATGCTGTACTTATTTTTTTGTTTTCTATACTGTTTTTGAATTACTTGAATTTTTATACTGTACAATTGTAATGAATGACTTTTCAATAACTTTGAAGCATAAGTTCTTTTTATTGCAATTTCCAGTGTGAGAGTGTGTTTTTCAGATTACAGAAAACATTTAGACAAATAATGACATTGGACATGCAGACATACCGATTCTATGCAACTATATTGGATGTACAACAACTTACAGTTACATGGCTAACAAACAGACAAAGGGGAATTACGTTTTCACTCCACACTCACACATCATGTACACGCATTCATCCTCAGGCGTTCAAATATTACCATATCATTTTCTCCCTCCTTGGAGAAGCACCTGTTAGGCCAGTCTCTGCTTTCCTGCAGCCTGCCAATTCATAGTTTCATAACTTCCATAATGCCATAACTTCAAAATGCCAAAATGCCAAAATTTCTTCCCTAAGAACAATGCCAAGGACCAGATCTCTGTTTTCCATACAGCAGAACCTGACTCCCTGCACAAAATCCAAGACTCCAAAAGCATACTTCTTCCTCTTCCCTTGAGAAAGAAGCTCCAAACTGACCAGACTGCTCCCATGCAAATCTGCCACTATCCATAAGTACACTAGCTCTCTCTTTCCCATGGAGCAGAGCATAGCGGGTGGAACAGACTCCTCAGGTCTGCCACACTTTGAGCATTATTAGACTAAGTCTTTTATAGGAATATTCTGTTGAGTTGTAGGTTTTTTCGGGCTATATTGCCATGGTCTAGAGGCATTCTCTCTTGACGTTTCGCCTGCATCCATGGCAAGCATCCTCAGAGGTAGTGAGGTCTGTTGGAACTAGGGAAAGGGGGTTTATATATCTGTGGAATGACCAGGGTGAGACAAAGGACTCTTGTCTGCTAGAGCTAGGTGTCAATGTTTCAACTGACCACCAATATTCTGTTGATGTTGTCCCAAAGTTGTAAATTAATGATAGACATCTTCCATCTTGACTCCATCTCAGTTTCCTGGCCAAATGTTGACCTTGATTGGTGTTGATATTAGGTTGATTTCCTTCTTAACACTGTAAACATTTCTGTTATCACTGTCCCAATTCTTGTCAAAGTTTACTCTTCAGTTCTTATTAGCAACTTTTAATTACAGTCCAGCAAGCAAGTAGTTAGTCATTGCAGGCTGGGGTCTTTTACTGGTGTTTCCAAAATTATTAGTGCCATACATACTTCCATTCTTTCATTCATTCCTACACATCGTATTAAATTCCTATTTATCAAATCTGCACATTGAATTTCTTATTACACATTTTGCGTTTTTATTGGCATCCGGTCTTTAATCTTGTATGTCCCCATTTTAGGGATATAGATGAAGTAAAAAAAGTGATCACTGATCAGGGGCCACCAAATTAATTGACTTGACTGAGAGTGGCACCTGCAAAAGCCGTTACATTGTGTACTTCTTCATACCTCATAGATGCTCACACTGATCACAGAAACATTGGCGACCATTCTTAATTTTGGTTCCCATCAGTACAACGCAGCTGAAGCATTCAGACTGAAAAAACCCCAACAATTTCAACTACTAGCATTGTTTTCTTCAGAAATTCAAAAATCTGAAGTTCATATAGCTATAATATTTTTTATTATTTTAAAATGATGGGTGCCATAACCCATCACCCAGATTAGCACTTGATATAAGTCTGTTAAGCTGCCAGATACCAGTTAGGTACAAACAGGTGTGTTGGTGAACCATTTCTGAAAGTATTTCAGCCAGGATCGTATTAGTTCCATACATTCAAGCTGCCTGATGATTTTTTAGCAATAACTTTATGTAGTTGCATAAGCATTTGTTTTGTTTTTCACTTTTGTGGGTTTATTTTTAAATATGTACACAATCAAGATGAATGATTCCTGCTATCTAAATATATCAAAATGTGGGCAGAGGAAGTGGGTTGGTACTTTCTCCAAAATGCCCAGATCTACATTTGTCATTTGAACAAAGGAAGGAAAAAATAATATAGGGTGATAATTTTCCCCAAAGAAAAGTGTTTGTTTCTCTCCCAAAAGTGACATTTTAGAATGGCTAAATTTGAGGTGTCACAAGATCTGCCTTGTTTTGTTTTTCTATGAGCTCAGAAAAATGAAATGAGAAGGACTCTATTTTTGTTGCTTGTGCAGGATGTCACAAGCAGCTAAAACAGTTCATGCTCAGGTTTGCTGCAATTGTGGAAATATTAAAGGATCATACTATATAAAAGTTGTATTCATGATTAACTTAAATTAATAAAATTAATGTTGCATTCTGTTTTTTTACTTTCTGAGTATGTGTGTGGGAGAAAGAGTGGGAAAGAGAATGATTAGATCAGGGATGGACAAACTTTTTTGCCTTGGGGCTACATTGTGGAGCCGGGCCAGAAGGGAGGGGGGCTGGGCACACACTGGGTGGGGAGAGCTCGAGAAAGATTGAGGCCCGGAGGAGGCAGGTCAGGGCCCGGGTCATCCTCAGGTGGTCCTCCCAGCATAAGGACACGGCCGCTTATCCCATCCTTATGCTGGCAAGGCGGAACACGCAGTGACTGCCCCGATTATTCTTCCCATCCTCCCCCTGATCCTCGGGCTGCCCTCTTGGCATTATGCCAGGAGGAGGGAGAGACAGGTGGCTGAGTGTGCTCCAGAGTGCCTTCAGCCACCGCATGCCTTCTTTGAGCCATCCTCCTAGCATAAGGATGGGATCATTTGCACCGTCCTTATGTTGGGAGGAGGATAAGACACTCAGTGGCTAAGAGCGCTCGAGGGCTCTCAACTCCGTGCCTTCCTCCCCCATCTTGTTGGCATAAGGATGCTGTGGGCCACCATATTCTTATGTCAAGAAGACAGGGAAAATTAGGAGGGCCTGTGGTAAGCACCCAGGGGACCGCATCCGGCCCCCGGGCCTTTGTTTGCCAATGCCTGGATTAGATGATAAATCTAAATGATTGACAAGTATAATTCAGGAGAAATTTTCAGCCTGCTGAATTGTAATATATAACATGCTAGGTTATGCTAGGCAAGCTCTGTGGTGTGTACAACCTTACATTCTCCTTGTTCTCTTGTTATAGTATTGTTGAGAAGTTTGGTATAGCTACGAAGTTGTAATCTAACTAATGGCATAGAATGTTAACTCACATTTGAAAATGTATACTGGACTGTCTTCCATTATTATTATTATTATTATTATTATTATTATTATTGACACAAAAGCACAGCATATCATAGCAAACGAGATCTATATGCTGGATTTCGTATCACAAAATCACAAGTCGAACACTTCCCAAGGATTGTGTGATGTATTTTCAAATGATGCGCACAGATCCAAGTAAGGTGGCTTTTTGCAGTTGACAGATTGTTATTTTTGTCGATGTTTATTGTTTCCAAATGCTGGCTGAGATCTTTTGGCACGGCACCCAGTGCGCCAATGACCACTGGGACCACCTGTACTGGTTTATGCCAGAGCCTTTGCAGTTCGATTTTAAGGCCTTGATAGCGGCTGAGTTTTTCCTGTTGTTTTTCCTCAATGCGACTGTCACCCAGTATGGCGACATCTATAATCCAAACTTTTCTCTTTTCCACAATCGTGATGTCTGGTGTATTGTGTTCCAAACCTTTGTCAGTCTGGATTCGAAAGTCCCACAGTATTTTTGCATGTTCATTTTCCACAACCTTTGTGGGTTTATGATCCAACCAGTTCTTTACTGCTGGCAGGTGGTACTTGTGACATAAGTTCCAATGAATCATCTGGGCCACAGAACTGTGCCTCTGTTTGTAGTCCATCTGTGCAATTTTCTTGCAACAGCTGAGGATATGATCCATGGTTTCATCAGCTTCCTTGCACAGTCTGCATTTTGGGTCACCTGTTGATTATTATTATTATTATTATTATTATTATTATTATTATTATTATTATTAACTGTACTACTTCTTTACTTACAACAGCAAAAACTCGTGCTGCTGACTTATTGGTGAATCCATTGGATCCAAGAAATGCTGATAAAATTAGAGTCAAAATTGCTGACCTGGGAAATGCTTGCTGGGTGGTAAGTGTAACTAGTTTTTAATGAGTTTCCTTTTTTAAAACTTTGTAATCTAAATCAAAGTGTTTTTTATATCACTATTGTCATTTCATTTTTTTTAGCATAAACATTTCACAGAAGACATTCAGACACGGCAGTATAGATCAATAGAGGTTTTGATAGGAGCTGGTTACAGTACACCTGCTGATATCTGGAGTACGGCATGTATGGTAAGAACTACAGAATAACATCGTTTTCCTACTGAATCAGAAATACAGTTTTACTGTTAGGATGTATGTCTGTGTGTCTGGCTGAATTGATTGGAAACCACACTGTCATTAACTAGGCCCCTATTATCAAGCTGTGTTTTGCTCATTAGAGAGACAGGAGAAAGAAGTGTTCTATTGGGAAAAGGACTGAGCAAGCACTGAATGGTATGTCATTATGCCAGCTGGAAATTCATGATGTACAGGAATCCACTCCAGCTGCCAGTAGTTTGGCTAATACTACTGCTGGGAATGAGAATGAGACCTGTGATTCCATCGCTTGTCTTCATTCATGCTTTCTGGGTTGGCGCCAGGGCAAGTGATTGCAATGAACCCAGCCCTGCCATCAAACCCTTACTGTGCATTCATTAGGATTCTTCACCAATTGAGAGGGTAGATAACCACAAGAAATCTCCTGGGCAGGCGCATTTTTATTTATAGATATTAAAAAGAACATTTAAGATTTAAAGTGATAAGAATCTTAAAATCTTGCCATTCCATTCCATTCTGTCAGTGGGAATAATAATAATAATAATAATAATAATAATAATCCTTTATTTATACCCCGCTAACATCTCCCGAAGGACTCGGTGCGGCTTACAAGAGGCCGAGGCCCAACACATCAATAAAACAACAGCATAACAAATACAACAATAAATAAACTCATAAAACAAGCAATCAACATTAAAACAATAGCAATAAACATTAGACAATAACACCATGACACATTTAAAACTAAGGCCGGGCCAAATGTAATAATTAAAATTTTAAAATGCTGAACATGAGAGGTGAGATGGATAGGTTTTTGGAGATAGGTGCGGTGTGCAGACAATCTTAAATCTCTAGTAAAGTGCAATTGGGACATGATGCTAGGAGTTTCTTATTCTGGGAAGACACACTGGAACAACCATGTCTTCAAGCTCTTCCTAAAGACTGCCAATGTTGGGGCTTGTCTGATATCCTTGGGGAGAGAGTTCCAGAGTCGGGGGGCCACCACGGAGAAGGTCCTGTCCCTCGTCCCCACCAGTCGCGCTTGCGACGCAGATGGGATTGTGAGCAGGGCCTCTCCAGATGATTGGAGAGATCGTGTGGGTTCATATACAGAGATGCGGTCACACAGAATGTTCTAGGATGGTGAAGCAAAAGAAAGATGCCATTGAATCGTGATTTAATTTTATTTATTTATTTAAGTCACTTTTATCCTGCCGTTTTCAGCCCGAAGGCAACTCAGGGCGGCATACAGAATGGCAACAGTTAGATGCCCCATATGCATACATATATCCATTAAAAGCAATAAAATATATCATAAAATCCACATAAAACCATAAAAGCTGTAAAAACTATAAAAATCTATAGAAAAACAAAGTCATCCAGTCCGGTTCCTCATCCGTTACATTCATCTTAGCCGTTCCAAGGTCATGCTCCAATCTTGTGCTTATTTAGTCATGCTGAAATCCCAAACGCTTGCTCGAAGAGCCAGGTTTTCACTCTTTTCTGAAAGGTCAGGAGGGAGGGGGCCAATTTAATATCCCTGGGAAGGGAGTTCCACAGCTCGGGGGGGGGGGGGAACCACTGAGTAAGCCCTGTCTCTTGTCCCCACCAGGCAGCGCCTGTGTGGCAGGCGGGATCAAGAGCAGGGCCTCCCCTGATGATCTTAAATTCCTAGCAGGGAGAGATGCATTCGGTAGGTAGGCTAGACCGGAACCGTTTAGGGTAGGGGTCCACAAACTTTGTAAGCAGAGGGCCAGGTCACAGTCTCTCAAACTGTTGGAGGGCCAGATTGAATGAATTCCTATGCACACTACACATATCTTATTTGTAGTGCAAAAAAACCACACTTAAAAACAATAGAATAATTAAAATGAAGAACAATTTTAACAAATACAAACTTATTAGTATTTCAGTAGAAAGTGTGGGCCTGCTTTTGGCTGATGAGATAGGATTGTTATTGTTGTTATGTGCTTTCAACTCGTTTCAGACTTAGGTTAACCCTAAGTGAGGGCCGGGTAAATAACTTGGAGGGCCGTATCCGGCCCCCGGGCCTTAGTTTGAGGACCCCTGGTTTAGGGCTTTATAGGCTAAAGCCAGCACTTTGAATCAATGTCTGTGACTTACTGCTTTGTTATAGATGCTTTATACAGTCTTGTATTATGAAGGACTCGCATTATATCTATGTCTATGTCCATGATAATGCCATTATACAGGTGTCTGGCAGATGGAAATTCAGATTTTTATTCTATGCAAGCATTAGTATTTCAAAAGGTTTGGAAAGCTGACACAACTACGACAACTTTGGAGATTCTTAACATACTACAATATAAAATTATAAGCATTACAGAACACAGAGGGTGTAACTCCGCTTTGGTCCTCCTAGTAGGCTTCTCATATACAACTAATTCATCGCTGTGCAAATAGAATATTTATTTATTTAAAACATTTATATTCCACCCTTCTCACCCCTAAGGGGACTCAGAGCGGAGCACAGCATATACACAGCAAACATTCAATGCCTGGATACAATACATAAACATTAAAAAACATTTATTGAAATACTAAAATACACAATTTAAAATAACACCATTTAAAACCGTCCTAGCCATCCGCATCAAATCCAATTGGCCCTGTCATCTTACCCATTGCCACTTAATTGGTCCTTTCCTAATAAAACATCAAATGGCAAGTCCAAAATAGTGCAGCATTCATATTAATAATAATATTACAATATAATAGCATAGTACAATATAGTAATATATAATACTGATATTGTACTATGCTAATAATATAATGTGTGTGTGTGTGTATACTAGCTGTCTCCTGCCACGCGTTACTGTGGTCCACATGGGGGTTCTGTGTGGGAGGTTTGGCCCAATTCTATCGTTGGTTTTGTCCAGAATGCTCTGTGATTGTAGGTGAACTATAAATCCCAGCAACTACAACTCCCAAATGTCAAGATTATGTTTTTCCCAAACTCCACCATTTGGGCATATTGAGTATTCATGTAGAGTTTGGCCCAGATCCATCATTGCTTGAGTCCACAGTGATCTTTGGATGTAGGTGAACTACAACTCCAAAACCAAAGGACACTGCCCTCCAAACCCTTCCAGTATTTTCTGTTGGTCATGGGAGAACTGTGTCCTAAGTTTGCTTCAATTCAATTGTTGGTGGAGTTCAGAATGTTCTTTGATTGTAGGTGAACTATAAATCCCAGCAACTATAACTCCTAAATGAGAAAATCAATTTTTTGAGTGAAGGACATACATTGGGTTGTTAGGTGTCTTGTGTCCAAATTTGGTGTCAATTTGCCCAGTGGTTTTTGAGTTCTGTTAATCCCACAAACTAACATTACATTTTTACATATCTTGATCTTGACATGATAAATAAAATAAATAAAAATCTTGATCTTGTAAGCCGCTCTGAGTCCCCTCCGGGGTGAGAAGGGCGGCATATAAATGTTGTAAATAAAGATAAATAAATAAATTCCCTTCAAATAAACATACTTGCATTCATTCGTTTGCATATCTGACTTACACTACTGAAACATTCTGCTTGATGGAAATATGTAGTCCCTGCCCATAACACTTTCTGTGAAATAGATGTTATTACTTAAAGCCAGCGTAGTGTGGTTTGAGTACTAGACCAGGACTCAATAGGTTCACTTTATGGTCTCCATAAGCCAGAAACAACATTATTTTATAGGGTAACGATGAGCTTTTTTGAAAAATATTTCTCATTTTGTTGTCTTAAAAATCTAGGAAAACATGCTCAACTGGGGGGGGACGGGGGGACATTTCAGTTATTTCATGCATACTAGCTGGGAGTTGCCACATTACAGTAGTTGCTCAATGCTATTGTGTGGTATCGCCCTGAATAGTATAAGTGGAGCTGTAGCCCTTTCGGAGCCTTGCTTCTCTCAACAGTGGTTGCAAAGGATTCTGCTGGAAGAACCCGCATAACTAGTTTTTTGTATCCAAAACGGCTTTGGATTTGTGTTTTTTGTCGCAATGTTTTTCAAGCACCTAAAAATAGCAATTATGAAATAGCATAGTGGCCCACTTATTTGAAAAACAAAACAAAACAAAAACATCTGTCTGTCCTGGGTATCCCTAAGGTAGCATTTTATGAAACCAGCCTAGCAATTGCCGATTGACCTATGAAACATTCTAGGAAACAACTCATATAGTTGGTCATATTTTGCACTTTAGACCAAGCCATATACTTGTTTAAAATATTTTTTTCTACGAGTGACAAACTTTGCCTGAAAAAAGATATTCTTTATTGCATATACCTGTCCAAACATATCTCCTGCCACGAACCATCACGAAGTTTAAGATCTTCAGGAGAGGACCTGCTCTCGATCCCACCACTATCGCAAACGTGGTTGATGGGGACGAGAGACAGAGCCTTCTCAGCAGTGGCCCCCTGCCTATGGGACGCCCTCCCTAGAGATACCACATTGGCCACCTCCCTCTTGTCTTTTAGAAGGAAAATCAAGACCTGGTTATGAGACCAAGCATTGATCAGTAAGCAGCAAGTGGAAAAAGATCACACAACTTGTTGTTGTTGTTCATTCGTTCAGTCGTCTCCGACTCTTCGTGACCTCATGGACCAGCCTACGCCAGAGCTCCCTGTCGGCCGTTACCACCCCCAGCTCCCTCAAGGTCAGTCCAGTCACTTCAAGGATGCCATCCATCCATCTTGCCCTTGGTCGGCCCCTCTTCCTTTTGCCTTCCACTTTCCCCAGCATAATTGTCTTCTCTAGGCTTTCCTGTCTCCTCATGATGTGGCCAAAGTACTTCAACTTTGTCTCTAGTATCTTTCCCTCCAGTGAGCAGTCGGGCTTTATTTCCTGGAGGATGGACTGGTTGGATCTTCTCGCAGTCCAAGGCACTCTCAGCACTTTCCTCCAGCACCACAGCTCAAAAGCATCGATCTTCCTTCGCTCAGCCTTCCCTAAGGTCCAGCTCTCACATCCGTAGGTTACTACAGGGAATACCATGGCTTTGACTAGGCGGATCTTTGTTGCCAGTCTGATGTCTCTACTCTTCACTATTTTATCGAGACTGGACATTGCTCTCCTCCCAAGAAGTAAGCGTCTTCTGATTTCCTGGCTACAGTCTGCATCTGCAGTAATCTTTGCACCTAGAAATACAAAGTCTGTCACGGCCTCCACGGTTTCTCCCTCTATTTTCCAGTTGTCAATCATTCTTGTTGCCATAATCTTGGTTTTTTTGACGTTTAGCTGCAACCCGGCTTTTGCGCTTTCTTCTTTCACCTTGATTAGAAGGCTCCTCAGCTCCTCCTCGTTTTCGGCCATCAGGGTGGTGTCATCTGCATATCTGAGGTTGTTAATGTTTCTTCCAGCAATTTTCACCCCAGCTTTGCATTCATCCAGCCCCGCACATCGCATGATGTGTTCTGCATACAAGTTAAAAAGGTTGGGTGAGAGGATGCAGCCTTGCCGTACGCCTTTCCCAATCTTGAACCAGTCTGTTGTTCCGTGGTCAGTTCTGACTGTTGCTACTTGGTCCTTGTACAGATTCCTCAGGAGAGAGACAAGGTGGCTTGGTATGCCCATCCCACCAAGAACTTGCCACAATTTATTATGATCCACACAGTCAAAGGCTTTAGAATAGTCAATGAAGCAGAAGTAGATGTTTTTCTGAAACTCCCTGCCTTTCTCCATTATCCAGCGGATATTGGCAATCTGGTCTCTCGTTCCTCTGCCTTTTCTAAACCCAGCTTGAACATCTGGCAACTCTCGCTCCATGTATTGCTGGAGCCTTCCTTGCAGGATCTTGAGCATTACCTTACTGGCATGAGAAATAAGGGCCACTGTACGGAAGTTTGAGCAGTCTTTCGCATTTCCCTTTTTTGGTATGGGGATATAAGTTGATTTTTTCCAGTCTGATGGCCATTCTTGTGTTTTCCATATTTGCTGGCAAATGGCATGCATCACCTTGACAGCATCATCTTTTAAGATTTTAAACAGTTCAGCTGGGATCCCGTCGTCTCCTGCTGCCTTGTTGTTAGCAATGCTTCTTAAGGCCCATTCAACCTCACTCCTCAGGATGTCTGGTTCTAATTCATTCACCACATTGTCAAAGCTATCCTCGATATTGTTATCCTTCCTATACAGATCTTCTGTATAGTCTCGCCACCTTCTCTTGATCTCTTCAGCTTCTGTTAGGTCCCTGCCATCTTTGTTTCTTATCATACCAATTTTTGCCTGAAATTTACCTCCAATGTTTCTAATTTTCTGGAAGAGGTCTCTTGTCCTTCCTATTCTGTTGTCTTCTTCCACTTCCGTGCATTGCTTATTTAAAAATAGTTCCTTATCTCTTCTGGCTAACCTCTGGAATTGCGCATTTAACTGGGCATATCTCCCCTTTTCACTGTTTCCTTTTGCTTTCCTCCTTTCTTGGGCTACTTCCAGTGTCTCAGCAGACAACCATTTTGCCTTCTTGGTTTTCTTTTTCTTTGGAACGTACTTTGTTGCCGCCTCCTGAACAATGTCTCGGACTTCTGTCCATAGTTCTTCTGGGACTCTGTTTACTAAATCTAGTCCTTCAAATCTGTTCTTCACTTCCACTGTATATTCGCTAGGAATGTTAGTGAGATCATATCTAAGTGGTCTGTGTATTTTCCCTGATCTCTTTAGTTTTATTCTAAATTGGGCAATAAGAAGTTCGTGGTCTGAGCTACAATCAGCCCCAGGTCTTGTTTTCACCGACTGGATGGATGTCCGCCACCTTTGGCTGCAAAGGATGTAGTCAATCTGATTTCGGTGTTGACCATCTGGTGAGGTCCATGTATAAAGCCGTCTTTTAGGTTGTTGGAAGAGAGTATTCGTTATACACAGCGAGTTTTCCTGGCAGAATTCTATCAGCCTGCGTCCCGCTTCATTTTGTTCTCCCAGACCATGCTTGCCTGTGATCCCAGTTGTCATTTGACTTCCCACCTTGGCATTCCAGTCTCCTGTAATGAAAATAATGTCTCTTTTTGGTGTATTATCCAGTAGGTCCTGCAGATCCTCATAGAACTGATCTACTTCTGCTTCTTCAGCAGCTGTGGTTGGGGCGTATATTTGGATCACTGTGATGTTGAAAGGCTTTCCTTGCACTCGAATTGAGATCATTCTGTCATTTTTTGGGTTGTATCCAAGCACCGCTTTAGCGAATTTCTTATTAATTATGAAGGCTACTCCATTTCTTCGATGTTCCTCTTGTCCGCAGTAGTAGATCTGGTGGTCATCTGATGTGAAGTGGCCCATTCCAGTCCATTTCAGTTCGCTGACCCCCAGAATGTCTATCTTTAGTCTTGACATCTCACCAATAACAACATCCAATTTGCCCTGGCTCATAGATCTTACATTCCAGGTTCCTATGGTGTGTTGATCTTTAGAGCATCGGATTCGTCGTTCGCCTCCAGTACCGTCGGCCGCTAGCCTTCCTTTCGGCTTTGAGCTAGCTGCGTCATCACATCTGGGGCTAGTTGAACTTATCCTCTGCTCCTCCCCAGTAGCATTTTGGCCATCTTCCGACCTGGGAGTCCCATCTTCCAATGGCATACCGACATATCTCTGGTTGTACTGGTCCATTTAGTTTTCTTGGCAAGGATACTGGAGTGGTTTGCCATTGCCTTCCCCAGGGATCACGCTTGGTCTGACCTCTCTGCCACAACCGTCCCGTCTTGGGTGGCCCTTCACGGTTTCGCTCATGACATCATTGAGGTGCTCAAGCTCCAGCGCCCCGACAAGGCGGTGATCCTTTGCTGGAGATCACACAACTTATGGCAATGGAATTGACCCGGACTGGTTTTTGGATTTCGATTTTAATGGATGTGTCTTAATTGTTTTAATTGTTGTTTTATTTTTTAAAATATTTTGATTGTACTGTAGTTGTTTTTATGATGCTAGCATTGTATGATGCATTTGTTAGGCCACCCTGAGTCCCCCTTCGGGGGGAGAAGGGCGGGGTATAAATATAGGAAATAAATAAATAAAAAATAAATATAAAAAATTCCTTGTTTTGTCTTAGGCATTTGAGCTTGCGACTGGTGATTATCTATTTGAACCACATTCTGGTGAAGACTATTCCAGAGATGAGGGTATGTGACTTTTCAACTTTCAAATATTATCCTGAGCTTCCCTATCTGTGCAGAGGGATATGAAGAAGCATTGGTTGGTTTGTTCAAGAAGATTGCTGATGGAAATGTTTCATTTCTGAACGTAAATCCCACATTTCCTCCTACCTCCTTTAAAGTCCTGTCTAGAGAAGGGAAGGTATAACGGATCCCCATATAATATATCACCAAATATCACGCTGCTGAATACCACTATAAAGGAATGTATGCGATATCACACCACTGGACACCAGTATGAATAAAGTATCACATCCAGTGATGCGAGGCTGGAGGCTTATTGATAATATGTCTGGGCAGGCTGGTTCTTCCCCAAGGATTCACTTTTTTCCTCAAAAATCTTACCCCTGTGTCTCCAATTTGGTAGCGAGATGTAGATAGATATGTGTAATGGTAGAGCGATTACTGCTTGTCTTTTAGTCTTCTTTTGGTTTAAAGCTGCCACCAACCTAAGTTGCCTTAGGATTTTAAAAATGAGTTTTTGAGGTAAACTTTTCACCACTTCCACCAATACTGCTCTTCCCTTAGCTCCCAGAATGACTGTTTGGATAAGAGGCCTTTGTGTAGTATCAGGATGTTAAAGTTACTGGAATTATCACAAAGGATTAATTATAGTGTTGCAACCCAGAGGAGGAAACTGGACCCTCAGACAACAATTAACCACACTTGACTTCAGGAAAAACAATCCTTTTTTATTGAAGAAAGATGAGTACAAAAATAGAGGAAATATTCAAGGTAAAAAGCCACAGTAAAAATCAGCAACAAGAAATGTCCATGAGCAAGATCAAAAACCCATAGTAACACTGCTAAATCCTGGAACCTGTTAGCAATCCACTAACCGTACTTGAAGCAACTAGGAAGCCTCTTAAGTATAAGGCCACTGGAATCAGGAGACCTGCCAAGGATGATGCTTGAATCTGGAACGATGCCTGGTCTGTAGATACATCCAGGCACGAGGTACTTAAGGCCGAGAAATCTATTACGTGACACACCTGCAGGCTTTGTTTGCATTTCTCTCAGTCTAGCTGACCTTCGTAAACTTTGGGATTCTCCCCTGCTCTGCCAAATCTGCCCTCTCCTATCCTCATTAGAGAGACCAGGTGTCAGATTCTCTGGAGAGCTAAGACTGGGAGGAAATGGGAGTGAAAGTTCACCTCTTGGCTCTGAAATATTCTCATGGGAATTTGAACTTTCACTTTCCAAGGCTGCAGGAGTTAAGGCTGCAGGAGTTTCACTACACAAACCGTCATTTTCTACATTGCCCTCAGAATCAACATCTTCATTGGCATCAGGAAATACAATCAGAGAATCAGGTTCAGGTTCACACACAGGCTGAACCCCAACAGATAGATTGAGGAACGATAGAGACTTTTTGAAAGTTAAATAGAAAAAAGATTTATTTGTAAAAACAGACAACTAACTACTTCAGAGAGGCACAAAATGCTTGACTTGTTACAAAAGTTCAACAGCTTGATGGTTGCTAGAATGAGTTTCTTCACTTAGTTACATACAGAGCTAATCAAGCTGCTAGTAACAACAATCCCTTCAGAGAAGCAGTAATGAGTTTCTGACTAACCTATCCTAGGTAGTCCCCTGAGTTATCAGCTAACTCTTCCCAGAGTTCTTTCTGCTAACTAACTCAGTCTAGAGAGCTAATCTCCTGTGTTATCTTCCACAAGAAATCAGGTTGCTGCTTGAACCTTTCTCTTGTCAGCTAATCAACCCTGTCTCAGACACTCTCTCCCTGAAAACCCAGTTTTCAAAAACACTTCTTCACCCATCAGCTCCCAGTTCTCAACTCCACAGATGCTGAAATCTTTTTACTCCTAAGACTTGGCTCCTCCCATCTGCTCTAGCCAATCCCAGGAGACCTCAAACTCCTCCCATCTTCTATCTATCCTCACCCAAGATGGCTGCTTCCCTGGCTTACACTCCCAAAATGGAGGTTTGCCATACTGTTATCCAGACTTCTTTTCCGGCCTACTAGGTAAGATTCACTACAGAAGGTCTGGAAAAAAATCATGGAAAAATTGGGGGGGGGGGAATGGGGAGTGGGGGGTGGAAAAAATTTAAAAGGGGAAAATAACCTGTCCCATCCAGAGGTGGCCCTAGGTAATTTTCAACAGTAAGCAAACAGCATTTTGGTGCCCCCAACCAATCATTGATATATATTTTATGTTTGCCATGGGAGTTCTATGTGCCATATTTGGTTCAATTCCATCATTGGTGGAGTTCAGAATGCTCTTTGATTGTATATACATCCCAGTAACTACAACTTGCATATATCAAGGTCTATTTTCCCCCAATAGTGCCTCAAGAGTGCCCCTGGGCAAAATCAACTATACTGCAAATGCTTACTTTGCGTAATGGGTTGCCGAGGCTTCGCCCAGACTGCTAGGGCTGTTGTGAGCCAAGGGGCGTTCCTCAAGTGGCGGTTGAGGGGCATTTACAGAGGTGCCTCTGCGCCCCTGGCAAAAAAAGTGTACTGCAACCGCTTACTTTGCGTAATGGATGAGCCGTCCCTGGTCCCATCCCCTCCAAATTTTCCGTTTTTTTTCTCAGGCCTTCCCATCTTTAGTCCCACCACTAAGAGTAGGTGGGCTGCCTCCTTTCTACAGACACACTCCTCTCCTCTGAGTCTTGAAAGAATGAGCCTCCTGCCTTGTCCTGTAAGAGTTGCATCTGTGTGAGGCAGCACAACAACATGACTGCATTTTAGAAACAAAAGTTGACGTGGTGTGAATGCCTCTCTTGGCAACAGACCGAGTATTTAGGATGCTGAACGTCCATTCTGCTTGTGACAGCTGATTACTAAGTGAAAAGCAAACCAGCCAGAATTAACTCTCACTTCCATCTGTGTTCCTGTCCATTTCCCATGCTTGTTCGCTCATAATGTCCTTTACATTCGGTGGTAATAACGTGGGCATCGTTATTTGGTTTTCCTTTTCCAAGTGCTACTAATGACGCCATGATTTTGCTGCTCCTGGAAACGTCTGCATGGGTTTTCTGCAAACGTGTTCTCAACGTCTGTGGATTGTGAAACTAATTCCATTTTCTTTCCTCTTCTTTTCTCCCACCCTCTCTCTCCTTGCCCTTCCCATTCCTGTGTCCTTTTTTCTCTCCTTCATAGACCACATAGCACACATCATAGAGCTGCTAGGCAATATCCCAAGGCACTTTGCTCTATCTGGAAAATATTCTCGGGAATTCTTCAATCGCAGAGGTAGTACCTCTTCTTTTTGAAGGGCACCGTGACGCAGACAGAAATGGATTGGCGGTGTGCTGGGTTTAGGGCTAAAATGCACCTTCCCAGGTGATGAGGCTGGCAATTGGCAAAACAAGTATTTAAAAGCAAAATCACTGGGTGATTTCTTTCTTTTGACAAAATCAATGGCTTTTTTCAATTATACCATCTGTGAATAGTCCAGTCACTTAGTGACATTGTATTTTCCGTAGGGAATGATCTATTTCTGTCTGTACCGGGCCAGTGTTAGCGTGTGCATGCAATGTATTGATTAAACTATTGTATGTTTCTGTTTTGCTGGAAATGTTCTCCAATGCAGATCACATAGCATTGATCATTGAACTGCTGGGAAAAATTCCTCGAAAATACGCTATGTTGGGGAAATATTCCAAGGAGTTTTTCACCAGAACAGGTAACGGTGTCTCTGAAAACCTAATTTAAACTGTAACCTTTTCCAAAAGAAGACCCTGAACACTTTTTTGAAAAATGGATAATGCAGAGCCTTCTTGATTTTTAGGAACATACTAAAGAAGTTATGTACAGATGAGCTTTCTGTTTTCAAGAGCATGGAGTCTATCCTGTGGATTTGTTCCTCCTGGAATTGGTTTTGCCTGATATTGGTGTTCTGATTTTAATGGCAGTCCAAAAACAAAAAATAAATATATAAGAAAAAGGGTACAAATAAAGTTTTATTATTTTTTATTATTATTATTATTATATATAGCTTAAAGCTCTTAGTATACTTATATGCGTTACTAAGCCTTAGGAGAGGTTGTTTGACATTTTAGATTGAAGCAAAGTCTGTGCACACCTTGAGAAGCCATTGAATAAATATGGGTTGCTTACCTGTAACCGTAGTTAAAAAGGGGAAAACAACCTGGCTATATATACTCTCAAGGGGAGAGTGGGCGGGGCTACCACCTAAAAGTGTCTAATAAGTTTTCTAGAAGAATCCGAACTGTCTGCGCAGGAAATACCATATATGCGATTCACAGGGACCATGATGGGAAACAATGGCAATCTAAATATGGACCTATGAAAGGCCAGATTAGGTCCCGAGGCTCTCCTCCCTAGGTTGTAGTTACATCTAGAAGACTGTCTTTGCATATCTGCTGGATAAATCCAGAGTGCTTTGAATATATTCTGGAGGAAGAAAAACCATTAAATAATAGTCCTGAATTAATCTGGACAACTTTGGGAGCATTCCTCCTTCCTCTGTGTTAGCAACATCTCCCTGGCATCATCTGGAGCACAGGTCACAAAGAACTCAAAGGTTATATGAAAGATAAATGCTTAAAAGCACGTGTGTGCAGCCATTCTTTTCAATTGTATCTAATGCTGGACATAGCCTTTGGGAATAGGTTCTCCGATTTGCGCAAAGAAAACGAGACAAGACAGTGATTGTCCTTTGTGTGTATTGGATGTGCGGGTGATACTAAAAATTGGCTTAGGAGCCAAAACAGTGAATTTCTTTCAGTTTTTCCTTAAAATCCGATGAGCAGGCTAAAAATGGAACTTGCCCAAGGCTACCTCTTAAGTTGGGAAACAAAGTCCCATTTGAGGACCTCTTGGCTCATAGTTTTCCTCTTCAACCACTGCAGTATAGTAGTTCCCTTCTGCTTTTCCTCTTTAAATCTTCTGTCTCTGTTCTCCTGGGTTGCCAGCGACAGAGATGATCTATAGGAGAGCATGACTTTTATCATAGAATCAAAGAGTTGGAAGAGACCTCATGGGCCATCCAGTCCAACCCCCTGCCAAGAAGCAGGAATATTGCATTCAAATCACTCCTGACAGATGGCCATCCAGCCTCTGTTCAAAAGCTTCCAAAGAAGGAGCCTCCACCACACTCCAGGGCAGAGAGTTCCACTGCTGAACAGCTCTCACAGTCAGGAAGTTCTTCCTCATGTTCAGATGGAATCTCCTCTCTTGTAGTTTGAAGCCATTGCTCCGTGTCCTAGTCTCCAAGGAAGCAGAAAACAAGCTTGCTCCCTCCTCCCTGTGGCTTCCTCTCACATATTTATACATGGCTATCATATCTCCTCTCAGCCTTCTCTCCTTCAGGCTAAACATGCCCAGCTCCTTAAGCTGCTCCTCATAGGGCTTGTTCTTGAAACCCTTGATCATTTTAGTCGCTCTCCTCTGGACACATTCCAGCTTGTCAATATCTCTCTTGAATTGTGGTGCCCAGAATTGGACACAATATTCCAGGTGTGGTCTAACTAAAGAAGAATAGAACCGCAAATCTTCGGGTCAACAGTTCAGCTGGCAGAAGGGTTTAACCCATTGTGCAGTCGCGGTTCCGCATGTATAGATTTCTGCCAGCTTTGAATCACATTATTTTAATAAAATACTAGATAAACCAACAGAACATAAGATTGTTATGAAAGAGTGGAAAAATCTGAATTACGATCAAAGGTCTTGGTGGTTCCTTGTGAGCTCTTTATTTTTCCTCAAAATAAGTATCTCAGTTGTGTTGTTTATTGTGCCCTCAAGGCAAGAAGTGGAAGAAAATGTGATTTAAAAAAAGAAACAATACCATCACAACTTGAGAAACAGAATCCTGGTTCTGCATTGCCATCTTGTGGCTTACGTCTTGTCAGCATTCTCCTTCCTTTTGATGCAACTTTTTATATAGATGAGGTGGAAGACCTATCTCAATGTCAGATTTTGTCATGGAACTAGATCTAGAGGAGCCATTGTAGGAGTTTGTTGGTTTGTTGTGCTTCATGACCAGTCAAATTTAGTGAACACAGACAAAAGGTGCATCGCCATTATTTCATGCCAAAAGCAAGGGGCATCTGGATGTGCGAGGAGTCTTTTCCTCTGAAGAGACTTGGCTCCTTCCCCTCCTTTCCACATTCTGTGATTATGTTGAATTTTGCCTCTGGTCAAGTGCTATTTTTTCTTTTTGCTTACATTTATGTGCCTTATAATACTTTAGAGGCAGCACACCCCCTCTTTCTGCTGCTACAATGCACACCTTCCTTCATTTGTTTTTAAGAGCACTTTTATACATTTACGAGCACTTTTATACATTTCTCATTTTAGAGTAATACTGCTCTCTCCTTCTAGTGCTTTCTTGTTGAAACCTGGAAAGGCATGTGGAATTATTTCAAGTAGTTTATAGCTTATCAGGCAATCTTGTGAATATTTATTATGAAATAAGCATTATAGAATAATCTTTATTTTCAGGTGTGTGTGTATAGATAGATAGATGGATGGATGGATGGATGGATGGATGGATGGATGGATAGAGCAGAATATAACTGCAATATCAGAATGGTAACTGCAATGCTAAACAAAAATTAAATTAAAAAATTAAAAAATTAAATTAAAGAGGCTCTACATGTTTAGAAGGGTTATTGTTTATATTTGGCTCATGTGAGGAAATTGTCTTCATAGTCTTATACAAATTTGTCCATTGATTGTATTAACTGCTGGATAGGTTTCTGTAAGCATACAAACATACAGCTACACTTTCAATAAATGGCACTGTGTATTTTTTTAAAAAAATTCATACCGTAAGTCTCTTTAACTTCTTTGTATTACCTTTCGGAGTTGGTAAGGCTCCTTCTACACTGGAGAATTAGAGCCCTTCTACACTACCTCCAAGATATGATCCCAGATTATCTGGCAGTGTTTAGGTTTTTCCCTGACATGAAGTCCAGTCGTGTCTGACTCGGGTGTGGTGCTCATCTCCAAAGCCAAAGAGCCGGTGTTGTCCGTAGACACCTCCTAGGTCATGTGGCCAGCATGACTGTATGGAGCGACGTTACCTTCCCGCCAGAGAAGCGACATTACCTTCCTGCCTATTGATCTACTCACATTTGCATGTTTTTGAACTGCTAGGTTGGCAGAAGGTGGGCTGACAGCAGAAGCTCATGCCACTCCCCGGGTTTGAACCTGCAACCTTTCGTTCAACAAGCTCAGCAGCTCAGCACTTTAACCCACTGCACCACCTGTTCAAAGCAGATTATCTGGGATCAGATCCTGGGATACAGGGCAGTGTAGAAGGGGTCTAATTTTCCAGTATAATATTTACTATGTTTCAAAGCATACATCTTGTAACCCCTTTGAGATTAACTGGAAGAAACAAATTTGCAGCATAAGCTTTTGTGTCTGGTTGTGATCCCCAGGATGTGCCAGTCAGCTTTGGTATGATATTGTTTCTAGCGCCCACTTTTCGCTTGATGTTCAGTTTAATACTTCTAAAAGTAACTCCTGTTCTCTTTTTCTTTCTTTCTTTCCCTAAATGCAGGAGAACTTCGGCACATTACCAAACTGAAACCTTGGAGCCTCTTTGATGTCCTGGTGGAGAAGTACGGTTGGCCTCAGGAAGATGCCGCAGAGTTTACAGATTTCCTGATTCCTATGCTAGAAATGGTTCCAGAGAAGCGAGCCTCGGCTGGTGAATGCCTTAGGCACCCTTGGTTGAATTCCTAGCAAAGTCTCCGGCGATCACATTGGGCCAGCACCCACTTTCCCCGACATCAGACTTAAATGGTGACTGTCATTAATTCTCTTAACAGGATCATAAATGAGCTGGCTCCAAAACCCAGACTTTCCCCCCTCTTTTTTTTTTTTTTTTGCTTTGAGGTACTGTTTGACATTTTGCTTTTTGTGCACTGTGTTCTTGGGAGGAGGAATAGTCTTTCTGTCTTCAGCTAGTAGTTTTACCGACTCTGCAGAAAACACTTACTAATGTGTCTTTAAAGCATTGTTTCTTGTGTTGTGTGGCATTCAGACATCAACTTTTGGAACAAATCATTCTTTATTCTCCCCTCATGTGTTTTGGCAGGTTTTGTAACTATTTATGGAAAAATATTTTAGCTGAGTATTATATAATTTACGTGTGAGACATTATCAAGTCAGAATTGAGAAAATGTACAATTCTATCTTTGGACAAAGGGACATTGTTCTTGTAAAATAGTCTATGTAAATGCACCCTGTAAATGTTTATTTCCATTAAAAATGGGATGGGGACACCAATGTCAAGAGTAAAGCTACTAAATTGAGAGTGACTTGTAGTGTACAGATTGCATGTCGAGGGTTTCAGATTGCTTCAGGAATTGCATTACGCTTTCCTTGCAGTTAGCATATTGGATTTGGAAAGGGACCGGCTCTGATTTACAAGATTTCATTCTCCAGGAAGCACTTTAAAGGAAGGCTAAGTCTTCAAAGGATAAAATATATCTACTTGTAAGTGCTTTTAAGAGGAGTCATTTGCTTTACATGTGTGAGGTGATGGCAAGGTAAGAGGGCACTGCCTTTTCCAAAGGATGGTTGATGTGCTACACGCTAACATTCAAAGACAGCCTGGGAAGCGTTCTTGTGTTTTTCACCTTTGGTGAAAAAAAAGATGCTCTGCTTAAGAGAAAAGAAGAAGAACACAATTGATGCAAATTTTACTTTGCAATGAGAGACCATGCACCTTCCATACATAGCTTTACATGTTTCTAAAATGAATTGCACTAGCTTCTTTTCCCCATAAATAAATTGACATATTGAGGAAGTAATCTTCCTTTGTAAGTTGCACACAAAATTTTTAGTGTTTTCGTACAAAAAAAAAAAAAGCGCTAAGTAGATTCCAAAAGAGAACTCATAGGCAATACAGATTTTAGAATGTAAAAAAATATGGAGGTGTATTTTAGCCTCTTTTAGAAGTCATTGGAATGAATGTACATTTATTTCTGGTTTTACACATTAATTATGGTGCCACATTTTTCTTGACTTTGTCCATTTTAAATTTATTCACATGCCTTTGCAATACTTAGATTGTGAGACAAAAACCTGTGTTGTAACAATAACCAATTGTTTGAGGTGCTTGCAGTTGTCTAATTAAAGTGGTTGGTTTTTTTTTTCAGAATTGTCCTCCTTCCTGAATATTTTGACAGTGTGAGGGGGTCACTACATTTGCGTAGTCACTAACTAGAACAGAGGCCAGATGCTTCATGGGACATTTTGTTTCTGCCGTTTCAAACCATTGCTTTGAAAAGCAACAACAAAAGAGCAGTCCAAAAAGAGAGCTGGCATTTTTAGCCTGGCAGCTTGTGCCAAAGGGAAAGGGCAGCACCCCGCAAAGCGTAGCTTGGTTTATTCAGCACCTCATGTGCATTATTAGCATGGATAGTTTGCTTACCTGTAAGTGGAGTTTTCCCAGGCTTTGCAGTCACATGTGGATTTGTGTAGGGTCTCTGTGGGACTGCATAGATGCAGCAAAGTAAAACCCAGGCTAATCCATAAATACACAGGGCGTTTTCAAAACTTTGTATTACTAATTAAATCCCTTTAGTGCAGTGTTTCTCAATCTGGGGGTCGGGACCCCTGGGGGGGTCGCGAGGAGGTGTCAGGGGTCACCAGAGACCATCAGAAAACACACCATTTTCTTGTTGGTGATGGGGATTCTTTGTGAGACCTGTGGCCCAATTCTATCATTGGTGGGGTTCAGAATGTTCATTGATTGTAGGTGAACTATAAATCCCAGCAACACAACTCCCAAATGCCCTGTCTATTTTCCCCAAACTCCACCAGTGTTCACATTTGGGCATATTGAGTATTTGTGCCAAGTTTGTCCTGATCCATCATTGTTTGAGTCCACAGTGCTCTCTGGATGTAGGTGAATTATAGCTCCAAAATTCAAGGTCAATGCCCACCCAAACCCTTCCAGTATTTTCTATTGGTCATGGGAGTTCTGTGTGCGAAGTTTTGTCAAATTCCATCGTTGTTGCGATTCAAAATACTCTCAGATTGTAGGTGAACTATAAATCCCAGCAACTACAACTCCAAAATGACAAATTCAACCCCCCCCCCCACACACACACACCAGTATTTAAATTTGGGTGTATCAGGTATTTGTGCCAAATTTGGTACAGTGAATGAAAATACATCCTGCATATCAGATATTTACATTATGATTCATAACAGTAGCAAAATTCCAGTTATTAAGTAGCAATGGAAATAATGTGATGGTTGGGGGTCACCACAATATGAGGAACTGTATTAAGGGGTTGCGGCATCAGGACGGTTGAGAAGCACTGCTTTAATGGTTCTCAACTCCCAGAAATCCTAACAGCTGGTAAACTGGCTGGGATTTCTGGGAGTTGTAGACAAAACACCTGCGGACCCATAGGCTGAGAACCACTGCTTGGGGGTAAAAAGCATATCAAGGTCTATGCACAGATTAAATGCATCTAATCCTTCAATTTCTATATTGAAAAAAGTTCTTACAGACATTCTTAAGCATAGATTTAGTAAGCCTCACTTGGATATACTGAATCCCTTAAGCAAAATTAAAAGTTGGCCCTGTTGATTCCTCCCCATCTTGAAATACTTACTTACTTAGGCAATTCCTCGTTGGCCAAGTAGGATAGTCTTCCAGGATCAGTGTTCTGGTGGGTCCGTAGGTGACTGTGGAGCCCTATTCTTGATCTGCATCTTCTCCCGCAGTGAGGGCATTGGTTTCCAGGTGGAAGGTGGTCCCGGTTGGATTGACGCACCTTCCTCTTGGCACGTTTCTCTCCTTTGCCCTCCATTCATGCCTCTTCAAATTCTACAGCACTGCTGGTCACAGCTGACCTCCAGCTGGAGCCCTCAAGGGCCAGGGCTTCCTAGTTCTCAGTGTCTATGCCAGAGTTTTTAAGGTTGGCTTTGAGCCCATCTTTCAATCTCTTTTCCTGCCCACCAACATTCCATTTTCCTTTGAGTTCGGAGTAGAGCAACTGCTTTGGGAGACAGTAGTCGGGCAAATAATTATCTTGAAGTAATGAGACCCCCTATTCATGTCTGCCACCTTGGTGTACTACTAGACCTCCCTGAGTGAGAGTCCAGTCCTCCATGAGTGTAACTTTATTCTTCAGACAGCTTCCTTTGCCACCTGCCAGTAATTAAGCACCTTCCTTATCTAAACAAACTAACAAGATACACATAACCTAACCTACTAAGTGTCATCGGATTCTGTAAGAGTGGATCTGGATACTGTTGTGATAATTTTTACTGTGAATGTAGTGCTGTCATTGGCTGGTTAACCTTTTATGTATTAGATCAAAATATTTATTTCGGTCATTGACCAGCACAGGAAATAGTGTATTAGATCAGTGGTTCTCAACCTGGGGTTCCCAGATGTTTTTGGCCTTCAACTCCCAGAAATCCTAACAGCTGGTAAACTGGCTGGGATTTCTGGGAGTTGTAGGCCAAACCACCTGGGGACCCACAGGTTGAGAATCACTGTATTAGATGGATTATAGCATTAGCAGCAATGGAAATAAGTTTTGTGAATTATTTCCATGAGCATAACATTATTTTTCAGAGATTCCTTTGCCACTTGAAAAATAATGTATTTTGTATTTGCTTCCGGAATACCTACCCTGCTACCCCTTACTTCCCTGCTTTGCAGAGCTAGGCAAGCCTGCCACCTATAGACTGAAGGTGATACTGCACCAAACAAAATGACAAATTGAATGAAATTAGTGCATTTTGTTTGCAGATTAAAATTAAGGCATGTAGGTTTTCTGGACCTATGGTTCTGACTCATAGAATATTGTCTTTTATATTGCAGATATGTTTTTTTTTTTTTACTATTTTCACATAACAACACTTGGCAGACACAGAACATACTCTTATCATATTCCATTAGCAAGTGTTGGAAACATCAGAATAATTTCCATCTTGAAACCACTTTTAGGAGCAGATCTGAGCAGCTCCTGCAAACGGGTTACACTGCAGAGTCCCTATGATTATTTCCAGTGTCCACTACAGATGGGCCTTTGGTCCAGCTTAGTTGCTTCTGTATTTACAGATAAGATGCAAACAGATCCAATATCAAAGTATATGTATGTATTAGGCTTGGGTAACCACGGAAAAATTTGGTTCTAAACTCGTTTCGTTTTTAGGGGGCCCTTGCATTTCGTTTTTTTAAAGAATTCCAAAATTTTCCTTTAAAAAAGTTCGAAATATACGAAATCGTTAATGGCAGACGCGATTGCGCAATATGCTAAAAAACCCTCCAAATGGGACAGGGGGAACTTCTGAAGCTTCCCTCTCCCTCTGTTGTTGACTGTTGGTGTGATAATTTATTTTTTATCACTGATAAAACAAACAACTATAAAACTTGCATACGGAAATAATTACGAAACAATTTCGAAACAATTTTGAACCAATTGCGAAACAATATGAAATAAATTGGAAAAATTGTTTCGATTTTTAATTACTCCTCACAGTAGTCCTGCATGGCTCAATATTGGATCGTAAGCTAATTTAAATACGAATTAATCACGAATTACGAAATTAACGAATGAAACCGCCCAAGCCTAGTATGCATGGTTCTTTTTTAACATAGCTGGCTTTAAAATTGGATGGTAAAAATGAACAACTGGGTAAAAGATTTTTTAAAAGATGACTTCAGGTATTTTACAAAAAAGGAACTAGTATGTTAAGATCTATGATAGAAACAATGGCAAGACATCTCTGCATTACGTTACTATATAATTGTGGTAAATATCTAGCTATGTAGTGAATCCTGGACCACTCACCTTCAGTCCCCACTTATGGGTTGCCTGGCACTGCAATCCGCTCCTGTCACTTGGGAAGCAGCTAATGTTATCACCCCTTGCAATCAGTTGTAGTGAACAGAAACAGGGTCCTCCCCCAGCAATGAAACTTATGCACACAAGGACATCAGTCAGTCATTTCATGATGACAAGGACGATCTTCCATTGATTGTAATAGTTGCAGACTGGCAAGTGGGAATTGGGGACGTTCATGGTCCCTGTGTAGCCTCTAAACGAGAGAATGCACTGGGATCACGTCTATGAATAAATCAGGAATGCAATTCTCTTAGTGATGCATTTCAAAGATTCCAGGCTTTGTAATGTAATGCTAAAGTAACTGAGGAACACTACATCTGTCCTGTCAGTTTGCATTTGTAAAATTTCACCAGGGTTAGGAAAATCAGTTTCAACCTTTGCATCTCTCCCTATCCTTTTAAATATCAAATTGTTAGTTTTTTACTGCACCAAAATCCATGCCTTTTAGAACATTTCCCCAAATTTATGCATTTATTTCCAATTTACCTAATTTGTGCAACTTTTCAAATTGACTCAAGTATACCCGTGGCCATTATTTTGTATCTCAACTGTTGACATTTATTTTTTGTCTCTGACGTGCTCTGTAACCTTTAAAAATGTCAGCTGGTAAGTCTGAAGTCAACATCATCTTTCTGTTGCTCCTATTTCCTTTTTGTGCACCCGTCTAGCCCTCATATAAAGGGATTCTGCAAAGGGTTATTGTAGGTTTTTTCGAGCTATATGGCCATGTTCTAGAGGCATTCTCTCCTGACGTTTCGCCTGCATCTGTCATCATCATCATCGTCATCGTCATCATCATCATCATCATCATCATTTAATTACTTATTAATCGCCCTACATCCAAGATGCTTTAGGCGATTTACAAGCTAAAATTGTAAAGGATAAAAATACATACAAATATTGATAAAATTAACAAAGATCAAAAGCTCTAGTAAAAAGCCAGGTCTTAAGTGCTAGGGTAAAAGGCCCTAACTCACGAATGGCTCTCATATAGGGCGGCAAGGAATTCCACAGTAAGGTCACCACCTCTGAGGATGCTTGCCATAGATGCAGGCGAAACGTCGGGAGAGAATGCCTCTAGAATAGTGTTTCAACCTAGGGGTCGGGACCCCTGGGGGGGCAAAGTCCATCAGAAAACACAGTATTTTCTGTTGGTCATGGGGGTTCTATGTGGGAAGTCTGGCCCCATTCTATCATTGGTGGAGTTCAGAATGCTCTTTGATTGTAGGTGAACTATAAACCCCAGCAACTACAACACCCAAATGACAAAATCAGTCCCCCCTCTAACCCGCCCAGGATTCAAATTTGGGCATACAGCATATTTGTGCCAAATTTGGTCCAGTGAATGAAAATGTTATGATCTATTTTCCCCAAGCTCCATCAGTGTTCACATATTGGCACATAGAGTATTCATGCCAAGTTTAGTCCAGATCCATTATTGTTTGAGTCCACAGTACTCTCTGGGTGTATGTGAACTACAACTCCAAAAACTCAAGGTCAATGCCCACCAAACCTTTCCTGTATTTTCTGTTGGTCATGGGAGTTCTGTGTGCTAAGTTTGGTTTAATTCCATTGTTGCTGGAGTCCAGAATGCTCTTTGATTGTAGGTGAACTATAAATTCCAGCTAGTACAACTCCCAAATGACAAAATCAATCCCTCCTCCAAGCCCACCAGGATTCAAATTTGGGCGTACCACATATTTGTGCCAAATTTGGTCCAGTGAATGATAATACACCCTGCATGCCAGATTTTTACATTATGATTCATAACAGTAGCAAAATTACAGTTGTGAAGTAGCAATAAAAATGTTATGGGTTTTTTTTGGTCGTGTCAGGAGTGACTCCTGGTGTGAGAGAATTGGCCGTCTGCAAGGACGTTGCCCAGGGGACCTCTGGATGATTTGATGTTTTTATCATCCTTGTGGGAGGCTTCTCTCATGTCACCGCATGAGGAGCTGGAGCTGATAGAAGGAGCTCATCCGCCTCTCCCTGGATTCGAACCTGCGAACTGTCAGTCTTCAGTCCTGCCGGCATAGGGGTTTAACCCACTGTGCCACCAGGGGCTCCAATGTTATGGTTGGGGGTCACCACAACATGAACTGTATTAAGGGGTCGCGGCATTAGGAAGGTTGAGAAACACTGCTCTAGAACATGGCCATATAGCCCGAAAAAACCTACAACCCAGTAATTCCGGCCATGAAAACCTTCGACAACACATTAGATTCTGCAAATTTTGTCATGTTGCAGAAGCTGCAGATATTATGTGTTAAGTTGTCCATTATAAATAGATGGGATTTGTCATGTAGATTCAGTTGAGTTGACCATTTCAGTAGATACGATTTGTATACAGATGTGTCTCCTACAGCACCTTCCCATATTCCTTTTACAATACCTACCTCACAACAGTAATGTTACATTTCAAAATACTGCCAGTTATAAGTACCTTGTGTAAACAAACTAACAAATTTCCACAATTGCTTGACAAGAGATTCACATGACCTAGTATAGTGTCATCAGATTCTGTAAGAGTGGCCCTAGATGATGATGCGGTAGTTTTTACTTTACCGTGAATGTAGTGCTATCATCAGCTGCTCATCCCTTTTTATGTATTAGATGGATTATAGCATCAGCAGTTCGGTGCCAGAGACAATAATGAGAACTCTGCCATTTGCTAGATCATAATCCTGCAGAATTGCAGAAGCTAAGGGAGATCTGGTCTTCTACACCCTATATAGTTCTGTAGATAATAATCTTTAAGAACTGTTCCACAGAATGGCATAATTATGACACTTATTTCATTATTATTATCTTTAAACAGCAACCTACAAAGACAAGTTGTTAAAACTGACATAATTGTGATTTATTAACATGAATTAAAATGCCCAACCAGTGCTGCAATGTGACAGTATATTAAAAAAATTAAAGTTCATATACTGTACTACTTCCACAAAGATCACACGCTTTTGCAAAAGACTTGTATGTACAATACTATATCAAATGAGAAGCATTAAGCAGTTTTACACGCAAAAGAAATAGTATTTACAGCACTTGTCAGAGACATTAGAAACAATCTATACATTAAATTACAATGTCTGCAAATAACTGTTGAAATAAAAGAGCCATGTCCACACGAAACTATAAAAATCTGTATTGCATTTTCTATCTATATGCACACAAAAACCGCTGACAGATGAAAAACCTGTTAGTGCCATCACTTAGCCGTGTACTTTTAATTACATATGTATAAAAAGTAAATATAGAAAACATTCACTAAATGAATTTTAACTGCAACAATAAAATTTAAAGTTATGCAGCATCAAATCTACTGCCAGAACAAACAGCTGGAATGTTCACGTACAAAATAAAAAAAATACCTAATCCTGGCTCGACGGCACAGGTTCAGGAATTTTTCAAAGCAAAAATGGAAAAAAATACAATGCGAGAGAGCGCGCGCGCACTGGTGTTTGCTTTTTTTTACAAAGTTATTATCATGTACAAGCTTTAAAAAGTACCTTGAACAGGTACATATGAAATATACAGTTTTTACAGAACATTTTTAAAATGTTTAAAAGCAAGGGGCCCTTTTTTAATGCCACCCTGAACCATGGTAATTGTTTTGAAATGTTGGCGGCACCTGTGCTCTGTGGATGGGGATTTGCCCAGGCACAGGAGATGCCTGCTGAGGTCCTTGCACACCATGAGGAAGAGAGACCGGGCCCGGATGAGGGCAGAACCCTGGCGCAGAAGGTGCCGGAATACTGTTTGGTCCTTGAGGCTGGATGAGAGGAGGACCCTGGCCGGGGAGCGGACAGAGAGGCCCCGTTGCGGCAGGCTGATGCTGAGTGCCCGGTCCCAAAGGTGTGTGGTGCGGAGGCTGGGAGGGATAGGACGCGACCGTTGAGTGAGCGCTCGAAGGGAAAAGCGGGGGGCCTGGATGAGATGGAAGGTGCAATCCCGGTGCCGATGCGGTGTGATGCCCAGAGCTTAACACGCTGGAGGGGGGTGGTGGCGGTGCTGAATTTACGACATGCTGGTGTTGTGCTTGCAAACCTTGGTGGTTTGTTGTGGGGTGAGTAGGATGGTGGGGAGGAGGCGGTGGTGGCGGCAGGTGATGCCCGGCAGCTTGAGTATGGATGTGTGACCCGGGAGCCACTGCTACTGCATGCACGGGACCTACAACGTGGGCCACTGCGTGCTGCTGATGAGTACTTTGCTGCTGCTGCACAAGGTGTGGTCCTGGAGCAGGAGGCGGAGGTGGGGGCGGTGGAGCACTGGTGGAAGTCTGGTGATGGAGACTGGGAGTCTGAGACGGCAAAAAATGCCCACTGGTGACATGATGTCCCGAAACAGGCTGCTGGCATGTTGTACCAGCAAGTGCTTGATTTGGTCCAGAGGGAAATACAGTTTGTTGGGGTGGTATGCTACTTTTTAACTGATTGTAATTTTGAAAGTTTCCTGAGGGGGGTTGCTGGTTTTGATAGTACGTGGAGCTTGAAGGGGGAGGAGGTGGGGGTGGAGGCGGGACACTAGTGTTCAGGTTTTGTTGGTGGAACTGATTGTAGGAGACCGTCGATGTTTGGGGAAAGAGTGTCCCGCTGGGCTGCTGTTGGCTAGGCTGGAGGTTCTGTGCTCCCGCATAGAAACTTCGGTGAGAGTCTCTCTGAGGCGTCCCCACTTGAGGTGATGACTGAGGATGATGAGGTCTGTATGGCGATCCTAATGGCTGTGAATGAGGCTTTGGTGAAAGGTAGCCGTGCTGTACAGGGGTGTGTGGCGTAGAGGATTTGGGGGGATTCTCTATGTGAGGGGAAGGAGGACAGTGCAGCTTCAAGGGGGCAGAAGGGAGTTTCTGCGCAGGTTGATCAGTTGCATTGCGCAAGTGAGGCTGGGACTGATGGTTTTTCGAAAGTGCTTCAGTGTTATTTGTCACCGGCTTCGGTTGCTGGTCACACTTTAAATGAGCTGTGCTCTCAGCCTCTGGGGCGTCAGCTGCAGTCTCCCACTGGGAATCCTGTTTTGTGGGCGTCTTCCCAAGTGACTGAGCAGGAACTACAGGACTCAGTGAAGAAGTCTACATTAAGAAAATGAACAGTCAATATGTGTCCTGTTTAAGGATATCTCTAATAATCCTGATTTCTACATGTTCTATTTGTGTGACTTTGCTAATGTAAGAAAACTCAATTTTATTACAAATTGCTTGTCAAAATGAACAGGGACACTTCTGCCTCACAGCATCGAATTGCTCATATTTTTAGGTCACTATATACAGTTCTTCAGCTTTTAAAACAAAGTTTCAGGTATCTTGCCAATTTTTAAATAAAATATTTAAAATATTTATCTTATATACTAAAGCAGAGGTCTTCAAACTAAGGCCCGGGGGCCGGATACGGCCTTCCAAGGTCATTTACCCGGCCCTTGCTCAGGGTCAACCTAAGTCTGAAACGACTTGAAAGCACAGAACAACAATTCTATCTCATCAGCCAAAAGCAGGCCCATATTTATTTATTTATTTATTTTGCGCATTTCTACCCCGCCCTTCTCAACCCCCAAGGGGGGGATTCAGGGCGGCTAACAAAAGGCACAATTCGATGTCAACACAAGCAATAGAATAAAACATATATAAACAGCAATTAAAAAAAATTAAAACAATCAATTATACATCATAATCAATAAAACCAATCTAATGCTCAAAGTTCGCCAGCTCAGAGTCCATAAATGCATTCAACATTGTCAAATACTATCAATTCTAGTTGTCAATTGTCCTTTGTCTATCTGCCAGATTACCCAAAAGCCTGGTCCCATATCCATGTTTTCAATTTCCTTCTAAAAGAGAGGAGGGATGTCGATGACCTAATTTCCCCGGGGAGTGAATGCCACAGGCGAGGGGCCACCACTGAGAAGGCCCTGCTCCTCGTCCCCACCAAGCTCACTTGTGATAGTGGTGGGGCCGAGAGCAGGGCCTCCCCAGAAGATCTTAAACTCCGAGGTGGGACATAGAGGGAGATACGTTCGGACAGATACGCTGGGCCGGAACCGTATAGGGTTTTGTAGGTCAAAACCAGCAGTTTGAATTGTGCTCGGAACTGGATCGGCAGCCAGTGGAGCTGGCATAACAGAGGGGTAGTATGCTCCCTTTATGATGCTCCGGTGAGTAATCTGGCTGCCGCCTGCTAGACTAATTGAAGTTTCAGAACAGTCTTCAAACAGCCCCACGTAGAGTGCATTGCAGTAATCTATTCTATTCTTCCCACTGAAATACTAATCAGTTTATATTTGTTAAAATTATTCTTCATTTTAATTATTGTATTGTTTTTAAGTGTTTTTTGCACTACAAATAAGGTATGTGCAATATGCATAGGAATTCATTCATGGGTTTGTTTGTTTTTTTCAAATTATAATCCGGTCCTCCAACAGTTTGAAAGACTGTGACCTGGCCCTCTCTTTAAAAAGTTTGAGGACCACTGTACTAAAGTATAAGCCAGAGCACCAACCCCCAAATCCTGGGTTGACTTATCCATGAGTCAGTATGACTACTGTAATCTAACTCTTACTTAAAAAGGAACAAATTCCTTCTTTGAGTACAGTGGTGAAAGAAGGTAGCTTCGTCCATCGTGGGAGAATCTAAAAGGAGCAGCACTAACACCCTCTGTGATGTTATTTCTAGCCTTTCTGAAGAACTGGGTGGGGAAATGGTGACTGCCCCCCCCCCCCCCCCCCCAGGAGGCACTGGTGCTTTCCCCTCTCTGTGGAATGATCCTCAACTTATCCACAGATTATATCAAAACCCATAACTGTGGCTCCAGAATCTGGTTTTGACTTCTACACAAGGTCAACTTATACATGAGTATATATGGTAAGCTATGCAACTACTCTCCTTGTGGAGAGAAATGGAGTATAAACATGATGGTGATTAATTTTTGTGTCAGGAGTGACTTGAGAAACAGCAAGTCGCTTCTGGTGTGGGAGAATTGGCCATCTGCAAGGACGTTGCCCAGGGGATGCCCGTATGTTTTGATGTTTTATCATCCTTGTGGGAGGCTTCTCTCATGTCCCCGTATGAGAAGCTGGAGCTGATAGAGGGAGCTCATCCGTGCTCTCCTCAGATTCGAACCTGCAACCTGTCGGTCTTCAGTTCTGCCGGTGCAGGGGTTTAACCCACTGTGCCACCGGGGGCTCCGTGATGATGATGAAAATAGTAATAGTAATAGTAATAATAATAATAATAATAATAATAATAATAATAATAATGCCTAGTGAGGCATAGTTTATCAGATCCCTTCAGAACATATCAAATAATGTTACAATTAATGTTAGCCTTAATATAATGTGGCTTATATTAAGCACTGCATTACTTCCACTTTTTGAGAATAACAGGCAGAAACCATGGAGTCAAATCTGTCAAAAAAACTGTTAGGCTCCAATGCATTTAAGTAGAGCTTAACAAGTGACTTGTTTGGTTGGCTTGGAATCATTCTTGTGCTGCTGCTCCTCAATCTGAGGTGAATAATACCATCCAACGTTTATATATACAGCAGGCATGGGCAAACTTTGGCCCTCCAGGTGTTTTGGACTTCAACTTCAAGCCTACTGTTAAGAATTGTGGGAGTTGGAATCCAAAATACCTGGAGGGCCAAAGTTTGCCCATGCCTGGTACGGAGTGACTATATGTGAACCTTTCCAGTTAAAACTTAAAATAGAATATAACTCTGTCATGATAGTATAGATATATCATAGTAGTACCTTGCTTCCTTTTGAAGGACTCTTGCAAGTCTTCAGAGAAGTATCTGGGGACGGACATTCACTTGTGGGCTCAGAATTTTCAGGATCAGGATCTGGAATAAGAATGACAATCTGTCGACACTCTGAATGACCCACAATTACCATATATTCCGGAATATAAGATGACCCCCAACCTTTCCAGTTAAAATATAGAATTTGGGATATACTCACTGTATAAGACTACACCTTTTCCAACACTCACCAAATAAAATTTTTAAAAGCATCTGATTTGATTTCAATATGGTAATTTTCCTATTACTGTACCTCCTTCTCTGCCTCTCAGATCTCGCACCTGCACCACTTCACTGCAGTCTTCAGGAGTGAGATCTGAGAGGCAGAGGAGGAGGTACGGCAATAGGATACAAGGGCAGGCCAGACAGGTAAGAGGTGTGTTTTTCTGGGCCCAGAGCCACTCTATCTCTTTTTTCCATACCCCGGACGCCTCCAGCTTGCCCCGCCCTTCACTTACACCTTCCCAGTGAGGCACCCCTTCACCTAACCATCGGGACAGCATTAAGTCCACAAATCCTGATGAATGGATTTTCTTCTATCGTACTTGTACAGCGTCGCCCTTAATGCTTTCATACAGTCACTGTATATGGCAGGGATGCAGCCACTGCCATTTTTGAGCCCCCCCCCCCCCCAAATGCAGCAACTATAGATTCTGCAATCCGGATTGGAAGTTTCATCACATGCTCTATAAGACGACTCCCATGCATAAGGCTACTCCAGCATATAAGACAACTCCCGCGTACAAGACGACTCCCGCGTATAAGACAACCACTGACTTTTGAGAAGATTTTCTTGGGTTAAAAAGTAGTCTTATACGCCAGAATATACGGTACTTATATTTTAAGATTTTAATCAGAAAGAATAAGAAACAACAATTATTGTATTAAAAAGACATGAATACTAAAAACTGGATGCTGAACAACTGCTACCAATGTCTTCAGCTCAAGCTAAAGTGAGGCAGAGGAACATGCACAATCCCTGAACCACGAGAAGCTGATGTCAAGAGGAAGTGATTGCTTACCAGAATCCTTGTCTTTCCTATGATCACTAAGAAGCAAAGCTCGCTGGTAACTTCGCTCCCTCACTTGCTCCACAGATGTTGAAGCAGTCCTTTAAAACAAAACCAAAAAATGAGTAGCTTCAGTTTGCTCTTTACAATCAAAAATGAACACGCAACCTCAGTTTAGTAATATGTAGAAGACAATTCTCTCCTGTAATCCAACCTGGCAAGGTAAGTTGCAAGCGTTTGTTTTTTGAACATAAAATATAAATGATAAAGTCAATGGATATAATGCAGGGTTATTGGATTATACTGTATGTTTAAGGGAGCTTGTTTCTTGAGTTCGATCCCAGCTTCTAAGAAGGATTCATAGTATTCCCAGTTTTTGCTTTGCTTGCTGATGGTGAAATATGAACAACGGAAGCTCTGGTGGACTGACTTGAATTTCAGTTTCTCTTAATACTTTTGTAGATCCATATTGATTACCAACAGCAGAATTTTAAAACATTATTCATGATGAAGATGTAGTATCCAACGAATTTATACATATTTTGGAGATAAGACTTTTTCTCTAGCGGTAAGGAAACAGAATTTCCCTAGAAGCCAATGAGTATTCAGGGATCCGTGATTTTATTTTATGAGTAACACCAACAGATATATCTCCCCATTATTAAGTACAAGTGGCAATTTTGGAAGTCCTGATATTAGTGTATTCTAACAACATGCTATGAAGCTGCTGTGAGTTTTTTGGACTGTATGGCCATGTTCTATTTTATGAGTAATATCAACAGATATACCTTTCTGAACGCATCTCTCCCTATGAACCATCACGGAGAGATCCTCGGGGAGGCCCTGCTTTCCGGCCCGCCATTGTCACAGCCACGATTGGTGGAGACGAGAGACAGGGCCTTCTTGGTGATTGCTCCCCGGCTATGGAACTCCCTTCCTGGTGAGATCAGGTCGGCCCCCTCTCTCCTGTCCTTTAGAAGGATGGTAAAAACTTGGCTGTGGGACCAAGCTTTCGGGACAGGGCAATAAAGCAGCAATAGGAAAGATTACCAGGCCAATTAGATTTGATGTGGATGACTAGGACGGTTTTAAATGGTGTATTTTAATATTTTGTGTTTTGTTTATGTATATATATAAGAATTTGTGTCCCGGCATTGAATATTTGCCGTATATATACTGTGCTCAGCCCCAAGTCCCCTTCGGGGTGAGAAGGGCGGAATATAAATGTTTTAAATAAATAAATAAATAAATATATCCCCACTATTAAGTACAAGAAGTGACAATTTTGGAAGTCCTGGTATTAGTGTATTCTAACAACATGCTATGAAGCTGGTGTGAGTTTTTTTTTTGGGGAGAATGTTCCAGTAGCATTCTCTCCTGGCGTTTCACCTGTAATCTGAAGATGCCAGCCACAGATGCAGGTGAAACATCAGAAGAGAATGCTACTAGAACATGGCCAGAAAACTCACAGCAACCCAGTTATTCTGGCCTTGAAAGTCTTTGACAACGCAACATGCTAGGAATTTCCAGCTTGCATGTTTCTTATTCCATAGGAGCAGTTTTTGAACCATAAGCGTTTCATGGACATTGGCATGCTAGTGGTTAAACTCACTATAGAGCCTTCTTTTAAAGCTACTGTGTCTAAACTGTGGAGCTAGTCAAAAAACTGAACAAAGCTTTTGTTTGGGGTGCATGATCTCATACATAGGCCATGTAAGTGACTAAAATTACACACTACTAAGGGAATTAGGGATCAAGAAATTTCAAAACAGAAGGCTGCTCAAAGCACTCGTACTCTTCTTATGCGTTCATTATATACAACAAGACTTCTTTTAAAAATGTCAGACTGATGTACTTGCAAATTAACCACCTGAATGGGCTAACGGGCACTATTAGAATTCAATTGTTTTGAAACCAAACACCTATAATTATTCAGCATATATTCTTATTTAAAACAAAGCTTACCACTGAACCTCTGGATCATTCTTTTCACTTGAAACCTCTTTTGAGGACGAGGTGTTTTCCGTTTCCTCTGAAGTGGCGCTGCACTCTGTAACTGGCAACGGCAATGGGAGGCTTGCAGGATGTTCCTTCTCCACTTGTTCCCCATTCTCACTGCTGTTATATCCATCGGTGGCAGCACTATTTCCTCCACTAGCAGCGTGTGGCGATATGGAAAGAAGGGGGAAACTTTCTGCCTTAGAGCCACTTTTTCTGGCTTCTCGTTGTCTCTTGCGATATTCTAGAAGTGACACCTATGGATAGAAGAGGAGGAAGTACTATTTATTTTTCTTACTCCAAATTCTGGTAACAGTTTGGGAGACTTGGAGCAATGCTTACATGAGCTGAAGACGCCTTTTAAGAACAAAACGATGCCTCTCAACCCATCCCAATGCCATGGTCATAAAGGAAACTACCTAGAATGATCTTCTAATAGTCTAAGCTATTTCAGTTTGGGAGTCTGCAATTCAAATTACATGGGGTAACAGCAATATTTTGCCTTTTAAAAGTTAATAGACTTCACTGATTTGTGTTGACACTGTTTAGGCTATAATTCACAATCTGAGCTAGATGTCCATATGTTTCTTCTACAGTATCTGGCATAACTTTGCTGGCTTCCTTTAACCCAGAGTAACTGACTTTCTACTTTTTGTAAAGCCGTGTATCTAACCTACATTTGCTCTTGTGCAAGCATAAGTCATTTTGATGTGTACAAGGGGGCAGGGAAGGAGAGTGCCCCCCCCCCATTCATTCTTCCTTCTCACGGCAGGATGCAGAGGTTTTTCCAACCTTCACAAACAGCTTTTCGAGGGGAACAGCCAGCTGCAGTGAGAAATGAAGTTGCCGTGGAAAAGAAATGAGAGCGACTAGCTATTATATTGTTACTACGATCACACATTTCTTTGGAAATGCTCAAAGCAGCTTGCAGGAGACCTTCCATTCAGGCCCTGAGTAAATCAACACTCCTTCAGCTTAAGCACTGTTCAAGTTATCAGATACTTCAAATCACTCTAATAATTCTTACTTCAGTGACAGATACTCCTGAGAAGTTATTTTTAATCTCTCTGAAAATCTTAAAAGTCTTTTTTGTGGGGAAGTTATCAGCTATAGGAAGCATTTCCTATTTACTAAATGGAAAAATACCCTCAAACAGTCAACAAACTACAGTACGATCCTCTGAAGATGCCAGCCATAGATGCAGGCAAAACGTCAGGAGAAAATGCTTCCAGAACACAGAATGTTAGATTGGCCCTTGAAGCTAGTGGGGGAAATCCTTTCTATAAGATGGGAGTACTGAACCAGAGGGGCTTGAGGAATGCAAGGCTGGGGTGAAAATTGCTGGAAGAAACATTAACAACCTTAGACATGCAGATGACACCACTTTGATGGCCGAAAGCAAGGAGGAGCTGAGGAGCCTTCTAATCAAGGTGAAAGAAGAAAGTGCGAAAGCTGGGTTGCAGTTAAACATCAAAAAAACCAAGATTATGGCAACAAGAATGATTGACAACTGGGAAATAGAGGGAGAAAACGTGGAGGCAGTGACAGACTTTGTATTTCTAGGTGCAAAGATTACTGCAGACGCAGACTGCAGCCAGGAAATCAGGAGACGCTTACTTCTTGGGAGGAGAGCAATGACCAATAGTGAAGACTGGCAACAAAGATCCCCATAGTCAAAGCAATGGTATTCCCTGTAGTCACCCACGGATGTGAGAGCTGGACCATAGGGAAGGCTGAGCGAAGGAAGATAAATGCTTTTGAACTGTGGTGTTGCAGGAAAGTTCTGAGAGTGCCTTGGACCACAAGAAGATCCAACAAGTCCATACTTCAGGAAATAAAGCCCGACTACTCATTGGAGGGAAGAATAGTAGAGGCCAAGATGAAATACTTTGGCCGCATCATGAGAAGAAAGGAAAGCTTAGAGAAAATTATGCTGGGGAAAATGGAAAAAGGAAGAGGGGCCGACCAAGGGCAAGATGGATGGATGGTATCCTCTAAGTGACTGGATTGACCTTGAAGGAGCTGGGGTGGTGACGACCGACAAGGAGCTCTGGCATGGGGTGGTCCATGAGGTCACAAAGAGTCGGAAATGACTGAACAAATGAATAACAACAACAACTGAACCAGTAACATGTAGCTTGCATCCCCCCCCCCCCAAAAAAAACCCAGCCTCTGTGGTGCTGGCATTGTGGCCTTGCTGCAGTTCATTACTGCTAATGAAAATCAGGGAGGGGGTGACACAAGCCTCAGCTGTGCTATGGCTCCTGATTCAAGTTCAAACATTCTCCTGATCCAGTTCAAACATTCCACCCCCAGCCCCAGTAAATGACCTATTCCTGCTTTAAATGATCAGCCTAATCAAAAGACTATCCTGAGTATTAGCTTTTCTAAACCGAGAGATACATGACCGTCTTGAAAGCAAACTAGTCAAATGTGGGCTAGGGAACGCTATTATTATGTGGATCTGTAATTGGTTAAGCAACGGAACCAAAAGGGTGCTCGCCAATGGTTCCACTTCATCCTGGAAACAAGTGACTAGTGGAGTACCACAGGGTTCCATCCTGGGCCCAGTACCGATCGATATATTTATTAATGACTTGGATGAAGGGTTAGAAGGCATGATCACCAAGTTTGCAATCGACACCAAATTGGGGAGGGATAGCTAATACTATAGAAATCAGGAGCAGAATTAAAAATGATCTGAACAGATTAGAGAGATGGGCCAAAACTAACAAAATGAAGTTGAGCAAGGACAAATGCAGATTTAGGCAGAAAAAAAATGAAATGCAAAAACAGAATGGGTGATGCATGGCTCAACAACAGTCCATGTGAAAAAGATCTTGGAGTCTTTGTGGACAACAAGTTGAACATGAGTCAACAGTGTGATGCAGCATTTTAGAAAGCCAATGGGATTTTGGGCTGCATCAAAAGGAGTATACTGTCTAGATTTGGGGAAGTCGTGGTGCCTCTCTATTCTGCTTTGGTTAGACCTCACCTGGAATACGGTGTCCAATTCTGGCCACTACAGTTTAAAAGAGATATTGATAAGCTGGATGGTGTCCAGAAGAGGGCAACAAAAAAGATCAGAGGTCTGGATGCCTTAAGAGGAGTGTTTTAAAGAACTGGATATACTTAGCCTGCAGAAGGTTGAGAAGAGACATTATAGCCATGTATAAACTTGTGAAGGGATGTCATAAGGAGCATGAGAGAGAGGAGGCTTATTTTCTGCTGCCCTGGAAACTACGACTCGGAGCAATGGGTTCAAATTACAGGAAAGGAGATTCCACTTGAACATTAGGAAGTACTTCCTGACTGTAAGAGCTATTCAGCAGTGGAAGTCTCTGCCTCGGATTGTGGTGGAACCTCCTTCCTTGGAAGTTTTTAAACAGAGGCTGGATGGCCATCTGTCAGGGGACTTTGATTGTGCTTTTCCTGTATGGCAGGGGGTTGGTCTATATGCCCATGTGGACTCCTTCCAACTCTATTCTATGATTCTATGCTGGTCAGTCTAAATTCAATCAGATCCCAAGTTGCCATTTCATCCCTGGTCCAGGGACAGATTCAGGTAACTGCGTGTCTCTTGGACCCCAGAGAAAATGAGTCATCTGCTCAAGAGTCTGAGGCCTAAGTCATTGGCAACACACACTTCTAAAAAGTGTATGGTTATGGAACTGCATTACTAGCGTTTTTCACAAGGGAAATATACAAATGAGTTATACTTAAAATAGTAACCTTTTTCTTTTGTGGAGGATTTTGGGGTGTGCAATTTCCATCCATCAAGATGTCACCATTGAGAGACCTCCCAAAGCCAGCCGCAAGTCCTTCTTCAGAAGTACAAAAAACAGGCGTTTCCATGAACATGCCTCTTGCATCGTCTGGAATCAGGCACTTTGACTCGTTTATTCGGAATCCGCCTCCTACCTCCAATTGGTGCGAAGGAGTTAAGTCCCTCAGATTAGAATTCATAGAGAAATTGACACCTGTCCTGTCGGGACTCTTTACCCAGGTAGGATATACTGTCCCTCGCCCACAGTGTGCTGTTTCCAGTTGGCTGTTGGCCTCTGTTCCGGGGGGCTCTAGGGGTTTATGCAGTGCACTTTGCTCAACGGCTTCGAGTCCCAACTGGAGCTCTGAGGTGGCTTCTTTTTCTGCAGAGCCCTGTCTGCTGCCGTCAGTTCTGCTCCTCGGACTGGAATAGCCAATAGTCTTTATTTCTTGCAGACACATTTCTGTAAGATTGGAATTTCTGAAAGGGTTGAGTGTCAGCACTGCCGAGGATGACCGGTCATATCCCTACACAAAGGAGAGAATCAAGAATTGTAACAGTAATTGGGCAAACTGAAAGAAAACAACACCACACCAGAATAGTATTCACCCCTGACAATCAGAGTTTCTCTTTTCCCCTTAATGTAGAGCTTTTCCAAACTGTATGTCACGTCATATTAGTGTGTCAGTTACAGTGTGTGGCATCGTGTGAACACAAGGAGAAACCTTCAAGTCTATATGAAATAAGCAATCTATATATAAAAAAATACTCTGTGCAAAAGAACCAATGAACGAAATCACACCAAATTTGGCAACAAAACATCTCACAACACAAGGATTGACCATCAAAAAAATATGATTTTGTCATTTGGAAGTAGTAGTTGCTGGGATTTATAGTTCAACTATAAATCCACTGCGGTGGCGCAGTGGGTTAAACCTCTGTGCCAGCAGGACTGAAGACTGCTGGGTTGCAGGTTCGAATCTGGGGAGAGGCGGATGAGCTCCCTCTATCAGCTCCAGCTCCTCATGCAGGGACATGAGAGAAGTCTCCCACAAGGATGATAAAACATCAAATCATCCGGGTGTCCCCTGGGCAACGTCCTTGCAGACGGCCAATTCTCTCACACCAGAAGCGACTTGCAGTTTCTCAAGTAGCTCCTGACACGACAAAAAAAAAAAAAAGTTCAACTACAATCAAAGAGCATTCTGAACTCCATCAATGATGGAATTGAATCAAACTTGGCACACAGAACTCGCATGACCAACAGAAAATACTGGAAGGGTTTGGTGGGCATTGACCTTGAGTTTTGGAGTTGTAGTTCACCTACATCTAGAGAGCATTGTGGACTAAAACAATGATGGATTTGGAGAAACTTGGCACAAGCACTCAATACACCCAAATATGAACAAAGATGGAGTTTGGGGGGGAAATAGACCTTGACCTTTGGGAGTTGTAGTCACTGGGATTCACAGTTCACCTACAATCAAAGAGCATTCTGAACCCCATGAACGACAGAATCGGGGCAAACTTCCCACACAGAACCCCCATGACCAACAGAAAATACTTAAGGCCATCCAATCCCACTCCCTTCATCAGGGCAAGAAAACGTAATCAAAATCCTCCTGACAAAGAACCATCCAGCCATAGATAGATATAGATAGATATGATTCACACACACACACACAGATAAAGTATCATAGATTTGAAAGGAACCCTTAAAGAAGGACAATTATATGTTGCATGTTCCAGAGTAGGCAAACCAGACACTCTCCACATCAACACTGACAAAGAAACAGCAAGAAATACTGTTTACCCACAAGCATAAAGAAATTACATATATTAGAAACCAACACTTTCTCATTACTTTATTTTCCAGATCAACAGACTGGGCCACAGCAACGCGTGGCAGGGGACAGCTAGTAAATCATATATTTTATAAAAATATAAATAAAAGGTTTTCATGAAATATGTTGTTGTTTTATTTCTATTTCTACACTATGCACCCAAGATGACTCCAGCAGCCACCGGAATAAGGCGGCTCTGAGTACTGGTTTAAAAGGAACATTCAGATAGGAAAAATCAGATACTTTTTCACCCTAACTATTCTGCTACCCCCTCTCTTCTTTTTCTTTTTATCCTTATACTTTCCCCGCTCAGTGTTCTCTCTTTCTTTTACTCTATATGTTTTATGAAAAATCAATAAAGATTATTTTTTTAAAATGAAATATGTTGTTGTGTCCCCATACATATTGTTATTACAATTTGTGTGTGTGTGTCGTTTATAAAGCATTGGTTTGCTAATAAACTGAGTTACTGTTCCAAGAAATGATGCGTGTTTAAAAAGCGTGTCACAAATATGAAATGTTTGAAAAGCTCTACTTTAATGGCTTATGTTTGAATTTTGTGACACTTTAATTACATTTAAGCTGCATTTGTTTTCACTGTTGTAAGCTGTTTCAAGTTCCAAATGGAGAAAAGGACAGGATATCAATATAACGGCAACAGTGTGTGGAATTCTAGCTTGTGGCATCTCAAACCTCTCCCAACAAACCACACCTGAAAGCTAGAGATTATTCCTGTCTGGCGACCAGATTATTACTATCTTATTTAAAGCAGAGCTTATCACTATGTTTGACCCTACAACTGTGCCTTATTTCCCCAGTTTCCCATGCTAAAACTGGAATTGAACTGTCAAAAGGTTTGGAGAGAAACATACCAAAAATGGGAAATAAAAGTTTGGCCATGTATCAGACAATTCACACCTAAAGCAGCAAACCATAGCCCACACAAGCCACAGATTCATGAAATAAGCTCTGTTAACTGAATATTATTTATCTGCTGGTATCTGACGCTGCAGAGGTTAAAAAAACCCACCCAAGTATTGTAATATATAATCTAATTTTGGTAACGCGTGGCTTTAGAACAGATGTGTTATTTCTGCCCAAACGTATAAAGAAATTAGATTCAAATATTGGCTAAAAAGAATGGAAGTTACAAGATGTAGGATATCAATTTAATACATGATATATGGAAAATATGGTTTTGAGGCAGGATACTTAACTATGTAAGGATGACAGTATGCAGATTAAGACTTTTTAACACAAAAAGAGAATGATGGATCATGATTATTTAGTTGGAAGAAGATTATTATTCCCGATGACCAAGTTATATCAGTGAAATAATAAATTTTTGTCATGGGTAACATTTGGTAGATGAGGAAACTTTAGCTGCCTAATAACTGTTGTCTATCACTATCCACACTGACAGGCGCTCTCCATAATTTTAAATTCGCAGTTTTTTTCACCCTTACATAGAACTGATCCACATACTTATATAAAGGATTTGTTCTGCCACTGAATCACAGTCCTTGCACCAATAAATAAGTATTAACATCTGTGCAAAGATATAAAAGTTTTCCAAAACCTTTTTCCTTACCTCCTGATTATATGTTCGCCTCGCAACTTCTGGGGAGCTCTCAGGTGAAGAAATATTCTGTACCAACCAAACCAAAAAAATTTAAAATTAAAAAAAATCCTGATGATTTTAAAGACATTAAAGGCTATATATAAATGATTCAAATTAGTTCTTATTTTTATCCTGCTCCTGAATCAAATTCTAATCAATGCTTAGGGCTGAAACTGGTCAAATTATAATAAAGGAATTCTGGAAGCATTTATTCAGTGTGCCTTTTACATGAATCTCTGTATAAGCAAGGCCTGCCTGCTCATGTATAGCTTCCACACTGAGATGCATTGAAATAACTGATAAATAAATGGAAACATCTATGCATGTGCATGTTACAATGGTTCCCTGTGGACATGAAAAAATATGATTTGTGCTAAGGCTTGAACCATGAACTGTATGGCACATGACCCTGCAAACCATGATTAACCCTCTCAATTTATTATTTCTCTCCTTTCCTTTTTGACAGTGATTGTTTTGTGGACAACTAGTATTCAAACAAGGGGTAAGCAATGGTTCTGGGTTCAGACATATTATAAAATTAGTCACAATTCTAAGAAAGAATAGTTTCTGAGGCCATAATAAAAACCATGGATTCAGACTGTAGTTTGTGGTTGGTGAATGCATCACACCTTTGTTAGAAGATAACTTCAGAATAATCTGTTTTTCAGCAAATCATCCCCTTCATTGGACTCTAGATTATCACTATGTGCAAACACAAATACCATTTCAATGTTGTATAATCATGAAGAAATGTGGTGCCTTGGATTGCTGAATCAGACAGGTAGTGTTTGACAGCTTGAAAACATCCAAATTGTTTCACCCCACTTTATCTACAACAGGCCTCTTCAACCTCCAGCCCTCCAACTCCCAGAATTCCTGACCACTCAACCAGCTAGAGCTTCTGGGGGTTGGAGGTCTAAAATAGCTTCCCCATTGTCCAAGAGTCTCTTAATTGGGCTGGATAGGTAGGGGTATGGTGTGTGTGTAGAAAAACCCTGTTGTGCGGATATAAAGTTTTCTCAAAGAAGAAGACTTTACATCTATGTATACCGAAATATGAGAAATTCACAAATAAGACTTTCTGTAATTTTGGGCCTAAATTTTTAATATAACTATAACTAGCAACTTTTTTCTGACAGCACCCAAAACATGAGGGTAATATTGCCTTTCAGCCGTAGTCTCTAGCTAGAAACTGGTCCTGAGAAATGTATTGCTGCACATCCTGAAGGGAGTCTGGATAGCGGTATCTTCCATGACTTTGTCCAATTCCTTCAAAAGGCACCAGAAATAACACCCACCCCTTTATCATCATCTCTCCAAGTTCTAATAGTATTTTAAACAACATTTTTGATAAAATCTTAAACTATCTACTTGATAGTATGCTGACAGATCTGAGAAGAGAATACTAAATAAAAACTCACCTCAAAGTGCATTGCATTTCCATGTACACATGGGATTACTGGAGTAACAGGTGAGTAAATGGGCTTATAGCCATTCCTACAGTTTTCGTCATCTGCTTTTATTCTAGGAGGAGTGGCAAACAACAATGGATCTGAGGCTGAAAGATCAGTATGGGTTGGTGTAGCATATGGTGAAGGAGTAGATGTTTCTGAGTAGGCAGAATCCAACAGCTGATATAATCTCCGTTTTTTTAATGGAGTAGTGAGGTCTACACATTAAAACAAGAAAGGCAAGCAAACATTTTTAGTAATTATTATTTTTGTTTATTAATGCATTAAGACTTTAGTGGAAACTACTATTAAATCAATAATTAAATTTGAAAAACAGTCAAGTTTAAATAAAAGCAAATGCACCTGTTTTCAAAATTTAACATTTGTTGACTGAAGAAAAAAAATAACAGTGTAGAACTGTGCTCTGTTATTTACAGCCACATACAATATGTTGAGGGTGGGTAAGCATAGACCCTCAATCCCAATATTGCAGGGTCCTAGCCAAGAAATCTCTAAAAGACCAAGGCCACAAAAATGTTTTAAAGAATTATGTTTTTCGGGTTGGGGGAATGGCATTCCTAAAACATAAATACAGTGGTTGGCTAGATCAGAGCTTTTAAAACGTTTTCAGCCTGCAACCCCTTTTTGCCCAAGAAAGTTTTATGTGACCCCAGGTATATAAAATGGGTATAGGTTGTTGTTGTTTTTTTGGAGCCCCCGGTAGCGCAGTGGGTTAAAGCACTGAGCTGCTGAGCTTGTTGATCGAAAGGTCGCAGGTTCGATTCCGGGGAGCGGTGTGAGCTTCCGCTGTCAGCCCTAGCTTCTGCCAACCTAGCAGTTCGAAAACATGCAAATGTGAGTAGATCAATAGGTACCGCTCCGGCGGGAAGGTAACAGCGCTCCATGCAGTCATGCCGGCCACATGACCTTGGAGGTGTCTACGGACAACGCTGGCTCTTCGGCTTAGAAATGGAGATGAGCACCACCCACCAGAGTCAGACATGACTGGACTTAATGTCAGGAGACTACCTTTACCTTTATAGTTTTTTTTTTAATTGGATGGTTATGTCCTTGAATACGGAAGACTAACTGTACAGCAATAACAATTAGTGCATGCTTAAGTTCCAAGTACATAAAAACCCAAACATCTTAAGTAAAGAACAGTGGCGGTCAGTATCTTCCAGGGTTTGGTTCCAGGACCCACAGTGGATACCAAAACCCATAGATGCACAAATCCCATGATATACAAATGTATAGTAAAATGATGTCTCTTATATAAAATGGCAAAATTGAGGTTTCTCTCCCCCCCCCCCCCCCCCCCCCCCCTCCCTATATATACACATTTCAAGCTGTGGATTTTTGAATTTGTGGATACAGAGGGCTGATTCTATTGCAAGCAAAACTCTGCAAGTAGATTAAAGTGCAACCCTTAACAAAAAATAAATAAGATTTCCTTCAAGTAAGGGGCTGCAGTTGGGGAGAAGGGGAAAAAAATGCATGGAGGGGCAGGATACTTCTTTCCTCTATCCTTAATAAAGTAAAGGTTTGCCCTTATCATTAGGTCCAGTTGTGTCCAACTCTGGTGGGTGGTGCTCATCTCCATTTCTAAGCTGAAGACCCGTTGTTGACTGTAGACACCGCCAAGGTCATGCAGCCATCATGACTGAATGGAGTGCCTTACCTTCCCACCAAGGTGGTACCTACTGATCTACTCATATTTGCATGTTTTCGAACTGCTAGGTTGACAGAAGCTGGACCTAACAGCAGGAACTCAACCCACTCCCTGGATTCAAACTGCCAATCTTTTTGTCACCAAATTCAGCGGTTTAACCTGCTGTGTCACCAGGAGGCCCTCTCCACTCTTACAGGCTGCCTTTGTTTTTTCTCCTTTTCCATTCATGTGGCTGGCTGCCTCTGGTGGGCACCTTTCCTTTTCCTTAGCAACTTGGGCTCGGCTTTTGCCTTTTTCTTTTCCTCCTTCCACTTCTACTCTGCGGGGGAAGACTTTTGCAACCCCAACATTGAGCTAAGAGGACCCCATTTGGGGTCAGGACCCAGCTATGGGCTCCTCCAACTCCAACCTGTCCCCAATGGCTAAATGACATTGAAAGTAGCATCACATCACGACCTGCGGTTGGCAAAAATGCATGTGCACAGTTCTCAGAAGGGCGAAAACTGGACCAACCCAACATGGGACTTTGAACCAAACAAATACACAGTCACTTATCACCAACACTGAGGGACAATATATACGCGGGGAGAAGGAAAAGCAATAGATGCCCAACAGCTTATTGGAAAACTACGGTATATTGCAAGTTAGAACAGGATTAGAAGAGATCAGCAGCAGCAGCACAGGCAGGAAAAGACATTACCTGGTAAGGAACAGCTGTCATTCAGCAATAAGGGGCTTCTACTTTCACCATTGATGGCCGGACTTCTAGATCTTTCGTGAGATGGTGAATTAAAATTATCTTCAACCACCGAGTTTTCTTCTTCCAAGGCTTGCTTTAGCCATCGCTGCAATATATATATATTGAAATAATTAAAACCATTCTAACAATGTCAGCACGTTTTCATTTACTTTCTGTAAGGGGTGGGAATGCTGTTGCTGGGGTGTCTTAGTTATCATAGGCTTAAGGCCAGGGCTGCTGAGACTCGACAATTCAACATATACAGGGCCACATGAGTCTCATCCCTAACTTAACAAAAATGGCCTGGAACAATAAACCTGGTCCTCAAATGACAGAAGAGTCAGGAATGCTATTATATAAAAGTTATCCTTACCAATATCTCTTGTGTAATCACTAAATATAATCTGTATTTTTTTAAAAAATATATGTATATTAACGTCTAGAGGAAGAAAACTTCTGTGGGAAATAAGACACATTACCTTCTTACAAGAGCCAATGTTGTCCACAGGTTCTTTTCTCCGCCGTTTTTCTGACAGGAATGGTGACGTAAAACGAATATAGTGCTTAGGAGTTGTATATACATGTGGGCTGTAAATGAGACCTGGTAAAGAATTCAATTGTGTAGCCAAAACCTCAGGATCTGTTGTTATACGCAGTGGCTTTTCTGAAAGGCCATCTATAGGTTTGCCTGTTTTGTCATTCTTCTCGCTCATCCACTCATCCACCAAGTGCTAGACAAAAGAGAAAAAGACAATGTAAGATGTTCATATTTGCCCAAAATTTAGCCACAAGGAAACACATTGCTCTAACGCTCCACCTTCAAAGAGGTGGGTTGGACTATTGTGCCCTGATTCTTTCCTCCAGTGGGTCCCCACAATCACTTAAATGCTTGGGGAGACTGAGATTCCTCCATGTTTTTGGACTCCAGGCTCCAGCATTTCCCCCTATCAGGTATCACCATTAGACATGCTAGAATATGCAGACCAACATCTGGAAGACCACAGAATCCCCGCTTCTGGCTCAGGTCACTTGGTATATCACTGTCGGAAATGTGTCTGTATTCCTCCCTTTTGGCTTTCTGGTAGAGGTGCCCTCTTCACTATTTCAGAAGGATTGTGGTGCTTTGTTAATATAACTGCCCATTATTTGATTCTGTATTTCTTTTAATATATGTCACTGTGCTAAGTTATATAAATGGTAATTTCAAATGTATTATTATAACTACAGGTAGTCCCAAAGTCAGAGACATCCAACTTACATCCAGCTCCTAGTTACAAACATGGGTAAGACAACAGGAAGTGAAAGAAATCTACTCCTAGGAAGGGAAATTCACTCCTGAAAGAGTTGTCATGAGGAAAAGGTGTCTCCACTGAAGCTTTATCACCAATCCTTGTTTCCGTGACAACCCACAGTTTTCTAGATTCAATTGTCACAGGGACAGAAAGTGAAGTGAAATCTTCTGAATAGGGGCACAGACAGCAAAACAAATGTTACAGGGGTATTAACCCTTCACCATGTTATCCAAAATGGCTGGAGTTGCACTTCAAAAATGTACCTGTTCTGACTTACATACAAATACATCTTAACAACAAATCTATAGAACCTATCTTGTTTGTAACTCAGGGACTGTCTGTACTCGATTTATCTCTGTGAACTACCATATTTATTTTGCACTGTGGCCCAGTCTGTGTCTATGTGTTTTGTGTGTATATATATGCGTATACGTGTGTGCATATATTTGTGAATATGTGTATATTTGTGTGTTTGTGAATATATGTGGTTTTGCACATGCGTTGTAATGTTTTTTGTTTTTGTTTAAGTCTTCTGCTGTGTTTTTCAGTGTTTTGATGAGTGATAGTCACTCGTTGGCCTGATAGGTGTATTGTGTCCAAATCTGGTGTTAATTCGCCCAGTGGTTTTTGAGTTCTGTTAATCCCACAAACGAACATTGCATTTTTATTTATATAGATACCATATAAGGATATATCAGGATAAAAATACTTCTGTTACTCCCCATTCTTTCCCTGCCCATAGCCATACTCTGGGGTGCACAGAGGAGCAATCCTGCCTCTGTTACTGGTGTGATGGGAATAACCCACATGACTGTGGATTGCCCCTTTACAGCACCCAGAGAAGTGCTTCCTCCTCCACAGTATCAAAAAAAGGGTACATTGGACATGCAATTCTGTGGAGAAAAGTGCTTTTAGTTTGATAAGGAGAAGGGGTCTAGTATCAAACTGACCACGTTGCTCTCAAGATACAGTCCCAGACTGAAAAGGCCCATCTGAGGCTATAGCTACAAGAAATACTATTTTAAATAATATGTTATGGCCAGAGAGGGTTAAAGGATGGCTAAGAGACCTGAGAAATAGAAATGGGCTCCAAAACAAGAAGCAAATGGGAAGAGACTTAGCCGGCAACCCCAATGAAACATTTTATGTATGGGTAAGAGGAAAGTGATACCTCTATATGCTTGCTTCTCATCACGTAAGATAACAGGCAATGCACAGTATGGTATTATTTGCTTACACAAAGCAACATGAAATATTAAGTTTAAATTTAGAAATACACATACCTTTTTTTGTTTATGATATTTAGTAGGGCATTTATTAAGTGCTGGGGCTTCTGGTTCAGGAACGACTTCAGCCACCGTTGCCTCCACTTCAGGCTCCACTGAAGGTGCAGCAGCATTTTCAGGCTCATTGTGCTGTGAGCTAACTTCTACATCAGGAGAGGATGGCTGAATATCTGAACACATGCTAACAGTTCTGTGCCTTCTCCGCTGCTGGCCAATATGAGTTCTACTCCGAGAGAAGCTTTTTCTCTGTTTTGTCCGATTGACTTTGGCAGGGGTTGGCTTAGTGGCAGTTTCCTCTTTTGCTGGTTCCTGGTACAGTACAAACAACAGATGTAGCAAAATCAGATCAAATTAAACACATGCTTTATGGCTATTGTTGTATTTTTCCAATTTGAGGAGTCCCAAGAGTATGCATTTAAATAAGAAACCATTATGTGATACAGTTATGCACCTGCCGCATGTCAGTGGTGGTTCTTCTGCTTCATCTTCTTGGGGTGAGTATATTTAATAAGCCTCCTCCCATGTCAGCATGGTCTGCATCTCCCATTCTTCCAAGAAGTTAGGCTGGTGAGTACACAAGATATGTAGGGGCACCCTATCTGTGAAACATCTTTCCCAGAGATGTGAGGTTGGCTCCATCCCTTTTGATATTGTGAGAGGCAGCCTTTGATCTCAATAATTGGTGTGAATATTGATCTCAATAATTGGTGTGAATAATTGGTGTGAATAATTTTATGAATATTTTAAATGTATGTTTTTAAAAAATGTTTTGCTTGTTTTTATCTGTGTTATTTGCTGTGTACAGAAATTTGGCAAAGCTGAGAAGTGATGAAACAGTATATGCCAACTACTTTTGGGGGTGTAACTTTAATAATAATAATAATAATAATAATAATAATCTTAATTTATAGTCCACCACCATCTCCCCAAAGGAGACTTAGGGCGGCTAACATGAGGCCAAGCCCAAAAATAATACAACATAATTAAATACAAAAAAGCAAAGAAAAAAATCGTAACAAAATATATGAAATAACAAATGAAATAAAACAGTATAACGTAACATAGTATAATGAACACAGCGGGCAGGCCAGACGTATGGAATAAAATGTTAAAAGGTTAAAACCCTGGGTGTGATACAAGCACAAAGTGTATTTGTAAGAAAGGAACCCAAGAAGGAGGAGCGGTGGGGTTTAGCCTTTTTAAAGGGGGAGCTGCTTTATCATGAGGGTGAATTGTAGGTGGAAACAAACAAATGGGTTGAATGGTCACTCTCCAAAGGCACATCGGAAGAGCCAGGTTTTTAGCTCTTTCTTGAAGGCTACTAGGGTAGGGGCTTGTCTAATCTCCCAAGGGTAGCGAGTTCCAAAAGCAGGGGGCCACAGTGGAGAAGGCCCTCTTCCTCGTACCCATAAGTCGAGCCTGTGATAGAGGAAGGGGTGAAAGAAAGGCCTCTCCGGGAGATCAAAGGGATCGTGCAGGTTTTACAATTCTGTGACTTAATAACAAATTTGCATCCTTCTGAACCAGTCTGTGTTCCTGTAGATAGTAACCACAATGAAAAATCTCAATTTTTCAGTAATAGGATGATGCAACATTACTTATTGATCACAGTCTTATTTTAACAATATGCAAAAACAGTTTCATAGGGATTGATATCCATAAGGAGTCACAAAGGTCTCCTCCATTGGATATGGCAATTCATAAAATGTAATAGTCACCAAATCTTACATATTATACTAGCCCTAATATTATCAAAGCCAATGAAGCTAACAACAGGTAATTTTGAAAGTTAATCCTTTAAAGTCATCATAAATGTAATTAAAAATTATGTCATTACCTGAACAAATTCGGCATCATTAAATTCTGATTTAATTGTATCCTTGCATTCTGATTTAATTTCAGTTTTAGCCGTACTGATTCTTTCCAAAGCCTGCTCTCTTCTTTTTTCTCTTTTTTCCAGACGGGCAAATGCTTGAAGGATGGCTTCCATTTTCCGTTCTTCTCTGGTCTGAAGAATTTAATAATATTCATTTTAAAATATTCCATCCCCAAGAGATAATGACTTTAAATGTCAATGTAACATACGTTTCTGTAAGAGTCATGTTTAGTGAAATACATCAACAAAATACATTAACAAAATTAGTGCTGTAATCATAAATTTATGTTGATCACTTGGAAAAGGCACTGTGTTTTGAATTGAACAAAAGAAAATGGATTTTGCATGCATTTGCCAAGAAACAGCTGCAATTAATATAACTAACATATCCACCCATAATTTACAGTCAATTCCTTATATTGAAGAAGCAACATTAAGCAATATAAAATACAAGCAGTTCGTGAAACTTTACATTTCCTATAGCAAGTCTGCTCAAAAAGTATTTGCAGGATATTTTTTTTCTAGATTTCCAAAGGAAAAATGTTTTTAAAAATACATCATTTTCAATTTTTCATCAACATTGTTTTTCTTGTAACTGGGAAAGAGTTTTGAAACCAGTTGAAATGGAAGAACAGCTTTTAAAAATAAAATTCTTCCATTTAAAATGGGGAAGGTTTTAACATGCTATTTATGCCCCACCAGTAACTCAACAGATGATGCATTTTGGATTCAATCCTGAGGAATTCCCAGCCCACCTTATTACTCTTCCATGAAAGGAAAGGTGCTACAAAATGAATGTTAAATTATCACTTTTGTGATAAAAGATACTAAGGCACATGCTCCTGGGACAGATGGCATTATGCTATTTAAGAATGAAACAAAATTTCCACTGTAATTACGAGACCACATCCAGGAACTGGCCTCATGTGTTCCGAACAGTGATTCAGCAGAGTGAGCTTATTTTAGAAAATTCATTTAAAGTGGTTTCTTTATAGAGAGGAAATAAAACATTTTCTTCTCCACTATGCAATGTGTACCTCCTCAAAGATTTTCAATTTTCCTACAAACAGCTCTTATTTTGTGCTACATAAGTGAGGAAGCACTCAGAAATGTTATCTTAACAACGTTCTTGCTTTGTCCTGGTCAGTTGGTAATAGTTGTATTCCTCCATCCCCCTTTGATATTTGTTACTATTTTTCAAACACACTTCAGTCCTTTTTCCCCGAGCCTAATCTTCTCTCTGGCTAATAGGCCAGCTGAGCCAAGCAAAACCTACAGCTGGCGGCAGAAAAGATGTTCAACCTATCCTTTCTGAATCCCGAGAGATGATTCAGGAATTCAAGATTCACAGAATCCAGTGAGAATTAACGAAATGGGAAGTCACAGAGTTTTATTTCCTCCAGTCTGTAGCTAGGTCAATAAGAAAGCTTTTCCAAGGGTGAAGGATAATAATGATTCTACTTCATCACTTCTCCGAATAACGGTTATGCCTTTTCTATTTCCTTGCCATCTTTTCTCCCAAAAAACAAATGCATTTCATGTATGTAATTTAAAACACAATTCGGAATTTTGATGTTGCAATTAGTGAATACAATATTCAGTTTTCCGTCCCAAAAAGTTGTGAAAATTCACAGGCACTGTTTACTCCCAAGACTTTAATATCAAGATCAATAGAAATAGTTCAATTTATATACAAAACATTTCATTACTGGTCCTATGGAAAATATTTTTTTGGTTTTATTAGGTGGCAGGAGGGAATGGATGACTAGAGAACATTTCCCAAAGGTGGCAGCATATATCCTTTTTATTACATTAGCTGATGACTCAACATTAATCAAGTGTCAACATGAGTGGTTAATAGTGCTTTGGACCTATGATTCTGAAATCTTCTGTCACTGAAATATAGGAATGCATGCTATTTCCACCACAAATATTTCTTAGCGTCAATAGACTTCCTTCAGAAAAGGAATCACTGGAATGCCAGGTGAGAGCAAAACTTTAACTTGGAAGACAGGACTTTTACAAAAGGCAAGGTATGACACCAATTACTACAACTTCTTAGTGTGTGTGCATGTCTACAGGCAGTCCCCAAGTTACGAAAATTGTAACTATGAGTAGTTTGTAAGTCGGATATTTGTGACTTGGGGGATTGCCTGTTTGTCTGCCAATTTATCTTCTGAAACATTCTGTGTCTTTCTATCAGACCGTAAGAGCACAGGAACTATAATACAGCCACTCTCTCAAGAAGCATTAAATATTGTCTATCTCTTCATACATCAAACCAAACTCCTCTTTTTTTCTTTCTAAAATGAGAAAAGCATATTTAAGAAGACTGAGGTATGTGAAAATAAAGAACTCTTTGGCAGACCAAGAAAGATTTTTAATGTAGATGGAATGAATGGGGGTTGCCTTCTACATTTTCAATTAAGTGTACTATCAATTCAGTAATTACAGGGGGGAAATGTACCACTGTTTCAGTAATTATATTTTCCAACTTTAGAAATTGCGTGATAACTATATCACTAGGCACAGACAGGAAATGCCCCCCCCCCTTTATCGGATGGAAAAATTGTGACGTCATCCCTCTGTTCCCACAGCATATTTTGTTGCTCATCCCCCCTTGCCTTTAGTAATAGCTTTGTGGTCACCCTTGATCCTATCAAACCTTCTTGCTTTCTTCTCATTAAGACAGGTTGTCAAAGGAGGGGCGGAGTGCTCCAATCTACAGGGTTAGTCAAAATGCATAGGCCAAACATACATACAATTGTATGTATGTTTGGCCTATGCATTTTGACTAACCCTGTATTATCTCTTATCAATAAATTAACAACTGGGGGGGTGGTAGTAATCAAATGAATATTAGGTATATAAAAGTAGTGAACACTATATGTCAACTATGTCAAATGCACATCAATATCATGTTACTATATATACTCATGTATCAGTCGAAGGCGGCTTTCATGATATGACTTGTGATATGTTGAAGGTTGTTCCGAGGAGAGAGGAAAGAACCAATGCTGTCTAAGGGGTCAGGTTGCCACTAGACACTGCTGCCAATTCCCCACCCAGGAATTTAAGAAGGAAGATCAGAAGTGGTGCCATGACATAGGGAGTTGAGGGGATTGTTGGTTCTTTTAGATTCTCCCGGGACAGACAAAGTTCTTGCCTTTTACCATTCTACTCAGTGAAGGAGATGGTTCTTTTTGGGGATAAGAGTTAAAGTACAGTATTCAATAGGAGCATAATGTCTAGATCTAGGGAAGTAATGCTACCCCTTTATTCCGCATTGGTTAGACCACACCTAGAATATTGTGTCCAATTCTGGGCACCACAATTCAAGAGAGATATTGACAAGCTGGAATGTGTCCAGAGGAGGGCGACTAAAATGATCAAGGGTCTGGAGAACAAGCCCTATGAGGAGCGGCTTAAGGAGCTGGGCATGTTTAGCCTGAAGAAGAGAAGGCTGAGAGGAGATATGATAGCCATTTATAAATATGTGAGAGGAAGCCACAGGGAGGAGGGAGCAAGCCTGTTTTCTGCTTCCTTGGAGACTAGGACGCGGAACAACGGCTTCAAACTACAAGAGAGGAGATTCCATCTGAACATGGCAAAGAACTTCCTGACTGTGAGAGCCGTTCAGCAGTGGAACTCTCTGCCCCGGAGCGTGGTGGAGGCTCCTTCTTTGGAAGCTTTAAAACAGAGGCTGGATGGCCATCTGTCAGGGGTGATTTGAATGCAATATTCCTGCTTCTTGGCAGGGGGTTGGACTGGATGGCCCATGAGGTCTCTTCCAACTCTTTGATTCTATGATTCGCACCAACCCATGGATAAGGTAACTCTGTTTTTTGGGGCTGATTTTTTGACTAAAATTTCTAGGCTAATACATGAATATATCATTCCCAATAAAGATGAGTTCAAATGAAAGATAAATATGTAACTGAAGGTTACTGTGGGCCCTAAAACAACTACTCAAAATGAGTTATCACAATATGTTAAGAATGCCTCCCCCTCTAAAAAAAAACCCTGCATTCAATTTCTTCTTAAACCACATTCCAGACCACTTCATAGACTTCACATTTGGAACACAGTGCTACCAAAAAAAAAAGATCCCTTTTTTTGATGAACATAGTCCATCCTGATCTTCCTGTCCAGTCCCTGGGGATTGCTGTTTGTTTTAAACAGGGAAAATTATGATGTGTGAGTAAGTAAAGAAGAGAATAAGACAAGTTTGGAAATAAATGAGATGAAAAACCATAAAAGGCTTTGTTTAAAACAAAGAGGGACTGGAAAAAAGTATAAATATTTATGATCGTTTGTCAGGGTTTTTATTTTAAGCACAAGAAGGACTGTTGCAGAATGAAAGTTAGAAAGGCATATATTTGTATGTTAAGCTACACATTTTTATAAAAGAACCCCTAAAGTAACAGTAAAGATTGAAGAACCAAAATGTGATCACAATACTGAAGAATGAATTTTGTTATATATTCTGAGAAATCTGAAATAGGGAGAATACTGTAGGAAAGAAACCCTGCAGAGGGAACTACCATCATGTCACTGAATTACACCATAAAATAGACAAGGAATTCCACTTTAAATATAATGCAAAAAAAATAGTATTCTCTATTTTTTCCAATGTTTCCATGGCAAATTACATTTCAACAATAATGAAATGTTGTAAGAAACAAAACATGGTTGCCTCAGGTCATCTGAAGGACTCCTTGGGAACTCCCTTCAGGAAACAGCATCTTATAAGTAGTCAGCCCCCAAGGAGATATGGGATTATGAAGAAACTAAAACAGAAGAAATGATAGGACCTGGCATATACTCCTTATAGAAGAAAAGAGTCTAATATTGTGATAAGTGTGACAATTTCAGAAATGATAAATAAAGTTTGACACAAGAGTCTGGATGGAAAGACATGGGAGCTGTGTCTTCATGAAGTTCAAAAGCCCAAGACACAAGTGTAGCTAAGACAGAGAAAGATGCAATAACAGGTAGATAGTAAGAACAAAACATAGAAAGAGAGGATGTGACAGTCATCATAATAATCAGGAATGGAAACTCAAGCAGAGAGATAAAGCATAAAAACTAAGACTTGCGTAAAACTTGTACAAAAGGGCAAGAAATTGTAAATGAAAATTAGAAAAGAATTTAACATAATTCCAACCTGTCATATACCTCGGGAAGAAGAGACCGGATTTGATATTCAGCACCGTGGTCCTCAGCCTGTGGGTCTCCAGGTGTTTTGGCCTAAAACTCCCAGAAATTCCAGTCAGTTTACCAGCTGTTATGATTTCTGGGGGTTGAAGGCCAAAGCATCTGGAGACCCACAAGTTGAGAACCACTGATAGTAGATCAAGCAACCTGTTATTCAGCTACATCATCCCAATTTTTTTAATAACAATTTCTTCCAAACATTTTCTACTCCTCAGTCCCTTCTGAAATATCCTTTTATTTCAAAGATACCCAACGTCTGTGGAGTTCCAATATATCCAGTTTTTCTTCACCCTCTGATGTGCTCAAGCTACTGCTCAATGTCCCACCCTTCATTTTTTAAAAAATAAGGTGAGATAGAAATGTGCAAATTTAAGCAAATTTAAGCAAATTTGTGTGCCTCTTCTCCTTTCTTTAATAATAGGCTAAAATATTTGTACCCTTCTGTTTATAAATGCTACACAGAGGATAGTGTATTTCACTTGAAAAAAAACCTAGAAGTTGACATGTTTATATTTGACCAATCAAAATAAATCACAACGATCAGGATGAAAATGTTTTTTGTTCACTGGAACATTACATCAGAAACAGAAAACAATTTGTAAGCAAACTTTAGAACACATGCAAGCAGACACCCTGTTCGGAAATTAATAACCAAGCTAAAACAGAAACACTCACTGATTCATTCACATTAGAAAGTTTGAGATGTGGTCAGCATGAATCAAGGAGCAGATTTCAAATATTCTCAAATGCTAAACACCTAAGAGAAGCAGCAACAATTAGCATGGGAAGAGCAGCTTTCACCAAATTTCAGTGACAGCTTTAGGCAGCTACTAACTTCCCAACTTACCATCTTCCTTTTCCTTTCTGCAATCTGCTCCTCTGATTCCATTTCTACTTCATTGCTAACAGGAGTTTTTTCTTCTATATCATCAATAAAATCTGGCTCCTGAAAGATGGAAATGACTGCTTTACAGAAGCTCTACGACTATTGCTACTGCTGCTATTACTGAAGGAACTCAACATAGAATAACAGTACTAGAGCAGCAATCCTATACACTTACCTGGGAGTAAGTCCCACTGAATTCAATATGACTTACTTCTGAGTAGGCAGGCACAGGATTGCTATGTATGAAATCTACATCACTACAAGAGCAGCCAACCAAGTTAACAAATATACAGAATCTACAAGTCACACTTTCTTAGCCAAAGAAATGTATATCCACTGACTAAAGTATTTTCCCTATTTCAAATACAGAAAGATGTGTGAGATTTAATACGAAATATTTGAATATATGCAAGTTAACAAATTCATGACAACTATCCAGTGAACTGAATGAATGTTCAGCAAAAAGGGAAAAGACAGAAACTACAATCCAAAACTACATTATCATATTTTAGAATGTTTGTCTATAAATATGGAAATATACCCAGTTTAGGCTACTTTTAACATACCATATAGAACAGTGGTTCCCAACCTTTGTTTTGGACTTCCAGTTCCCAGAAATCCCAGCCAGCTTGCCAGCTGCTAGGAATAGGACTTGTGTGAGCTGAAGTCCAAAATATCTGAAGAAACAAGGGTTGGGAGCCACTGACCTAGAAGAGAAAAACATTCAGAGTTTTAGCAAACTAGTGATCAAATAATGTTTTACAATATATTTGTGACTTATGATTATAGCACAATGCTATACTTATCTACTCAGAAGTAAATCCTACTGAATTCATTGGGGCTTACTCCCAGGTAAATATGCAGAAATTCAGTCATAGTTACGTGTATAAAACAGTCAAGTAAAATGTCACTAGCATTTTGTCACTGGGCACAACTAATTAAATAAGATATATTTAATATTACCTATATATTATGACTTATATATACATATGACTTAGTATAATGCTACCATGAAAATAAAATTTTGAACATGTACAGCAAATTTTCACATTAATATAATATAATATACATACATATATATATATATATATATATAATATAAATGTGAAAATTTGCTGTACATGTTCAAAAATTTATTTTCATAGTAGCATATATATATATATATATATATATATATATATATATATATATATATCTCAGGTGTGTCAAACTGTTATAAATATAAGATACAAGCAGTCCCCAAGTTACAAACACCTGACTTTAAAAACAACTCAAAGTTAAGAACAGAGGTTGAGACAACAGGAAGTGAGATCACTTCTGAAAGAGTTATCATGGGGAAAAAGTGTCTTAACCGAAGCTTTCTCGACAATCCTTGTTTCCACAGCAACCCAACAGAAAGTGAAGTGAAATTTTCTGAACAGGGGCGCAGATAGCAAAACAAGCTCCACATGGGTATTAATCCTTTCCTATGCTATCCAAAACTAAAGAATATGGTGTATATTTTTGGCTGGAGTTACACTTCAAAACATACCTTTTCCAACCTACAAAGAAATTTAACTTAAGAATAAACCTTGTTCGTAACTTGGGGACTGCCTGTATATGTAACAAGCTAATTTTGTCTAGGACACAATTCTCTTTTTGTTATAATTTTGGGGCCAACACCATCAGAAGCGGGATTCTCGGGACCGCATGAAGATGCAATCCACTATGATTGAGATTTTGCCTCTGAATACCATGGGATTTTCTTCTCCTCCCACAGTTGCTGATTGTATTTAGATGCAAAACTAAACCAGGATTATGGAGAATCCTGACTTATTAAGAATAAGTGGTGTGCTGTTTTGTTCACACAAGGCTCGTTTCCCCAGTGGTGTAGCTAAACCTTCCAGAAATAAAAAAAAAAGTGGTGTGGGAACATCAACCCAGGAAAACCCTTATCTGCAAACCAGTTCAGCTAACATGCAAAGATGTTCATTCCTAGTTAACTGGGCTGCTGTGAGAGGAGTGAATAGATTGTTTGCACCAGCACTCAGCCAATAGTAATATAACAACAAAAAATCATGGCTAGTTGGAACTCTCCCTACTGTGGCATCCAAATCTAGTCATTATCTTCTTCATTTCCTATTTTTCTTCTCCCATTACATGAATATTTCTAATTTCAGCAACTATCAAATAAACAGTTCATAAAATCAAAATAAAACTTTATAATCTCAATTGTTTCCAATAATGTTACATCTTTTCACTTCCTTCCTAAGCTCATTGTATGGAAGTCCCTGTTGAAACAGTGAAAAACTAATGTAATCTGATTTTTAAATACTCATGAGATCCTCATTTCCAAATTCCAATTCTCCTTTAATAATTGTTTCCATTGGTCTTCGGGCCTTTGAACACTGTATGTACAACCAAACCAGAAAAGGCACTCGCCCCTTTATTGAAGGTCAATGTTAACTTTTATATCTTGCCAATAATCTGACACTTTTGCAAATTTTTACTAAAGAATGACTCTATTACTATATTTACAAAATATGATGACATATCTAAAATCTTCTTAAATAATAACCACTGCCAGATTTGTTTAAAAAACTTTTCAGAAAAAGGTGACATTTTAAAATAATGTATGTTAAAACAATTTGCTTAAATAAAGTCTTATCTTAGAATCATCAACATAACTTATGTGTCATTATTTTTAAATCAGCAATAGGCCCCATAGGACCTCAGACACAGCATGATGTTCTTACATCAGTGAGCTGCAAAAATATTCAAAGCAAACATTTTGATGCATACTGGTGCAATGCAATAAGGATAGATAAGTAAAAAAAAGAGCTACAGTACCAGTACTATTCCATATTATACCGCATCAACCAAATTAAGGCAGATTTCACATTTAGAAGCTACAAAATGCACAAAAGGCTCGCATGCCCATGGAACTGGACTCTATAACATAGCCAATGGGAAGGCTACCTGTGAAGAAGCGCTTTAGGTGCAGAGGTTCAAAATAAAATGCTCATTCTAGAAAACACTGTAATACCTGATTATTTGAGATGGACAGCCTAAGAGGAGAAAGCTTCCTTTGTCTGTTGTCTGGAAACTTTGTTTTAGCAGCTGCTCCTTCACAATCCAAAGTGATGTTCTGGTTTTGAGTTTCTTTTTCCTTGGAAGCATCCCTCTCTTTTTTGCCCTTTTTTCTTCTAGTTTCATAACCTGTATTTATGTTTTCTGTAGGCTCAGAAACCCGCTTAAGAATTGGGCATTCAGGATTTTCTTTGAGGCAAGCACAGTCCACTTTGTATTTGCTTTTAAAAAAGAGAGAAAAGAGTTAAATTGGAAAAAAGTGTCATTATGATTATTGGGTTTACAAACACTGTGAAACAATCTTACTTGCTGTGCAGTCTGATCTGATGCATGTTTACTTATGAATTCAACTCCATTATGTCCAGAGAAACCACAAACTCAGTAAACTTCTAGTTACCAAAGGGATGTTTCAAAGCGATAGCTAGATACTCAACCAAATTTCCAGTTTGTCATAACGTTAACAAATGTGGGCGAGAATCGAGAAAGACTCTAACTTGTTCCATATGTCTGGATGGGCCTGTGTTATCAAACAGTTGCTACGCTCTAGTGCTAGCCAGTTTTGCAACTGGCTACATCAGCATCCGTTTGTGATATGACATTTCAGTCTGTTGTTCAAAGAAAGGAAAAATAAAGCAATCAAAATGAACCAAAAGATATTCAGAAGGAGGTTCTTGTACAATGGTCTGTCCATCTATTCAAAGGAAAATAGCATCTACTTTATTAGTACATACAACTGATAGATATTGTAATTTTAAAGCCACATATGGCAGAGTGATAACAGATTCTCTGTTAACTCCTGTGAAAAATGTGTTCACATTGACTCGCTTATGCTGACAACCTAGGAATGTTATCCTTACAAACATGATATAGATGAATTTAACTTAATAATGATGTGCAATATTACTTACCAATTTCCATAATCAAAATCAAATGCAATGGTTATTTCAGTTCCCTTTGGAATGTTTTGGATGGAGTAGATATAAAGATGAATGGTTCCATCTTCAATGGCATGCCTGACCTAAAAGAAGTTACATAACATGTTTAAATATGCCTATGTATATTTAAAAAGAAATTTAAGAACAAATACATCCCCCATAAAAACTTCATCTAGTTATTATTTTTAGGGAAAAGCCGTTGTGCAGGATAGGTTAACTGGAATAAAAACTATTATAAAATAGATTATAGAGTCCACCTATCATTTATTGACAACCATGCAGCATTAAAAAAAAACCCCTAAAATGCACTGGTCTTTATTTCAACATGTTTTTTGTATTATTTGGGTCAAGACATTCCTCCAGATTTCAAGTTGTCAGCATGGAGCTAAAACACTATTTCCCAACAGCTTCTTCAACCAATTTCTAATTAAACTCTTAACCCAAATTACAATTTGCAAGCCCCCTTCATTTCCATTTTCATATAAGTAATTAGTGCATTCCTACACTTTTATATGCAAAGGAATATATGAATTAAGTGATTCTCTAGTATTTTCTCTTTTGTTTTCTCTATGTTTTATGATTTACTAGAATGATTGATCTAAGTTGCAATGCCTGAAAAATTTTCTGGAAAAAAAAACCTTTTGTTTATTTTTGCAGTCCTTAAAAGGTTGTGGAACTAGATGTTAAAATTTTGAAATTTACGAGGCTGTCATTTTATTACTGGAAAATAAATCCATATAGCTAACCTCATGCAGTTATAGCAACCCTATGAATGAGGACTTCTAAGTCACCTCTATCATCAATAGTCCTGCTCAGCTCTTGCAGATTCGGGGCGATGTCTTCCTTGATTGAATCTATCCACTTGATTAGCTCAACTAACTATTATTGTCTTATTATTATTATTATTATTATTATTATTATTATTATTATTATTAAACTTTATTTGTACCCCGCTAGCATCTCCCGAGGGACTCGATGCGGCTTACAAAGGCCAAGGCCTTAACACAACAGTAGTTCTCAGCTGACTATCTTCTGAAATCATTTGGTTTCCAATTATTTCTCCAGTATCTACAATTTTCAACAACTGACAATAGTTTTAGCAAATAATACATTTTTAAAAAACTGTAAGAGCCTACCTCAGCATTGGGTGTACAAGATCGTCTGATAAATCGAGCTTCGTTTCCAAAAGTTCTTGCATCCACACACATTTCTAGTCCATGGAATTTAGAATAGAATAGAACAAAGGGATATGGCCTGAAACAACAACAGAAATTATCATTGGACAAAGTAGTTTAATCCCAGACAAATGATTTAAAAAATTGAAAAATTTTGTAAACTTAAAATTATTGACATGATATTATTGCTTTTATTTTGGGGTTTTTCCCCCAGGCAATTTAATGTATACTTACTTGGGAAAAAAGGGGGGGGGGGAAGGGTTAAAGAAGGCTTGAAATATGGCAAGTAGAGATGGAGATCACTCCACTAAACATGCAAACTACTTTCATTTAATCACTATGCTATCTCAAGGAATACTCACAACTTTGGAGCTTTTTATTACATTTTCTTAGATTAATTTTTTAAAAAATTGGCCATGCCTAACTAAGATGTGTAGCACTGATATGATGAGTATCTGGGATCAACCATATCTATATTAAATGGCTTCTGTGCCAGCGTTGAAATGTAATCCAAGACTGATACAATTAGAAAAAACATTGTTTTGGATAATTCAGTTCTTTAGCATCTTCCGGAAAATACTTGGAAAATATGTATTTCAATGGAATGTAACAAAACAAGTGTAATAATTGTAAGCTGAATAACTCTGCATCTTCTGAGTCTTAAATTACTAGAGAAGGAATAGCAAAACTTTCTTGCTTTTACACTGTCTCCAAGTATCATGTCTAGATGTCATGTTTGCTCTGGTGGTTGTGGACCCTGGTGGTAGGTTTCGCATTTTAACATTTCCTGTAAGAAGCACACCTTATTTCCTTTACATCATTTGGATCTATTTTTACCAAGCGGTTTCCTCTTCCTGTAGCTATCCTTTGGTGAGGCAGCTTGCTTGCTTGTTTGTGTGCTCTTTAAACTGAATGATGGAGGCTTATATAGGATGGCTGTTTGGTGCACAGAGAAGTACACAAGCAATGTATGGATAATGTATGGATAGCTTGTCAAAGAGCTTGGAAATTGCACTTTTATGACTGGTCTTTTATTGCCCTTTGTCCTGGTCCTCACATGGTTGAGAAGGAGTGCCCGCTGCCTGCTTCAAAATCCCCCAGTGCCATCTTAACTGACAACAGAAGAACATCTGAGACAAAATGTAGGCCTGTCTTTACTTTTTGCTTGTGTTTTTAACTTCTTTGCCTGACAAAGAAGTTAGCAAAGGTTCAAAGGTTTCCATTATGCATTTTCTGAATTTAGCATCTACTCTGGCAAATTCATTTTAAACATAACAAGTAAAATACAATTACTTGTTTGTGGAGATCTCTTCTCCTAAACCAGAAGAGGGCGAAGTTTAAAAGCCCGAGGGCAAAACTCCATAAGACGACTGTAGTCAAATGTAGTTTATGTTAGATCTCCACATAGTAAGCATTTCTGGGTGTTTAGTGTGATGAATTTGCATGTCCGAGACGCCCAAGAAGACTCTGTGGAAGTGAAAAGGGAGTGCTAGCAGGCCACAGCAGCCAATTAAAAGGACAGACTTCAAGTAAAACATATTTTAATGAAAATGTCAGCATGCTGATTTCTAGAAAAAGGAAAGGTTTTGTGTTTTTCAATAGCAGAAATGCACCTTTCTGAGCCAAATCTTACTGTACTCCAACACAACAACTAAAAAAGCTTGCACCTCTTGTAACTGCATCACTTCTGATCAAAAGACAACTATAAGTTTCTCTGAAATGCCCTTTTCTTTGTATTTGGTTTTGTATTACAATGTGGCATTAGTGGTCACCTGGACACCATTTCAAAAGCCATTAAGAAGAAAATCTACTTATTTTGAAAGAACATAACACAACAATTATGTATTCTGTATAGGACTATCAAACAAAAGAAGATGAAACTAGTTCAAAGAAGAGACCTAGTACACTGAGATATAATGAGAAAGCTGAAGCAACCAAAATTTAAATGGTTAGATGAGAGGAAACTATGAGAGCCAAGAAATGAGATGTTAAAGGATCTCAAGCGGATCTATGGAAGAGCAATACTATAGAATCATCAAGGGTATTAGCCATTCAGTTTTGAAAGACATGTTTGTCAAGGTGTGAGGAATAGAAAGCCCAGGAAGATAGACCATAATTTTCAGGGCATGAATGTTTATCAGAAGCTGAGAGGGGAAAATTGATTGAAAAAATGTAAGCAATTTAAAACAAGATTTTAAAGAAAAGTACCTCTTAAAGAAATATCCATTAGCTTCAAATTGTTCTCTCAGCATGAACTTTCCTCGATATTCAATAATTAGTGCATCTGGAGGCAAGTCTTTGGCAGCTTTTAGGATTTTCTTATTTTTTTGAATATAGCTCTAGAAGAAGAAAAGAATAATGTCAGTAATCTAATTAAGCTGATTGTATTAATGCTACTAAGATACAGATTACAGCATACCCCTTTAAGGAACAACTCTGTGAATTTAAATGGTAATTCTTTCTTTTCAAAAGATAATTAACTTTCTTCCTGAAAGGGCAGATACCATAAATGTCCATTTTAGAATTGATAATAACTTCACCTTATCTATAAACTCCCCAAATGGATAACCAAGACAAGCTTTTCAAAGGATATCAGGAGGAATTCTGTCCTAAGAGATGCTTCACACTCTGGTTAAAAGGTCTGAATTGGGGGAGGACGACACATGAAATATGCAGTGTCCTCTCTAATCTACTAGTAGGGACAAAGGAAAGATTCCCAGTAAGATGCATTTTAACAAAAATGTCAACATGCTGATTTCTAGGATAAGGAAACTTCTTGTGCATTTTAACAGCCTCAAGTGGGAATATGCCTTTCTAAGCAAAATCTTACTGTACTCTGACACAACAACTAAGGAACTCACACCTCTTGTAATTGTGTCACTTCTGATCAAAAGACAATTGGCCTATATCTAGGCGGTCTCTGCAAGCAGGGACATTCCTCCAAGGAGTGCGTCAACGTGCGCCATGCTGATGCTAGAGGGAAAGAAGCAAAGATGCTTCTTATTACAAGATCTGAGAAGGCAACTTTCCTTTATGTTTAGTTTAGCTTTACCAACATTAAATTAATCAAATAGCTTGCAGATCCCTTCCATAAGATTGCATAACAGGCAGCTGACGCTAACTTTTTGTATTCTTGGTAATTTACTGACACCGAGTAGTTATTTGGACTAGGGTGGGAATCCTGCATTACATATTTGAAGATGAATTAACCTAGCACTTCAAAAATGAGATTTGGTTGGGGCAGAAACTTTTTCACTCTTTCTTAAGGACTGGCTGTGATAAACCATAGACATATAAAGTAAACAGAACTTAGGTAATGTGACATTATGTATGGGTATACTTGGGATACATTGCTTTTTTTCTGGAAGTGCCAAGAGAGGGAAATAATACCATGTCTGAAACATGGTAAATGGGGATTTAGACACAGCACCTATTAACTTAACTTTCCGTTCCTATTAGAAATAGCACCACTACTTTCATAATGTGATTTGTTACTAAATTGCTACATGAATACTCAATTTTTTATGACACCTCTGCTATAGCATTTCATACATTTCAGCCTTTTCCCCTCATGGGAAATTCCAACTGAGAAAAGGAAGTGACAGGTTTTCAAGGGAGTAACAGACTGTTAGAATCTCACCACACTGTTTCTGGCTAGCATATAAAATTGTTTTCTTTTTAAAGAAATTGATAGATAAATTGTCAGCATTTTTCTGGAATTCCCAGATGTCTCAAATGCTGAAAGATTCAACAGATTTCCTTTTCATTAGGGATCTACTCCCAAAGAAGAGAAAGACATTTCTTCTTGGTTCTAACTCAGTGGGATGTTTTAGCAAATAATTATCCCAGTAAAAATTATGGCTTCCTAGTAAAAAATTAAAGCCATTCAAACAAAGTTAAATCTGTGAACATTCTTTTAAATTATTTTCCTGTTTTCACTGAATTTGTTGCTCTGTAAAAAGAAGCGGATTAGCTAGGCCACCATGGTAAATAACACTAATTATTAATGTATAGATTTGACTATAAAACTTGTATAATATATTCAATTTTCCCCTTCAAGGGTTCCATATTATCTTTGCATCAGACCAATACCAGTAACTCCTTTAAAATGTTGACTTCTTATAAATTTGTCTTTCTACACTTTGTAAGTGGATATGCAAACACTTTTCAGAAGAAATGTTTTTCTGATACTTACTTTAAATTTTTTTGAAGATGCAGTAACTGAGGAAACTACATCAGAATTCAGGTATAATTTCCACTGATGTTAATAGTGAAAGAGTTAAGTGTTTGGTTTTTAAGGAATATAATAGCTAAACAGCTTCCTAGACCATAAAACAATGAATTAAGTTACCCAACAGGTAACAGAAACCAACTTTTTTCCTTCTACTTCCGTACATTAATTAACCAGTTCAAGGGAAGCTCTTTTTATTTGTCTAAGATTCACCCCAAAAGCTGGCATTGAAGCATAAGCTTGTGAGACTTAATAAATAAGCCCCTTCCAGGAAAAGATGGGCTCCTTCTGGAACCAAGTTAGCAATGTATGGTTCTGTTTTGAATATCACAGGGTTTAAACCCTTCTCTATGTATATTCCTGGACATCCCCTCAAATTCAGAAATGAAATTTTAGGAAGACATTGAGGGAAATCAACTTGCTTCTTTGATTGTTTGGGGTTCGCTTGCTTTGTGGACTATTGCAAACCATTAATATCATTTAAAAAATAAACTGTAAAGTGAAAGAATGTAGCAAAATAGAAACAATGTCTAAAGAGAAGGGGAAATAGTAATTCGGACAGCTATTGCTCATAACTGGTAACCCATTCTTCATCAGAACCAAAAAAAGGTTTTCCCGTACTAAAAAATAGTGTTAAAACAGGAAGACCAAAATAGTGAACTATATTTCTACTGAAATAGTTTTTAGTTCTTATGAAAGGTTGTTGGGTTCTATCACTTCATTTACCTCTACTGGAGGTTTGAAGACTGAATTGCTGGTGATCACTTCTTTTTTGTCATCTCCATTTCCTAATCTTGAAGCTATTCTCTGGGCCTCTCTCTGAACACCTTCACTGTACTGGTTGTTGTTTGCTTCTTCATAACGGTCCATCCAAGCCTTGATTTTAGTTTCCCATCCAAAGTTTGAACTGTCAGAAGGATCGATCTCTGGAGCTGAACCCTAAAACAAAATAATCACAAACATTAGAAAATAACCTTGGACTTAATGTGAAATGGACCCAAAAAGAAAGAGCCAATTCTTCTCATTTTAGAAGGCGGATCAACACAGAAATCTATTTTTGTTAAGAGGAGGAAAACCCCTCCAATCGCGGACCTTAAAAACTAGAATTTAGAACTAGAATCTGTCAAAAACATTAACAATAATTCAAACCTGAAGACAAAAGAAGTCTTATCTACACAGAAAGCACTGAGTAATTGCCAGTACTTAACCCCATGTAAGTCTCTTTTCAGCAAGAGTATCTGTGAAAATGTGGGACTCTTGGGTCTACTTCCCACTAAAAATATTTCAATCTGTCCAACTTTCTATTCTTGACCGGCAGAGGAATGGAACCAGAAAAAAGCAGTGTTCAAGAGAAGTATTCCCTTATGGACAAGTAAAGAAAACCTACAAAATCCAATATGGAATTTGGCAAGAGAAAGATATCATAACCAAGCCATGCTTGTCAACCTTCAAGTTTCAGGTGAAAGTGAACTGTTTAATCCAGGTGAATTCCCTACGAAGTTCTTCTGGTGACAACTGGTGTGTAGAACTGCTGTTATAGCCAAACCCACTACTGATTTATTCAGAAAACAATATGCTAGGTAATACATGTGATCACCCTAGAAACCTGATGGGCCTGTTGCCCAAGCTCATAGCATACAAATACACTATCTAACCACCTGGTGTCTTAAATGCTTCTGGCATAGGTTTTAAGCATTTTTGGTACATCATGCTTGTACCATAGCTCTTCTTTGGCAAGACACTAGTTGGGGCTGAAATCTAGCTCCAGCGAGTACTCATTATAGTGAAAAGCTGTATTTGCCCATGAAAGAATATCACTACCAGAATGATTGATGTAAGTAACATCAAATTTCAAGTTAACCTCCCCTGATAGATCTTATAGATTCAAGTAGGTTCTCTTGAAGAGCCATACCAAGGCTTATGAGAATGGAATAATACTAATATTACTAAAAATACTAATCTATGCAGATGACACACAACTCTACTACTCTTTTTCATCTAATTCCAAGGAAGCCCCCCGGATCCTTAACCAATGCCTTGCTGCTGTGTTGGGTTGGATGAGGGCTTACAAGCTGAAGCTTAATCCTGACAAGACAGAGGTCCTCCAGGTCAGTCGTGTGGCCTCTCAAGTGGCAACCTGTGCTCGACAGGGTTATACTCCCTCTGAGGACACAATTATGCAGTTTGGGAGTCCTTCTGGATTCTGCCCTGATGCTTGATGCTCAGGTGTTGGCAGCAGCTGGAAGGGCCTTTGCGCAATTAAAGCTTGTGCGCCAGCTGTGCCCGGACCTCATGAAGTCCGACTTGGCCATGGTAGTCCATGCCCTAGTTACCTCCAGATTGGATTACTGGAACACACTCTACATGGGGCTGCCTTTGAAGATGGCCCAGAAATTGAAGATACTGCAATGGTCGGTGGCCAGATTACTAACTGGCGCAAGCTACAGGGAGTGGTCAACCCCCCTATTCAAACAGCTCCACTGGCTGCCAATAAGTTTCCGGTCCCAATTCAAGGTGCAGGTTATCATCTACATACCCCTGAACGGTTCAGGACCTGCCTATCTTTGTGATCGCATCTTCCCCTACGAACCAGTACATGCCCTAAGATCATCCGGGGAGTCCCTTCTCTCGCTTCCACCTCCATCTCAAGCATGGCTGCTGAGGACGAGGGAGAGGGCCTTCTCTGTGGTGGCCCCCCGGCTCTGGAACTCTCTGCCTAGGAAAATCTAACTAGCACCTACCCTGTCCACTTTCCACAAAGACCTAAAAACATGGATGTTCCATTGTGCCTTTGACTGTCAGCAGGAAAATAAAATTACACAGGTACCAGTATAGTTAAGACGTGTATGACAGATACGATTTTACTACTACACTCTGAATATCTCTAATGCTCCTGTTTATTTGTTGTATGATAACTAAGGATGGGATACATTTAATGCCGATCTGCTGAGATAGTAAAATTAAACTAAGGCCCAGGGGCTGGATATGGCCCTCCAAGGTCATTTACCTGGCCCTCACTCAGGGTCAACCTAAGCCTAAGCCTGAAATGACTTGAAAGCACACAACAACAACAACAACAACAATCCTATCTCATCAGCCAAAAGCAGGCCCACGCTTCCCATTGAAATACTAATAAGTTTATATTTGTTAACATTATTCTTCATTTTAATTATTGTATTGTGTATAAGATATGTGCAGTGTGCATAGGAATTCATTCTCTTTTTTTCAAATTATAATCTGGCCCTCTGTTTAAAAAGTTTGTGGACCCCTGGTTTAACCCATTGTGCCACTGGGGGATCCTTATTCAAATATAAGAAGCTAAAATAGAATTAAAAGAGTACACTTGCATCAGTTGATTATGAGAGACCAGATCATCACACAAAGCATGCACTGGTTCCCCAAGTTGAACTTCAACTCTAAACAATACCAGCAGCTGTCAAAGCTTGATGAGTAAAGATGTTTTTAGAGTTCTGCCTGCTTTTTTTTTTTTACTATAAACAATGCTCTAATAGACTGGACAGCTCTGTCAAGATAATATAATTGTTTCCTAATTTTGGAAGGCAGCACTCTAAGACTTCTGTCCAGCTCCTTAAATCTTGGTCTTCTTCCGCTTTCTAGTCTGTCCTCTTAAAGCTGTTTAACAGTTAATCAGACTGTTGGAAGGAGGCATCAGGACACATGCATGTGATACTATCAACACTCAGAGGATGGCTTTGCCCTTTCTGACTTATCTCAAGAAAGTTAGCAAAGGCCTCTGTATGTCACTATTTTTGAAGCGTGTCAGGAAACTCTGTTTCAAATGGCACCAGCTATTGGAGGCACGAAACTCTCTTGTTTGAACAGGTTTAACGGCTTACAATTGTTTCCAAGACTAATGTCAAATTCTGTTCATCACCTTCAAAACATTATCATAGTGTGGGAATCCTTCCCTTTCTTATCTATGGCCTTACCTGTCTCAGCAATATCTAAGCATCAGAAGGCCTTCTTTATGGCTATACTATGACTTCTTAGTCAGAAGAACTATGGTACTCCTTCATCACTAACCTGGTATCAAAAGAAGTCTCTGAATCTGACTTTAATGTGTACATGTTTTGACTTTCCTAGTATTGTACTACTCTATCTGCACTGTTAATAAATCTCAAGGGATGTTTGTGGTAATTAATGCTATTTCGCTTTGTTTTGTAATGCTGCTTTGAATGTATATTTAACGTTTAGTTTTGTTATTGTCTACTGTTTTAATAAATGTTTAATGCAGTGATCCCCCTTGGAACATTATTTTGTAAAGGTGAGGTATAATTTTTCAAAAATTAAACAAAAAGAAGCAGGCATTTGTGAACTATACCTCTACTTCACTTTCATCTACTTTGGATTGTGAATGTGTTATTTACTGCACTAAATACAACAGGAATGGGAATTCAAATAACAAATTCATTTACCTTAACTCTTGAAGATTTCCTAGAACCTTCACGAAAGGCCTGAAAATGTCAAATTACAAATCAAAAATGTCATTTTTTAATGATAATTCAAGGTAAAAAAAACAAATATTTTCTGGAGAAGTGTACAGATGACAACTCATTTCTGAAAAGGTGCCTCTTACAGAAAAGAAATCTTATGGCATATGAAAAAGAACTCACTATGTTTCCTTCATACATGTGTTTCAACCACTTGTACAAAAACATTAATTATCATCTAATTTTATATGTGGTTGAAAAAATATTCACTATTCAAAAGCCAGAAATTTTCACTGCTTTAGCTATTCATGAACATGTATTTTATAGATGTCAACTACATGAAAATGTGTTTTTGGAAAACTGATCAGCCGACATTAACAAATCTACCAGGATCTATTGTATGTTGATATCCTTTGTACTTTTCCTAACCCTGCTTTTTTCTCTTTTCGTTGTAATCAGACTGTTTAAAGTGTACACAAATTTAATGATTAACATACCTTTTTGCATTTTGCGATGTTTTGCTCTTTCTCCCCACTTTTTTTCCTTTTCTTATCTGTGAGTTTGGTGACTCTTGTAGCAGTTAGAGTAATTGTAGTTGGTGTGTGTTGAAAAGCAGTATATAGTTCTACAGGAACCTCATCACCACTTTCTGTTGCACTGGTATCCCCATCTTTTAAAAAAAACAGGATAAAAAACCTTGTAATTCTTCTTCAGTATTTGGATATTCCCTGAATGACTAGCTTGCTTACATTACTAATAGCAAATATATATATATTCCAAGTATTAACTCAAATTACATAAATGACAATATATTACACTTTTTAAATGTAAAAGTGTTTACATTCCTGCTTAGGAGAGGTCGTGGTTTATAGGAAGCTATAAAGGCTGTATGGGGAAAGTATGACCCATTTCCCACATATGGTCTGCAACCTCTTTTTTGCACCCTCAAATTAATTCTGCTCTCAACTTACCACATCATCTGTTCGAGGGGGTTTGTGCAACCAAACTAACCCCAAATGGCAATAACTGTTCCCGGGGCTGTGGTTTATCTGTAAGAAAACATCCTCCACAACTTCTCTAAATAATTTGAAAACCACACCCACTAAACAGATGCCAGACTAGAAACAAATTTCTGATAACTTGCTAGTGGTTTGGGCTTGCTGCAGGTCTGCAAGATACGGTAACTTGTAACAGCAGCATCCATGAGCATACTCAAATATATCTCATTCCTCATAGAAAAAGACCAGTGAGACAATAGTCAAGATATCCTTGAAATCTAACTTTTGAGAGCACATGAAACCTGATTTTAAAGAATCCATGAGGCATGCTAACTAATCTAGTATGAAAAACAGTAATAAAAAAGTAGCAAGATATCAATCCAACCACAAAATGACTATCGAATAACGATGGATTGTTCCTTGAGCCATCCTGAGAATGACTAAGCAAACAAAATTATCACACAGTGTAATCTATGAGTAAACTACTTATTTTTCTGCTTGGTTTCTGCAGACAGGCTATATATTTGGTGCACACTTCTTACTGCAATGTATACTGGATATAAATCTAACAGTCTTGCAGCTAGATTAGTTATTAACTACCTCCAGATAAGAGTTGTCCTGCTGGGTCAGGTCAAAGGCCTATATATACACAAAATTCTGATTCTTCCAAGTGACTAACCAGTTGTCTATGATGAGCCCAAATACAGGATGTGAGGGAAACAGGCACTATAACTGTTGTTTCTCCATAACTGTATTCATAGATGTGCATTAAAAAACAACAGGAGGTATGATAAGCAGCATAATCTGTGTCCATACAGCGTGTTCGTACATGCAATAGGAAGGAGGGATGTACCATCATGTTCCTCCTTTCTATGAGAATAAGTTTGTGACACTGAAACATACAATTATACCATAGTTTGGTGATCATCTAAGGTTGCTCATGGTGGTTGGAGCTCTGGGGGGTGTTAAATGCCCAAACATCTGGAAGGCCAAAGATTGAGAATTGATCTATAGCAAAGGATATCAAACTAACAGTTTGAACAGTTATTAAAACTAAGTGCTCTTAGGCCTTATTTTTGAACCTGTCTAAATCTCTTTTCCTGCAAAATGTCTGGCCATGATTCCATTTTACAGCAATGGATTATTGCAATTATGCAATGTGATCTGTCCATATCATCCCAAATTTGAATGGAAAGTGAATTTGGGGAGCTACCGGTATACCATCAAGGCAACAGAACTTTCTCCAAGTTTATCAAGAGCTTTTGCCATGAAAACCCATTGGATGACTTTAAGCAAGTTGTACTGTCTAAACTTTAGAGGAAACAAATCTTGCAAAGATCGACATTTGTAAAGATACATAGATATGCAGCATTACCTACCTGACATGTTTTCCCTTTTCCTACGCTGCAGCAACACGGCCCTTTCTTTATCTAAAGTCCTGTTTCAAAAAAGGAAAATAAATGAAGCTGTTTAAACATTAGAAACTTTCTAACAAACAGAGTTTGCAATTAAATGGAAGAAATGATTTAAATCTAAGTAGCTGCTTACATTCACCATTCTTTTTGAGTTCATTTTTACCTGTTTAGATTAACTATCTGAAGGGGTTCCCTAATCTAATAATTTTATGCTCACTACAAATCCCAAAGCAAAACAGAGATAAACCAATATAAAAACATAACAAAAATAAACATGATTATATCCGAGTGCCTACTACTTCAGTGTTCAAGTTACATACCCAAAAAGAAGACCAAAGTTTTGAACATATTACTTTTGTGTTATTTTCTGTAAACTATATGACAGAACCACTCGCTAAATCAAAATTCTTATGATTAAAAGGTATAGCAATAAGTAGTAAATGGAAAATAATTAAACTGAAGCTGCTTACACCCCTTCCAATAGAGATTTGGTATAGAATGGTGATCTCACTCACCCCTTACTCTCACAAGGATGATGCATTTTAGAAGAAAGCAAAGTGCAGTTCTGCCAGTGTTGCTGGATTGCAACTCCATGCATTCCTCAGCACTGACTATGCTGGTCAGAGCTGATGGGAGATATAGTCTAACATTCATTCAGAGGGACAAACTTTCCCTAACCCTGATACGTTTGTTTTAATCCTGTCTTTTTATTCCTAGCATAAGCAGTGGTCACCTGGGTGTGGCTGATTTTTTTAAAACTTTTTTTCCATCCTTCAATCTGCTGGTTAGCCATTAGACAAACCTTTTTTAATTATTTAAAATTTGCAGTGCTTTCCATTCTTTAACACTGATTTTCCCTTTATCATAAATCTATCCTGCCTTTGCTTAATGCTATTAAATGTTACATGCCAGTATAACAAAACCGGGGATAAAAAACTGATGGAGAAGGGCATGGAACTAACAGAAAAAAATAATGGGCTCCTGACAGTCAGGTTGGTACACAACGTGTACCCAATCATGGTGGGTTGAAAGGCCAAAGAATCAGCTAACTAGTTGTGCGTGTTTCTTATTCTTCCCTTATAGATGTGTTCACAATCCCAAGGCAGTAAGACAGGAATAATGTGCAAAAGCTTTGCCTTCAATGAGATACTGAACAAGAACAGACTGCCTATTTTCCTAATCTAGAAAACAGCAACAAAAATGATGTTTGTACATTATTAGGTGAACTACTGATAAGATACATACTCAGTTTGGCACTGCTTGTGAATAAAGCTCCATACATAAAGATAAAAGCTTTGGGAGGTTTGCACACTTTTGCCCACAGTGCAGAATAAATCTACATGCTCAAACCCCATTCCTAATGTGGGCTGGAACAACTAAAATTTAATTTTCTTTATTCTACTCTGAAATTTAATTTTTGAAGATAAAAAGCAATAGCTATACTTCCTCTTTCAACAAAGGGCACTTCTTGTAACCTTGTGCTATGAATTACTACTTGAGGAATCCATATTTCTGGTATGTCATAGAAGTTACTTTTCATAATGAGAGATTAAAATTAATTTTCAATAAAATTTAGAAATATCAACTGTATTGTAAATATATGGGGATGAGTTACAGAATCATTCCATCATTCTACCCTGAAATTCCAAAAACTATAACAATCGATTTCTTATTAGCTACATACTGCTCACCTAGGTTGACAACGCTCACAGAGGTATGTATCAGGAATATGTTGCCTGTCGATCCCCATGCAATCAATGTGCTGCCAAACACTATTCAAAAGGAAAGAGAGTACAATTTAATTTTTACCCGTTTTGAAACTTTATACAATTCCTTCTAGTTTTGTTTATGCTACTAGATGCTTTCTTTCCTCAAATATCTCCATTTAATTAGCTGAACATCTCTACATTAGATTCTCTACATTCGCAACTGCCTGATAAAGTGCACATCAAATTGTCTAATTTTAAGAGAAAAGGCAAATCCAAGGTTGCATGTGCATTACAGCATACACATGAAAACCATAAATCTGCCTGTTGAGCTGGCAAAGTTTCCCTGACAAAGTGCTCCTTGAACTCTCCTTGAATTCCCAAAGCAGTTTTGTAATCTTTAATAAATAACATTCCAAGGAAAATTATTGGCAATACCCACAGCTTAATATTAACAGCATTTCCTAGGAAACTGCTGTTGCCACTTAAAATAATGCCATGTACCTCTGTAATCACCTGATGCCTCTTTCATTCTATCTATAAGATTAACATCACAGGCTCTAGGAACCAGGTAAGGATTGTTCAACAATTGGTCTAGGTCTTCACCACTCAATTCATCTCCCTTGCACTTCTGTAGGGTTAACATGAGTTCTGCGTTGTGACCTTCCCAGCATCATCCCTCACTTGCAGAATCTTTGCTGGTTTGGTTGGTCTGTCGTTTCCCTTGTCCATCCATGACAGCTATCACAATGACAAAATGCCAAGGCTTCCATTTGTCCATACTTGATTAATGCCCTGCCGTGCCTGATATGGGCCTAAACCTGGTTTGCTAATATAGTAATGGTTTTGAGCTATTAGGAACAAATAAATCTAGCATAAATAATACACAATAAAAAAAGAATTTGGGCAAATATGGGTTTACATTACCTGCATTTGTCACAACAGATCATATATCCATCATCGTGCGTAAATCCACAAATGCACCTGGTTATATCAGTTCCATAGCTTCCATCCTCAGACGTGCTGATAGTAGTAGCACTGGAGGTCTCATCAAAATGTGGAGTAGTATATATGCCTATTTCATTCTTGCTTATAAGAACTGATGGAGGAGGAGACGCCGGAGGTGTTGGAGGAGGCCGTGCACCATAATTATGGTCCTGAAAAATAATGTTTATATAAGATTCCACATTGTAACTTCTGATATCTATAGGGGCTGGGAATCTTTGTGGAAGGGAGGGCTGGATTTTTGAGTCACCCATGGTCTAAAGGACATCAAAAAAGGGACATGTCTCTGGCACCACCTGGGTTGTTGTTATAATTTTATGTGACATGTTTTATACTTTTGTACCTTTTTACCTTTTGTATGTTATATGTGCACCCTGGAGTGCCTTGTAAGCCGCCCCGGGTCCCTTCGGGGAGATGGTGGCAGGATAGAAATAAAGTTTTTTATTATTATTATTTGAAGCGCCCGCTGGAACGCTTTAGTTGGCACCACAGTCAATGGGAAAGGGTGCAGAGAAGACAACGTCCTTGATATTCATCCTCCCATTGGAGGAAGCGCAGTGTGTAATTTCCAGTCCTGTCTCCAAACACTGATCAGAGATAATAGGCATTCCTATTCTAGTTGGCCTCAGTGGAGGTGCTTGGTTATGGATTTCAACAAGATGGATAAAGAATCTCTCTGGTCCAGATTAGGCCTGCAAATTGGAGGATTCCCACCCCATGTGTACATGTTTTTGAAAAACATTTTCCATTTTTTTTCTGTGCAAAACTCCAGATATATGATGATCACTGAACAGAAACACTGACACAATCTTTTCTTGTGGACTTTTAAAAAGCAAGTCTCCTTAAGTGGGGATTTAGAAAGGATTTGTTCATTTAGATTACATCTGAACATTAGCCAAGAGTCTAGGCAGAACAGCCTGGTCTAGAAAACCACTAAACATGGAATCAAACCCAGAAAACCAGTGAGATTACTCATGTGGTTACTAAACAGGGTTGCTCCAACTGGTTATACTACCTAAAGTAATTTAATCTTTATTCACAGGAACTTGCTACACACTTTCAGAAGAGACTGTACGAGTATGACTAAATGTAAACAATAAGTGTTTTCATGTACATTTAAGTCATTTTCTCCTATATCACAATGTTTTCCACTGTTCACTGCATACTAACTTTTCTGTATTCACTTTGCGTGCATTTGATGAAGCAAGCATCTATTTCTCACTAATATGAGCATCCAGGAAAACTGTTCAGCTTCACTAGGCATGATGCTAATCAAAGCTCTACATACTCACTCATTCTTCAATCATAACGTAACAAAGCAGAGAAATCTGAGTAGAATTTAAACAGGAGTGTTGACAAAAATACATTGATAAGAGATTACACCTAGCTAGGAAAGAAGCCAGAATCCTGCAGTACTGGATTGTACTTCTATTACTATACATGTCGGGTTCCCTTGAAGAAAAAGGCTGATCATTTATATATGAAAAGTATTATTCCATTAGATGTCACTGACACTACACTAAGGGTTGATTCAGAAAGATATACTAGTTATGCTAAACATGCAATCTGCATGTAATATGGCTGTTTTGTACATGGCATTGAGGTTGTGTTATATGGCTCAGAAATACCCCAACAAAATCACATAATCTCTTTTACAAGCAGATGAACAAATGAAACATTATGCTCTTTGTGAGGGCAACAGCACACGGCAAAGCATCTCATAGGTTGCTGAGAGATCCAAGACCCAGTAGCAGCAGTATGCTGCACTCCTGCTCCTTCATCAATATAAGCAAAGATAGACATCTGGTGTGTAACTACTTGATCAATAGATATGATGGTTTAACTGATACTGCAGTTAGTCTATAGGATTACATTTACTATGGAGCAGCACTTTAGCTGGGAATGCTTTAATGTAAAATATCTTTAGAAACCAAGTTTAAAAATGCTGATTTGTTCAACAAATTCAACTGTAAAAAAGAAAAATATGAGAAATTGAAACTTTTCTATTCGACAAGGATGTCAAGATTTTGGATCTTACTGTTGTGAATTTCCACAATGAGCAACTAATTAATAAAGCAGCATTCTGATTACTGAAGAAACGTAAGTGAGTATCTTAACTTACTGCATAGGGTAGACCAATGTAACTGTGTGAATGATGGGAGCTGCTGTTATATAGCTGGTGTGGATAACTGTTTGACTTTTCTACTACCACAGGGCTAGCTTCTACAGATTCAGGTCTGAAAATCAAGTAGAAAGGCAAAGGTCAACATTTCACATACAACACATCCCTAGTTCATAGTTTCAAGAAAGCTATTGAAGAAAATCTCTGACAAACGTCAATTTAGCCACATATTTTAAATAGTTTCAGTGGTATGTATTACGAAATATTAAATAAACATTTATCGATTCAAGCAACACAGACAAGTGTTTTGCGACACAGCATATCTGCATAAAATTGACTGATTATAATACAGGAGTATATTAATACCAATACACTTATTGTTTCTGTGAACACATATGAGGTGTAGGAGTTTGCCCATATGCTGTTAGCAAAATCTGAAATCCTGGTAAGTCTCACCAATGACATCTAGCGGTAGAATATGCAAAGCACCTCGGATTTCAAGAAGCTGCTTTTTAAAAACACCCTTTTTTGTACAATCCTATGAAAGGAAATGTCTTAATGAGGAGGCTCTTTTCCCCTTTAATCAGCATGCTGAATTTCATCTTAAAATATTTTCCAATTACTAGTGGACTTTCTAAACTCTAACAGTCTTACATATAAAGGTAGTAGAATATGAGTTTATGCACTGAAGGAAATACCTGTTAATTTAAAACTTGCTCAAGATGTAAATATAAATGATAACTGCATTTGAAAATCTATTTTAATGAAAAAAATAATTTAATTTTCTTTTTTCACTAATAAAATGTAATATTTGAATAATAATAATAAAAGGAAAATCTATTTTAAAATTCCACATAATTTGAAAAAATGATTTTGCCAGAAATAACTCATGAGTTTAATTTAATGCATATTAAAACATAATTCAAGTCAGACATTAGAAAACTTGCAACAGACAGTGAACTCAAGAGCAACAAACAAATCAACAAATTTTACAAATTTGCAGTGATACTATTCAACACTTACTCTGATCCTGCAGCCATTTCCAAATATGAAGTTTCTGATGTGTCAACCCCCAACGGGACCACTATGCTCATGACGTTCGTTTCTGATAAATTCGATTACCATGGAGTTCTATGCATTGGTATCCAAAACACTGGGGCATGCCAGCCACAGTGCTCATTGCAAACATCTAAGTGCATCCACAAACTCTGTTTAATAAAAAAAAAATAGAAAACTTGTTATTACAATATTACAGCAACACATTGAAACAATTTAATAATCCTAATCCTTCATAGTATGAAAACAAAGTTATTAAAGGCTGAAAAACTGATTAATACCACAGTTACAAAATGTCAACTCAGGAGTACATCCCATTAGGTTTGGAAATGCTTACTTCTAAGTGTTTTGATTTTCAATCTCATTACACACCTCAGTATGTAACATGCTTCAATATTCTGTTTACATAAATACACACACATACGTTAATTTACTTTAGTTTATCTAAAAAATAAACAGATTAGTTCGATTTATAAAATGCCCACAGAAAGAATAAGATATGAATATGGTGCACACAGACTTTACTTATAAATGCTTATTTTGTGCACATGTATGGTCAAGCATATATTTTAGAGAGAGATAATTGTGTGTTAGTGAACTTTCTTTAGCAAGTAGGTAGAATACAAGCATAAAACCTAGTAAGATGATGTCAGATGAAGAATTCCTACTTGGTGACCTAAAACTAAGGGTGGTCAATTGACATCCTACATCAACCCTGTGAAGTAACTTTCTCATCTGCACCACCTCCCTAACAGCAATTAGGGAGTGGATTTCTCACACTACTTTTAAGCAGAGTAGTGCCTATATCTGGTAGCTCAATCTTCCCCTCCCCTACCAACTCACAGAAATTAACGGATGACGTCAGTGCTTAGATGCTATCCAGCCTCCTAAGCTAAAAAGAGCAATCCCTGATTCAAAATAGACATTTATGCAAAAGTATAGTCACACTCAGTTCAGTGGAACCCACACCCAGCTAAATGAGAACTATGATAAGCCTGGGCAATCCTAAAGGCAGGAGCAGTGATATCTGGAGGCATAGGAATCACTTAGACCAGAGGTTCTCAACCTGTGGGTCCCCAGGTGTTTGGCCTACAACTCCCAGAATTCCCAGCCAGTTTACCAGCTGTTAGGATTTCTGGGAATTGAAGGCCAAAACATCTGGGGACCCATACGTTGAGAACCACTGACTTAGACAAATCCTTCCAAGGTTCATGCCAGCACAGTATAGGGGAACAAAGAGCACCTTTATTTCTCAATTTTTAAAGAAAATAGTGTTCCTTTTCTTTGATTTCTTTTTCAACAAGAACCTTAGTATATGAGCTAAACATATGTTCAGTACACTCCCTCTTTGCAATATTCCTCTTCTGGAACTGAGATAGCTTGTGTGTGTGTAAATCTAAAGCCTCTCCCCAATTAACCCCACTATTCCTCCTGATCGGACCTCTTTTTCCTCTTTTGACCTTGCAGCTCAAGTATTGGAAAAGTAAGGGCCTTGAAGTTCTGGAAGAAGGGATCACATTTCCCAAGACCAAATCTACCTTTAAAGAGGGAAGACTGATCTATCTTGTGCTCCTTGGATGCTTCTCAAGGACAAATCGTGTGCAACCTAAAAACGATTAAGGCTGAAAGTTCAATGTAAAAGCTACTTAAACAATCTTTCTAGAGTAATCTACCTAGCTTCATCTTCATGGATACTAGTTTGCACTTATGTCCTTTAAAGTCTACATGCTACCTTTTAAAAGCCTAGAGTTTAGAGAATGTGAGTTTACAATTAGATATAAATAAAAAGAACATTAGTCACACAAATCTGGAATACATTTTCATTTTCAGTACTAGTTGTGTGTGCATTCTTCACAAGTTCTTGAACTAAAAGGTTTTGCTTTTTAATGTATACTACTCTACTTATATGTTTGTTTAATAATGTTTTATATACATTCATGCCTCAGGCATTTTCCTATGTGAAACAAGCCAGCTGTTTTTAGGAGGAGTCATAAAACAACTTGTACAGATTTACCTCCTCCAAACACAGCCTGTATAGGGATCCGTTTGTAAGAATTTACAACTTGAGCTTTGGATGTAGTTGTTCTCCCTTTTCAAATTTATCATATTTACTCTAGTCTTATCCTCACTTTTTGGCTAAATTACTTCACCAAAATTGAGGTGTGAATTAGATTTGATGGCCTCATTCATAAGGCCTTCAAACTGAGCTGGAAGTTTTCAAAGCCTCAAGAATGAGGCCAGTTGGAAACTACGTGAGGCTGGCAAAGGGGCATGGCTTCCACTTGCGTGGCAGTCATTCCACGGCCTGCTTCCCATACGCAACCCTGCTTACATGGTTGGGCACATTTGACAGCATTTTCTTTGTAATGTGCACCTTCAAAATTACATTCGATGGCACATTATAGTCGAGTAAATACTGTATTCTTTAGAGAAAACGCCACAGATCTTCAATAAGACCAACCACAATTGTAGCACAGAAAGTTCTATTGCTTGCAGTCTCATTTGGGACCAAAGTTTTTTTAAAAAAATTCTATGAATTTATCTTCTGTTAAGACTTTTTGTAAATCAAGCTACATTAAGGTCCAATCAACAATGCTTCAGTAATGTGGTATTAAGGATTTAAATTCACTGTATCCCCTCCCAATATAGAAACGATTCTGAAATTGTAAAATGTGTATGTAAAAGGAAAGGTAAGTACACCTAATGTGTCTGAACTATTTCATTGCTTACCATCTTTTCTGACTGCCTCAGCAGGAATGAAACTGACACATCTGTCAGAAAAATGCAGAGAAAATCATCTGAAAAGGAGACTAATTATTTCAGAAGTGTTTATCTATTACAACAAGGTTATTGCTTTAAAGATAATGATTGGTTCCAGTTTTAGTCAAACTTACACAAGTCCCACTAAATCAAAGAGGAAAGATCGTTGTATCTCGTTTAATATTTACTACATTCAATAGGTCTATTCTAATCATGACTAAATGGCAAAATGAATTTCAATGTGGAGAAATGTACAGTACTGCACTTAGGCAATAAAAATGATGTGCACAGATGTAGGATGGGTTAACACCTGACTTGAAAACAGTAAATATGAAAGGGATCTAGAAGACTTGGTAGAAGCTGAACATGAGTCAATAGTGTGAAGTAGCAGTTAAAAAACCCAATGTGATTCTAGGCTGCATCAATAGGATTATAGTGCCCCTACCCTAGCAGCTTTCAAGGTCATTCTGCCTTCGGAGAGTGACCACTCAATCCATTGTTTGTTCCCATCTAAAACTGCCCTTATGATAAAGTAGCTCCTCTCCCCTGTCCTTTATAAAGGCTAAACCCCACTGCTCCTCCTCTTGGGCTCCTCTCTTATAAATACACTTTTATCCCTATTGCACCCAGGGTTTTAACATTTTATGTCATACATCTGTCCCGCTCTTATGTTTGATTTTACTATGCTATTTGATACTGTTTATTTGTTATTTTATATATTTTGTTTGATGTATTTTTTGTTGTTTTGTGTATAATTATGTTGTATTATTTTTGGGCTTGGCCTCATGTTAGCCACCCCAAGTCCCCTTTGGGGAGATGGTGGCATGTTATAAATAAAGTTAATTATTATTTTATTATAATAGTCTCACTCTGCTCTGCTTTTGGTTATATCTCACCTGGAATACTGTGTCCAGTTTTGGACACCAGAATTCAAGGATAATGATAGGCTAGAATGTCCAAAGATCAAAGGTTTGGAAGCCAAGCCCTACGAGGAACAGTTGAGGGAGCTGGGAATGTTTAGTTTAGAGAAAAGAAGGCTGAGAGGAAACAGAATATGCATGTTTAAATATGTATTCGAAAGGCTGTCATGCTGAGGGGATGGGGGAGACTTGTTTTCTGCTGCTCTAGAGACTAGGACACAAAGCAATAGATTCAAATTGCAGGAAAAAAGATTCTACCTAGACATTAGGAAGAATTTCCTGTTGGTAAGAACTGTTCGGCAGTGGAATACACTGTCATGAAGCTTGATAGAGTCTCCTTCTCTGGAGGTATTTAAGCAGAGGCTGTGTGGCCATCTGACAAGGGTGATTTTATTGTGTGTTCCTGCATGGCAGGAGGTTGGACTGGATGGCCTTTGTGGTCTCTTCTAGCTCTATGATGATATGATACTAAATCTGAATTAAGCCGTGTGATTTTTAATAAATTCCTAGGGTTTTTAAAGATGTAGCTCCCCATATGCTTTTTAATTTTCAGTTTCTACATTTAATGGCACAATATGACTATGAAATGCAAGGAAAATTAATATAATTATGGCTAAAATCTGGTTTGGCTTGAAAACTACCCACACAGTACTATAAAAAAAACACCCAAAAACTAAACCTCCATTTTTTTTCATTTAGAATAGCACAACATATATGCAGCTTCAACTGTACTAATGTAGCTAAATATATTTAAGACAGATTTTGCACTTCAATGCATCCAAATGTTAATATGGTCTCGCACACCACAGAAATATGCATGCCTTCATGGATCAATGTTCTCAGGGAAGCCTGAGTAGTTCATCCGACAGGTACCTGCCAGAAAAAAATATTGTCGTTTTCCATGAGTAAATCAGCAACTACATCGCTGTATTAATGAGACTGCATATTTGCTAACAAAGCAATCTATATTCACTAGCACCCCTGGGAAAAAGGTAGAGAGAAAAAACAGATCCTCATCTCCAAGATTTTTCATGATTCAAACCTCGTGACACATCAAGTAAACCTAAGGACAGTCAGTCCCAATTATTAAATGCTATACACTAGATTTCTGTAAGCACCATTTAAAATAGTATTGTTAGCCAATTTACTGTGGGCACAGTGAAATTTTCTAATTCAATTTGTTAATAGTTATGGTCCAATTGTCCATCTAAGTCACGAGACACTGTGTTGAGAACTGATCCCTATGGAATCCACTTGATACCTCTTTCCATTTTGATGCTGATCCATTCATTACTACTGTCTGGATGAAGTTGTTCAACCAATTGCAGTAACTCATCTTTATTACCTGAAAGCAATAGGCATCCCATAACCATGTTGTTATATCAAATAACTCTAAAAGATTTAAACTAGGCCATACATAATAACTCTTCCAATTCTGGCATGTTTTCATAGTCAACCCAAACATATCAAAGAAAGAAACAACGAAGGATATTTCATACTGGCATTTAATATATAGTAAATATTAACATGTGGGTTTGGAACTAATTTTTCTTATGGGCCAGTATCGTAGTTAGTATAAGGCAGTGAGCCAAGGCAGGAGACAGAGGCTTCTTTGTATCAAGCAACATAAAATATAGAAGGAAGGTAAGGAGAAGCATTCAAATGGGAAAGGACATGCAGCTGGAAGTGATAAAGGATGTGGAGACATTGCTAGGCAAAAATCCCATACATTTCCCCTTAATCCAGTATAGAAAAAGATCAGTCTGCATTACTGGAAGCAATGCAGAAAAGGGGCAAAAGAATGATCTGCAAGAGCAGTGAAGAAGCTGCAATATTCAATATTTTTAAGTAGCAGTCTCCTTGTGGAATTTAGCATCCCTATCACTAACAGATGCAGAAAAGGCTATTTTTATGAATATTTTTATAATTTTTAAAATATTTTTATGAATGCGGATGACACTGAACAAGTGCCTGTTGTGAAGCCGCCCTGAGTCCTCCCTTGGGGGTGAGAAGGACAGAGTACAAATGTACTAAATAAATATTTTCACTGTATCTTCTACAGTCAGAAGTTACTTCATCAAACTGATGGCTTAATCCTATAAAACCCTCATAAAACATTATATGCCATTTTTCCTCACACAATAGTCACAACTGCAGTTGACAGAGGCTTGCCTCGGCCAAGGCAACTCTCCCTAGCTTTGCAGGGAGAGGCAAATGAGCCTTCACCCACCTGCATGTCTATTGGCAAGAGCTCTGGGGCCTGCCTCGGCTGGCAGTAACCAAAAGGAGCCTCGTACCTCTTCCACAGGAAGCTTTGCAGCTACAAGGTTTCCCTCAACCTGGCTAAGGGAAGCCCCGTAGCTGCAAAATTATTTCCCTTCATAATAGTCCCCCAAAAAATTGATGATTGCAAACCAACATAACAGTAGGTTGAGTCTCTCTTATCTGAAAGACCTAGGACCAGATGTTTTCGGGATGTTTGAATGCCTATATAGCCTACATATTCAGGAGTAGGACTTTTGATCAGTTGAGCTTGTGCAGAGTTGGACTTTACCTAGTACAATTCTACATCATGCACACTGTAAAACTGTACTTTAAAATAGTATTATTCTGCTAATTGCCAGTGTTCATAGTTAATACTGACAGAAGTCCCATACTCTATCAACATAACTATTATCTTATATTAAGCTTTAAATAAGCTTACTGTTATTTTACCTGTTGAAGTATAACTTGAACTATCAAACCACGGTTTCCAATCGTGGTTTAAAGAAGCAGTACAAGCTACTATTTTGTCAATTTATATGTAACAGCAATTAATAGGATTTGGCTTCATATGATCACCTTCCTCTTTTTGATACTAGAAAGGGGGGGGGGGGAGTCAAAGCTTATTCTTTCACTTTAAGAGATACTGCAATTCTCCCACACAAAGTTGTGAAACTGTTTTGTTCTAACCACAGCTAGAAAAAACCCAGGGATTGATCTTGGTCTGTTTGAACAAACTTTGGTAAGAACAAAATACAGTATTTAAATTTTAACTCTTCTCCTCAAGACACCAAATTACCCTGCACATATTACATCAGCTCTGATTTTGGAAACCAGCAAAGGTTTGTCTGTTTAGTATTTTGATGGGAGATAACCAGGCAATACCAGGTAAAGTACACACCAATTGCATCACTGATTACGAGGCAGCTTATAAGATAGCTAGAAGCCATTCATTCTTCATCATGAAAGCCACCATATATAGTATATATCCGAATGCAGCCATGAGCTCTTTCTTCCACCCACCCCACTTTATCAATGCCATTTAGTTTGAAATCATTCATAGGAATGGGGGAGGGACCCAACATGTGACGTCTTAATAATGAAGCTTCTTATACCATTCTGAATGCTGAAAATTAAATTTCCTGATCTAAACCATCACCTTTTCTCTCTGCATGTATTCTTTCTTGCATTATGTTTGTCTGTAAAACTTCCAAATGTGATATCCTAGCATTCTAGGAGGCATTTGTGGTTGTTGTATGCCTTGAAGTATTTCCTAACCTATAGTGACCACACTCACGCTATCATGGGGCTTTCTTTGCAGAATTTGTTCAGAAGGGATTATTGCCTATCTAGGAGGATGAGAGAATGTGACTGGCTCAATGTCACTAGTAGGTTTCCATGGTTTCAAACCTTATTTACTCAAACCACTACAACATAGTGGCTTTGAATAAATTCTTATACTACAGTTCCAAAATAACAGTCAAAGAGGAGTATCCACTTCAGCTTCTAAACTAAATAGAATTTTCTTGAACCTCAGAACACTAAGAACCCATTTGTTTAAAATATAATTAAACAACAAACAACCATTGTCTGAAACTGATTGGTTTAAAATTATCACAACAAAAATAAATCAAAATTTAGAAAATCAGGAAGAAAACAGAAGTTTGTTATTTGGCATGTGGTAAACAGAAAAAGGGAAATGCACAACCCAAAGCCTTGCCACAGCCCCTGTACAATTGTTTAGTGTTCCTTAGTAACAAGCCTAGCAAGTTCAAGTGCAGATCACAAGGAATCCCTAGCTTAGTTCCAACCATTTCCTGTGTAATACTTGATAGTGCCAATTAAAACCAAAACAAATACAAGAATCCTTAGATTCTGATTCTGCTGATTCCACGTAAACTTACGAAGTTGAACAAAAAATCTAGTCTATCTTTAACCTAAGTTCATGCTCATTCCAAAAACACATTCAGATTCTGAAATTGCTAATATCTCAAGCATTCAATATACTACAGAATGTAGAAAGATTAAGTTCTGAAATAGTTTCCAGGCTTTAAACTTCAAGGAAGTCTTTCTACATATAGAATCATAGAGTTGGAAAAGACCTCATGGGCCATCCCGTCCAACCCCCTGCCAGGTAAAAGGTAAAGGCAGTCCCCTGACATTAAGTCCAGTCATGTCTGACTCTGGGGTGTGGTGCTCATCTCCATTTCTAAGCCGAAGAGCCAGCGTTGTCCGTAGACACCTCCAAGGTAATGTGGCTGGCATGACTGCATGGAGCAAAGTTACCTTCCCGCCGGAGCGGTACCTATTGATCTACTCACATTTGCATGTTTTCGAACTGATAGGTTGGCAGAAGCTAGGGCTGACAGTGGAAGCTCACACCACTCCCCGGAATCGAACCTGCGACCTTTCGATCAACAAGCTCAGCAGCTCAGTGCTTTAACCCTCTGCGCCACCAGGGGCTCCTGCCAAGAAGCAGGAAAATTGCATTCAAAGCACCCCGACAGATGGTCATCCAGCCTCTGTTTAAAAGCTTCCAAAGAAGGAGCCTCCACTACACTCTGGGGCAGAGAGTTCCACTGCTGAACAGCTCTCACAGACAGGAAGTTCCTCCTAATGTTCAGATGGAATTGCCTTTCTTGTAGTTTGAAGCCATGTTTCAAATGATCTTATTCTCTGCATGAACAACTGTGCTAATGAGAATAAAATTTCAAACTTTTATGGAACTGAAGAATTCCGAAGCATTATAGAATTAGTGTAGGACAACAAAAGTTTCAGATGTAGATTATTACCTGTTAACAGCCTTCTAGTACTACTATTTATCAAGCCTCTATATACGGTTTACGATACCACTAGTACAATACATCCCTTCAATACACAATATCACATGCATGCATGCCACTACCCACCAACTCTCTTTGGTAAGAAAGTTTTGCTCTTTTTTCCTCAAAGTGAAAGGGGAGATTCAACAACAACAAAAGGTTAAATAGAAGGGCTGTGTTGTTGTGTGCATTTAAGCTGTTTCAAGCTGAAGTGAATCTATCACAATTTTCTTGGCAAGATTTGTTTAGAGGGGCTTGTCTTTTACCTTCCTCTGATTGTCTAGAATAATAAAATAGAATGGTTAGGATAATAAAAATTCTGGATGCAAAAAGCATATCAAAACAACCAACTCTGTAGCCCTCTATAGTAAGACTAGACAAATAAAATTAATTGCAACTTTCTAAAAGATCTTTAAAGATCTGAAATACCTGCTATATCTTCTTGCTGATTCGTCTGAAAATTAAGGGCAAGGAGAAAGGTCTGCATCTTTCAGGATCCTATTACATCCTATTCCAGAACTGCACAAATACACTTTCTACCTTTAATATTCTGTACTGCATCTAAAGAAGATTTATATCCATGACTGTAGTCTGAATTACTGTAGTCTGAAAAGGTGCTATCACATTCCTTTTTTCTCTCCTGTGAAAACTTAAATGAACTGGTCTCACTTTTTCTTATTAATTTACTAGATATTTATTTTGATGATCGCAAATACAATTGTGTGTAATTATACCATGCCTCTTCAGTTTTCTTCTTCCTCAACATATAGACTGCATGAATAAAAAATATATTTGTAGATCTATTTTACATATTTGTTGAATAGGAGTCTTATTCAGTTTGTAAATTGGTTTTATTCTGTCCCCATAACGCCATTTCCCCATTTGCTTTAATAACATCCAATAGCAATCAATTTTTATGTTTAAAATTCTCCGCCTTCTGATCATTTGCACTTTGCATCATTTTTGTCATTTCTTCTTTCTTGATGTTTTGGATTATTAGGTATAACAACATGTTCACATTTACAGTCAGATATCTGCAGTAAAAAAATCTATGTATTGTCTGTCACAGTAAAATATTAAATCAACAAAGGCACATTTTAATGTCTTTATCCTCTGTATCCCTTCATGATATATGTCTCCTATCATCCCTGCCTATTATTCAATAGGAAACTCCAGTCTCGAGGCAGGTGCAAAGAGCTGCTCTGATTAGGAATCAAGCCAGAATGTGCAGATTTCTCAGGCCAGATTCCCATCCTATTGGCTCCTAGCGTCACCTGATCTTTCTAGGTTGGAAGCTATAGTAACTGATCCTAGCTCTGCAAAGCAGGGCCATAGCACAACTGTGATCAGGCCGTCACTTCCCTTGGTTTTATAAGCTGTTATAGCAATGTAAAGAGTCAAACCAGTGTATTTACTCAGGGCAACTTTTTTAGATGACTTTCTTATCATTAAGGGTATCTTTATCTGGAGTACAACATTACAATTCAAATCCTCTGTTGCATCTCAATGGAACCCTACGCCTTGATCAACCTATTAAAAAAAGATTGGCAATTTCTTATTCCCAACACAGAACACCATAGAAACTAACTGGGGAAGACATGAAAAGCAAAGAAACAGGCATACAGTGTGTGTGCACGCTTGTGTGTGTATATCTTCTAACTTGATCTATGCATTTAATGATTCTGACTGTAAAGTCAAAGGACAGAAGGATGGATTTCTTATGAAGTGTACACAAATACAATGACTTGTCTACATGACAATAATACTGCTGAGTGAAATGAATAGTTAAAAGAGGAAAACTGAACCCCCCCCCCCCTCAATAGTAAAGGCATTTAAAACACCTTAATATAATTTAGCTCAATTCTACTTCTAGGACACGGTTGAGATATTTAAAGAAGTAACAGCTGTCAGTTTCAAAATAATAGGCATTTGTTTTGCATACAGAAAAGCTTGAGGATCTGCCAGAGCAATGCAGTTTTGGGGTTGCATTTTACCACATGTAAATGTAGAGATTGGGTTTCTGAAGCAAAATCAGGTAAGAATTCTCACTTTCTTCAGGAAAAAATATGTTGGTAACTGCTCAATGTGCTGGATGTATCTCTATGTTAGAAAATTAGAAATGGATTTTGTGAACCTCTTAGCTGTAATGAACAAGACACTCCAGGACAGCTACCAAGATTGCATAGTTACTATTCTCTGCCCCTTTAATCTAACCCCACTTTTCGATAGCATTCCCTTCTCCTTTCTAACAGTCTCAATTCCAGGTTTTTTTTTAATGATTTGAAAATCAACATTCCAAAAGGAAGAGAAGTAGTACAAAGTAAGTTCAATTTACATAATTCTGGTTGCACTTTTAATGTACCTGCCATATAACTATGTTTCAGTATCAAGAAGGAATGGCACAAAGATGCCTTTGGCACCTTTAATACAATTTTAGCGTATGATCAGTAAATCTAAGGAATTTCATAGAATTTAGTCCACAAAAGCTCATGCTCATGTGTTGGACCTAAAGGTGTTTGCCACAATACTCACCCTTGCAATTCTTTAGCCAACTATAGCTTTCTAGAAATTCAGAGCCTAGATGCAATGATTAATCAATTATTGACATGAAGGGCAAAATGCATGCAAGATAACTCCCAACAATAGTTCCCATTCATTTCCCCATCTGTAAAGTAACAATACCACAGGCCAGATGATATACAACGTCTATCCTGGTACTGAAATACATTTAAGATGGTACACTTCAAAAATTCACAGAATATCCTAAGAAACACTAAGAGTTGTAGTTTAGGGAAAGGTATGTAGACTTCAGGCAGAAATCTTGAGTGACTCACTCAATTACAAACCCCGGGATTCCACTGGATGTTGCTATGGCAGTTAAAGCCAAATACAGCATTACTGTTGTGCAGTAGCAACAAACAGGGATATTATTTTGGACATGACAACGACTTTCCTTTCTCCATTAAAATATGTACATATTCTATACTAGAAGAAGGAGACATTGAATTGTCCAGTAATCTTTTAATGTTCCCAAAGGAAAATGGTAAAGAATACAGTATTCACTAATTTCACTAGAGATATCGAAAAGTTTACACTATTGTAGTTAAAATGTTTTAACCTCATGGAAATAATTTATAGTTATTTCAACTATAAAAAAACACATGAAGTTAACCATTTTTCCTTACACTTACTTATAAAGAAGGGAACGGTTTCCCCAATTTAAATAACACTCATTTTAGTTCTAGAATGATAGAATATTTCATTTAATGACATGAATGCACACAGTACATTACACATACACAAAAAATCTTTCAAATATCACAATCTAAAGTGAACAAGCCAAGCTCTAAATATGGCTCTGGGGATATTTACTGCTTAAGGTAGCACTTCCTAATCACTGGTACCAAAATGTTCAGGAATAACTTCAATAAAGGTATCCACAATTCTAAAACCAGGTAAAGCAAAATGTAACTGAATGACAAAAGGACTACTCACTTTATCTTAAAAAGTTAAGCGTGCATGTATTTTCCCCTCAGGTTACAAAGCACTGTAAGAAGAAGCAATAGCAAACTGTAAGAATCATATATAATACTATAAAATTTCTATCTTATACCACATGCTGGTTTGAAGTTCAGAACGTTCCACGTGCAATTTACTAGCAGAAAACCTCTGTCTACCATCACATATTAATTAAAATTTAGCATTTGGGCCAGGCATTCAATAATTTAAGGAATAATTTGCTATTATATTCTAGGGATATAACATTCAAACAGATTGTTGTCAATTGCTCTCTATTATCACAGGATTTCTATTTGTCTTGGTGAAAATCTCAAGGATCAACAGCATGTAGCAGCTCTCTCTTAAATTCATGGGCTGGACCCATAGGCCTTATTTATTTTGCTCACAGAAAGAGCCCTTCCACTCACATAACTGTTCTGAGAGCAGAAACTCCTTTTGTGGGCAGAATGAAGCCTTTGGATCAACCAACCATAATTTTCCCCCCAATGTACAATAATTAATGTAGTGTGGTGGAGATTTGGGATGAACTTGAAACTGCTACACTCAACCAGATCAGACCTATTGCCTTAGAGGAACTTATGTAAGTTGCTAGCTTATCAGTCAACAGTTGCTCTAGTTGATACTAGGAGTTGGATTTAGGCCTTAAGCCTTTTACAACTCCTCTAGAGTTGTAGGTGAACATCAAACTTCTATTTCTACAAGTGCATTTGCTAGAATCCTGAGCTCTAAAGGCTTGAAATATATCCTGAACAAATAAGAGCACTTCTGGGCACATCCTAACTCTCCCCTCAAATATTTTAAATATCAAATCTGAGGTTATAATTCATCCACGAGCACAAAGACAGTCCTCTATTCCTACCAGATTTTCTCAGTTTAATCAGGTTGGGGTGAGGGCACATCACTGCTGCCCTTGTCAATTACAGGCAGTCCTCTGTATCCAGAGATTCTGTATCCACAGATGCAATAATCCACAGCTCAAAAATATTACCAAAAAAACCCCCAAACAAAACAGAACAAAAAGAACAGTTTGATTTCTTCATTTTACATACAGTATTGTATATAATGGACTTGGGCACCCATAGATTTTGGTATCCATGGGGGAGGGTGGTGGAACCAAACTTCAGTGAATATCAAGGGAATTGGAAACCCTTGTCAGTCTTATCAATAAGAACCTAGATATCTACCAGTAGTTCCTACCTTCTATCCACCCTTGTTTAGAGACACAAATGAATTCTGTCTTTGTTCAGTTTAATCTACTGCTCTACTGTTCAGCGTTACAATTAATTTTGAAAATAAATATCAAAACTAGATTTTTACAAGTTCCTCTGTTGTTACTTACATTATGAAAGCTTGTTTTTATCCATGTTCAAATTAGAGAATCACTGTCAAATTAGAGTATCACTGCACTTTTAAAAGAATATTAGGAATAAAAAGGTCTATATCTTAACTTCCTTTCCCCCATTACTACCTGTTGAAAAACCGTGTTATGTAAAAGATTGAGGATGCAATTCTTCACAGCTCTTAATTATATGTAAGCATGAATAACATAAGTGAAATATATTAACGTCTTTCCATATATGGAGATATAGATTATGTAATGTTTTATTAAATGTCATTACCATGGCCCTCATCATGTTAAAACGAAGTGTTTGGTTCACTGAATCAAAACCATTTCATAGTGACAAACCCTATATTCAGGTTGTTGTTTTCCAAATATCTAGCCAGTATTCTAAGTGCCTTCAGGGCGTCTGCCAACTTATCGCAACACCATGAATTTCATAGGGTTTTCTTAGGCAAAAAAAAAAAATACTGATTATCATTGCTTTCTCTATGAAATATAGCCCACAACACCTGGTATCTGTTTGTGCTCTCCTATCCAAATGCTAACAAAGCCTGATCCTGCTTAGATCCCAAAATATGACAGGATTGTATGCCTTTTTACATAAAAAATTATTTTTGCAGTTCTTCAATGTATTTTATTTAAATTTTAATTGCATATCTCAAGAATCTTGGGAGACAACTGTATCAACTTTGAATTTCAAATATTTTTGTTCTTTAAATCTACTAATAATTTTGTTTTTACTGTGATGCAACTTTAGCCATCATTTTAATGCCAAGGACCTGCCTTAGAAACATCCCCAAGGACAGGAGAGAACCCACCCAGTTTCTGAACCACAGAAACAGAAACAAATGGTTTAGTAAGAAGCCATACTTTGAGTCTACTGATGGCTATTTTCTAATTCAGTCTTTAAATGATAATTAGAATATAATTTAGATTGCAATCTTACGAATAGTTTTCTGGCAGGAAGTACAATTGAGCACAGTGAGAATGATTTCTCAGGTGTGTAGAAGGATTGCATTGTTAAACTACAATCCTATGCACAGCTGAGAGTAAGTCAACTGAATAAAATTGAACTTATTTCTAAGTAAGCATGAGGTTTTTATATGAATAATTCTGAACTGGAAGGTCATATCCACCAGTAGGGATGTAACATTGCCAGCAGGGAAGGTTAGGAACAATGTAGAACAAAGGGTTTAAGATGGCTTCAATTCTATATGAAGAGATTAGATTGACAGGTGGGTTCTGAACAAACACAAAATTCTAGTGATGGCTTCTTTCAGCATATATTTCAGCAATTATGGAATATGTAACAAAGTGCACTCTTGCCAGAACATTCGTGTAAATGTTATGTTTGGATCTCATTTGTATCAAACAACAAAATGTTGACACTGTAAGCAATAACAAAAAAAAACTTGGTATACGTGAAAATGAAATGAGTAACTGAACTTAAATTCTATGACTAATCTTTTTGTTTAGACTTATGAGTATGCCATAGGACATAAACACGTATCATTAAAATGGTAGTAATTCTGATAAGATTAATGTTCCTGAACAATTATACTACACTATGCTTAAACCGTCATGGTCTGGGATTCACATCACACTTGAAGGTATGCATGAATAGCTTTGTAATGCATACCTTGCTCTCTCTTACATACCTAAGAAATAGGCTGTCAATTATGCAAGACAGTGAAAGTTACCATATGTAAATTAATGTTGTTAATGTGGGAAAGGGATCCAGTGCTAATATTTCTCATAGGACTGTTAAAGACTAGAGGTCCCTACGATTTGGGCCTCAACACCATTGAGCTGCAAAATCATAAAAACATAAGGAACTGAAACTTTCATATACTGTTATATAAACATGGCACTCTCCACTGTTTTCAACAAAGTAGAAATACATTTATTATTTATTTACTTGGCAAGCAGGAGAGAGAGAGGTTTATTGGGTGGAAAAGGTGGCAGTTTTAAATACACTACCATTTGTGAGTAGAATATAGGCATGAAACATCATTTCAAACAAAAATGTGTATTTCATATGCATAAGGATGTTTTTTTTTGTGTGAAGAAAAATATATACAACGCAGAGTAAGAACCCAAAACGGTTTGGGGGCAAGCAAAGAAGTTGTAAATTTCTCCTGATAATTCCTTAGGGAAAAGGCAAACTATGGATAAGGGAGACGCTATTAATAGATAAGACATTATATTGTTTGACAGCTCTATCATAATCTCATGTTTAAATATGTCTTCATGCTTAAAACGGTCTTGGGGAAGCATCACAGCACAAACCGGGCAGAAGGGGCTGAGAGGAACTTGTCCTCCATTTTAGGAACAAAAGTGAAAAGATTAATATGGCATACATTATGAACTCATTTCAAACACACAAACACAGCACCACCGCAGCTACACAGGTCCCTCATCTCTCCCCTCCCCTAAGAGGGGTCGGGTTGACTTGCCTTTCCGCACAAATACCCAAATAAAATCAATCAGCTGGAACCCGGCATTGGGAGGGAAGATGTTTTGTCCATAATTCGAAGAAGACAGCTTTGTGATTGAAGCATATTAAGCCTATAATGTGCTGCAGACAAACGCACTGCATGGGGTGTGGAGGACCCGAGCTGATTAGATTACCACAACATCAGCCCGGGGCCGCCATTTTTAGAATCTCTAAAGGACAAAAGAGGGAAATTACAGTTTTTAACTCCATTTGGAGGGAAAGTAACTTCCGAAGTGTGGCATGCCTCCTCCCGCGGTCACTGCGGGTCATCCATGTTTCGAAAGACGGTTTAAAATTCTCTCAAATATGCCTTCAGGAGGAAGAAGGGGGAAGGAGGAGGGGAGCCCTTCCATGATCCGCCTTTTTGGAGGCAATGGAAACAAACCGACGGGGAGGGAGATGGGATGGGGGGGGGGAGAAGAAACACTTCCAAATGCCAATGCTCAAAAGGGAGCGTTGACAAGGCTCCCCCACACATCCCTCGATGAGGAGAAGGGGGGCGTATTGGGTTTCTCCTATCCTATTTAGTCCCACACAGAGGACCGTTTGTTTCTCCTCCTCCTCCTGCAAGGGGGGCTCTCCCACCAAAGGTTTGCGTCGCCCAAAAGGATGCGGGAGAATAGCCAGAAAAAAAAATTCATGGAGGGTTGAAAATTTCGGGTGGGGGTTGAAAATTTCAGGGGGGGGGTCGTTGAAACCTGCCTCCTAGCTCACTCTGAAGCAAAGAGCACAACAGGGGGCAGAGCAGCCTTTAATAGCCTGCAGCTCTGCCCCTGTCAACCACCTCCACCAAGTCTGGCCTCCTTATTGAGAGCATTCAACACTCCCCCCTTGGTTGCTTCCCTACATCGGCTATTGCTGCAAGGAATGACAGTGTGAATAAATTGTCAATATTTGCTTGAGATAATGCTTGCAGTTCTGGAGGGACTCTTAATTTTTTGCGTCTCATAGACTTAGCATGGAGATTTGGTTAACTAGTGAAAATTCATGAATAAACCAGGGGGTTTTTTTAACATGAAAAATTGGGGGGGGGTGAACCCCTAACCCCCCCCCCCCCCGGCTACAGGCCTGCATCGGGGGGATCATACCCACCCCCCATCCACCGCCACTACCCCCTTTTATGTGGCCCACCAGCGAAAGATGGAAGGTAAAATGAGGTGGGGGTGTGTGCGGGTGGGAGGGAGGGAGGATTAGGCCCATCACGAGCCATATTGGCGCTGCCACCGGAATCTCATCTACATTGGAGGCAACACAGAGGAAGCCATCGCCTCTCCTCTCTCTCTCTTCAAAGAAGACCTACAGAAAAGCTTGGCGATGGCTTCCTTTGGACGCGAAGGGGAACGATGAGAGGAATAGAAGCTTTCCCAGTGACAGATTGTTTTTGTGAGGAGCCTGGGCCCTTATTATTATTATATCTAACTCAGAATATCATGGCAGGAAATCTCACAATATTGCCTGAGTCCACTCTGCCAAATATTCCAGGCAGGCCCATAGCCAAGATTTTGATTCGGGAGGGTGGTGGGGGTGGTGCTGAGTTTGATTCAAAAGGGGGGGGGGTGAGGATCTACCCTAGCAAACCTTTTGTATTGTTACCCCAATACCCTCATGCATATGGGATATATTGAGCATGGTGATCAGATCATGATATGAATCAACATAACAGTTTAAATAATGTACCAGTAAGGCCTTCTCGCGGACCACCCTGAGAATTCCAGGGAGGATGAAGCCCCTCAAGGCATCCCCCCCCCCCCCAAGTAATGTGGGATTGTATTCGGCTGTGTGGAAGGGGCCTCTTAAAAAGGGCGCACTCCCCCTTCCTGAACGCTGTGGGGAGAGACTGCCCTGCTTGCCCCTTGGAGCGGCGTCTCCCCCGGCTCCTCCTCAGGGCTTGACAGCCAGGGAGCGGAGGGGCTTCCCTGGAGGCGCAGACTCACCTGGAATGGTCGCAGGCCCGGCCGCCGCAGCCCCTCTCCGACCAAAACAATGCGGGCTCCGGATGTGGGGATGCGCGAAGGAAGGAAGGAAGGAGGGAGAGAGGAAGGGCCGGCGGCTGGAGGGCGGGCTGCGGGGGGCTGTTTCTCCTCAGGACCTCTGCACAACCCCCGCGCCTCCGCCGCCGCCGCTCCTGCCTGCCTGCCTGCCTTCTCGCCGCCGCCTACGCTGCCTCGGATGTCACTGCCTCCCTCTCTCTCTCTCTCTCTCTCTGGGAAAATGGCGTCGGCACTCCTCCCCCCCCCCCTTCCTCCCTCCCCTCCTCCCTCTGCACGGGGTTCACCCGCCCCGCCTGGCAGGGGCAGGGTTACCAAGGCGAAGCCAAGCCGCCGCCATTTTGCTTTCGGGCTGCAGGCCGAAGGAAGGGAAGCCCTGCGCCGGGTCCATTTCGCCTCAGAATAAAGGAAGGGAGTGAGGGCTTGTGTTGGGCGGCCTCTCCGGCTTTCTCCTGAGGGGAAAGAGAAGCGTCGAAAGCGACCCTCCTTTGGCGTGGGGGCCTCTTCTTGGAACACGAACGGGACTCTTAACGCCTTCCCTTCCCGAGTGGGCTGTGAGGAGAAACCGTATTGTCTCTCGGGCCGAACAGAAGGGCGGCGTGCGCGCGCGCTCTCTCTCTCTCTTTCTCCCCCCCCCTCCTCCTCGCTCTCGCGCTCGGCCTGCTTCCCGTCCCTTCCGCTTTCGCTGGCCGCCCACCAGGGGGCTGAGTGCGCGAGCCTCCTCTAGTGCGCAAACTCGAGGCGCCAGATAAAAGCCCGCCTGGCAGCGCTTTCCCTGCCTTGATGGAGCCGAGACAGCCGAGCGGCGGAGGGAGAGGGGAGGGAGGGAAGGCAGGAGGAGGAGGCGGGCTCCCTTCGTCACAAGCCGGCCACACAGACTCGCCGCTGCGGAGGAAGGAAGAGGAGGAAGCAGCCGAGGCTGAGAGAAGAACAGCAGCTTGCGACCCCGAGAAGGCAACGGGACCCCGAGAAAGCGGGGCTCCGAGTGCGCAGAGGGGTGAGAAGGCGGCGAGGGTGACTCGGTGGATGCTCGTGGATGTCTTCCCTCCTCGTGTCCACCCCCCTTTGTCGAATCCCCAGTGTTTTATTTCGTTTGTCCCCCTTTTTTTACTGGATGTATTGGCTGCGTGGTTCTGCAATGGCGACCGCCGCTTGTCGTTTTGGTGCTCCTCCTCCCCTCTCCCCCTCCCCCGCCCTTCCTTCCTGCCTTGGCAGTTTCTCCGCAGCGAACCGCGGAGCACGCGCTGGATCAGGCGGAGGGGGCGGGGACAGCGGGAGCCAATGGGCTTCCGGCGCGAGCCACGGAGGCACGCTGGGATTGGCTGGCGGTGACATCATCCTGCAGCAGGGGCCGCTGTGGAGGGCGGCTGGCGCAGAGGGAGAAAACGGGCGCCATGATGGCCTCTGGACGGAGGGGAGGGTGGGTGCTGGAGCGGCGCGCTTGGAGAGCGTCGTGAGCGGAGCTAGGGCGAAAGAAGCTCAGCCCGGCTGCCTTCTGCCGGCGGGGGATGAAGGGAAGCGGAGGCGGCGGCGTGGTGGTGTCGGGAGCTGGGTAACTGCGTCAATCCAAGATGGCGCCGGGTGTCCCTTGAGGGGGGAGCGAGTGGCACGTCCGCCGAAGGTCACGTGACCGTGTTGCATTTTTGTGTGGGGCTTGGCCGGGCCCCAAGGAAGAGGCGGTGCTGGCCGTGCTCGCGGCTTGTTTGGCTTGGGAGCTCGCTTTCGTTGGTTGGGGGAGGGGTGCTGCGTTGGTTTTTCCTCCTCCCTATTCGGGCCCAGCAGCTGACCTAACAAGCGCTGGCTTTCCTCCCCCTCCCTCAAGGTGAAGGGCGTCGCTTCCTTCCCCCGCCTCACATCTGCATAGAGCTGCTGCGAGGGAAAGTTCTCGCTCCTTCCCAGCAAGAGGAGCAAGGAGGGAGGCCGGCCTACCTCGTGACAGTCCTGGCTCGAGGGGGAGGGGGGTAAACAGCCATTTGCAGGAGGAAGGATGCGAATTGCTGTGTCCTTGCGAACAAACGGGATATAGCAGGGGTCTTCAAACTTTTTAAACAGAGGGCCCAATCTAACTACCAGCTAATTGAAATGGACTTTGGAACGCCCTCCCAAAAGATCTCAGACATTGGCAGTCTTCAGAAAGAATTTGAAAACCTGGCTGTTCCGATGTGCCGTTTCAGATTAGGAACCTCCAATACTAAGTCCTAGAAGCACTTTAGTAGAACCAAGATCACTGCACACCACTTATTTTATAATCCTACATTCCTCCCGCCACATCAGCACTTTTAATTTATTACTTTACTTGTATACCGCAGTTTCTCAGCCCAACAGGCGACTCAACGCGGTTTACAACAGGATAAGAATCAATCAACAATATACAATTTAAAAACATAAAAGCATAATATACAATATTGACACAACAATAGACAACACAATGCATCTCATAACTAGAGTTGTGATCCAATCCGTTGTCCAAATTTCCATTCCTGTAATCATCACATTCATTGCACTGTTTAACTGAATGCCCGTTCAAACATCCAAGTTTTTAATCCTGTACCCACTACTCTGGCCGGCCCAGTTTTAATAGTGTCTCGTTGTATTGTTACCGTTATTGTTTACTGTGCTTAACTGTTTTTAATTTGCTTTAGGTATTGTATTGTATTGTGTTTTGAGGCTTCGGCCTGTGTAAGCCGCATCGAATCCCTCGGGAGATGCTAGCGGGGTACAAATAAAGTTATAATAATAATAATAAATCAGTTCTTCCCATCCATCCCCTAGACTTGTGTCCTAAATGCTCCTAGCCCTCCATCAATCTCCCATGTCCTTCTAGTCCAGGGGTCCTCAACCTTTTTAAACAGAAGGCCCAATCTAACAATTAGCTAACTGAAATGTAAATCAGTTCTTCCCACTCATCATCTGGACCAGTGGTTCTCAACCTGGGGTCCCCAGATGTTTTTTGCCTTCCAATTCCCAGAAATCCTAACAGCTGGTAAACTGGCTAGGATTTCTGGGAGTTGTAGGCCAAAAACATCTGGGGACCCGAGGTTGAGAACCACTGATCTAGACATGTGCCCTAAACGCTCCCAGCCCTCCATCAATCTCCCATGTCCTTCTAGTCCAGGGGGTCCTCAAACTTTTTAAACAGAGGGTCCAATCTAACTATCAGCTAATTGAAATGTAAATCAGTTCTTCCCACCCATTCCCTAGACATGTGCCCTAAATGCTCTTGTTGTTCATTCATTCAGTCGTCTCCAACTCTTCGTGACCTCATGGACCAGCCCACGCCAGAGCTCCCTGTCAGACGTCACCACCCCCACATCCTTCAAGGTCAGTCCAGTCACTTCAAGGATGCCATCCATCTTGCCCTTGGTTGGCCCCTCTTCCTTTTACCTTCCACTTTCCCCAGCATAATTGTCTTCTTTAGGCTTTGCTGTCTCCTCATGATGTGGCCAAAGTACTTCAACTTTGTCTCTAGTATCCTTCCCTCCAATGAGCAGTCGGGCTTTATTTCCTGGAGATGGACTGGTTAGATCTTCTCGCAGTCCAAGGCACTTTCAGAACTTTCCTCCAACACCACAGTTCAAAAGCATCTATCTTCCTTCGCTCAGCCTTCCCTAAGGTCCAACTCTCACATCTGTAGGTTACTACAGGGAATACCATTGCTTTGACTAGGCGGGTCTTTGTTGCCAGTGTGATGTCTCTACTCTTTACTATTTTATCGAGATTGGACATTGCTCTCCTCCCAAGAAGTAAGCGTCTTCTGATTTCCTGGCCACAGTCTGCATCTGTAGTAATCTTTGCACCTAGAAATACAAAGTCTATCACTGTCTCCACATTTTCTCCCTCTATTTCCCAGTTGTCAATCATTCTTGTTGCCATAATCTTGGTTTTTTTATGTTTATCTGCAACCCAGCTTTTGCACTTTCTTCTTTCATCTTGATTAGAAGGCTCCTCAGCTCCTCCTCACTTTCAGCCATCAGAGTGGTGTCATCTGCATATCTGAGGTTGTTAATGTTTCTTCCAGCAATTTTCACTCCAGCTTTGCATTCATCAAGCCCCGCACATTGTATGATGTGTTCTGCATACAAGTTAAAAAGGTTGGGTGAGAGTATGCAGCCTTGCCGTACGCCTTTCCCAATCTTGAACCAGTCTGTTCCGTGGTCAGTTCTGACTGTTGCTACTTGGTCCTTGTACAGATTCCTCAGGAGAGAGACAAGGTGGCTTGGTATGCCCATCCCACCAAGAACTTGCCACAATTTATTATAATCCACACAGTCAAAGGCTTTAGAATAGTCAATGAAGCAGAAATAGATGTTTTTCTGAAACTCCCTGCCTTTCTCCATTATCCAGTGGATATTGGCAATCTGGTCTCTCGTTCCTCTGCCTTTTCTAAACCCAGCTTGAACATCTGGCAACTCCCGCTCCATGTATTGCTGGAGTCTTCCTTGCTCTTAACCCTGCATCAATCTCCCATTCCTTCTAGTCCAGGGGTCCTCAAACTTTTTAAACAGAGGGCCCAATCTAACTTATCAGCTAACTGAAATGTAAATCAGTTCTTCCCACCCATCATCTAGACATGTGCCCTAAATGCTCCTAGCCCTCCATCAATCTCCCATGTCCTTCTAGTCCAGGGGTCCTCAAACTTTTTAAACAGAGGGCCCAATCTAACTTATCAGCTAACTGAAATGTAAATCAGTTCTTCCCACCCATCATCTAGACGTGTGCCCTAAATGCTCCTAGCTCTCCATCAATCTCCCATGTCCTTCTAGTCCAGGGGTCCTCAAACCTTTTAAACAGTGGGCCACGTCACAGTCCTTCAAACTGTTGGAGGGCCAGGTTATAATTTGAAAAAAAACACCATGAATTAATTTGTATGCACACTGCACATATCTTATTTGTAGTGCAAACGACACATTATGACAATACAATAATTAACAAATATAAACTCAGTGGAAAGTGTGGGCTTGCTTTTGGCTGATGTGATAGGATTGTTGTGTGCTTTCCAATTGTTTCAGACTAAGGTTGACGCTAAGCGAAGGCCAGGTAGATTACCTTGGAAGCCATATCCAGCCCTCGGGCCTTAGTTTGAGGACCCCTGGTCTATAGCTTAGCTTGTGGAAAAGCTTGGCCAGTTTGATCCCGTTTTAGGTAGACTTGAAAGGGGTCTACCTAAAATGGGATTTTATACATCTGCGTGGAAAGGGCCTTAGTTTAGGCCCCTTCCACACAGCTGTATAAAGTTCACATTGAGCCGTATTATATGGCAGTGTGGATTCAGATAATCCAGTTCAAAGCAGATATTGTGGATTATCTGTCTTGATATTCTGGGCTACAAGGCTGTGTGGAAGGGCCCCGAGTCTACACTGACATGTAATACAGTTCAAAACATTGTGCATTATCTGCCTTGATAATCTGAGTTATATGGCTGTGTGGAAGGGCCCTTAGGTGCCTGATACATACACGGGGAGCAAACCTGATAAATTCTGTCTTTGGAGTTGTTCTTTTTCCCTAATGAAACACACTCTTTGCAGAGAAAATACAGGATAGGTTGGCAGGGATATAGTAAGGAGGCAGTTGATGGGCTTAAAAATTCTTTTGAGCTGTAGGCATGTCTTTTTTGTTTGCAGATGAAGCCCCTTCTGCACAGTTGAATAAAACCCCACATTTTATGCACAGTTGGATAAAATCCCACATTTTCTGCCTTGAACTGTAATAAATGGCAGTATGGACTCAGATAAACCAGTCCAAAGCAGATATTGTGGAATTTTCTGCCTTGATATTCTAGCTCAAGGGTCCTCAAACTTTTTAAACAGAGGGCCAGGTCTGTTTATGTATACATTGAAGGGCCTAAGTATACCTCAAAAGGGTTGAAGAGCCGGATTATAATTAGAAAAAAATGAATGAATTCCTATGCACACTGCACACATCTTATTTTTAGTGCAAAAACCACTTTAAAATACAATAATTAAAATGAAGAACAATTTTAATAAATATAAATTGATTAGTATTTCAATAGGGACTGTGGGCCTGCTTTTGGCTGATGAAATAGGGTTGTTGTTGGTGCTTTCAAGTTGTTACAGATTAGGTTGACCCTGAGCGACAGCCAGGTAAATTACCTTGGAGGGCCACATCTGGCCCCCGGTCCTTAGTTTGAGGACCCCTGTTCTAGGTTATATGGCTGTGTGGAAGGGCCCTCTGACCCCTGCTGTTGAGGAATTCCTGGTTTTAAAAAATCCATAGTCTGGAAGTCTAAGCCTGTAGCCTCAATCCTGTTGGTAGTCCCAACTAATCTCTTGAATTAACCAGAATTGGGTAAATGTGAAGTTGAGACTGCCAATTATCTATTCAGGGCCTTGATCCGTGAGTTAGGAAAGCCAATCTTTATGGCTTCATTAGTCCCAACTTCACAATGTGAAGTTGGGACTACCAATTATCTATTTAGGCCCTTGATCCCTGAGTTAGGAAAGCCAACCTTTATGGCTTCATTAAATCTCTTCTAATCTCCAGGTAATGTTCTTGGGCAACAATAGCTTTCCAACTCAAACCAAGAGTTATAAAGAATTTGAAATTGATGGTGAAAAAAAGCCTGGTGTTTTATTAAAATAATATTTCTAGCTGGCAGTATATTTATTCTTGTAAACAAATTATGAGTTTGGTGTCTTCCACTTAGATCAATCTTGACATTAATTATGATCTTTAGGCCTTAATTTATGGACAGCTGAGCTGATCATTTTAAATGTGTTGCTGGATACTACAATTACCGATAATATGGTATGTTTTAAAATAGGTATAAAACTTTAGAAATATAATCTTATATAATTGGAGTGGAGCTATTTGAAGTTCGTTTTTCTTAAAATGGGAAAGTAAGTTTTCTGATAAGTGAACAAGCCCACTTTCTATTTGAATGGAAAAAATTAGCTTTATCTCCTAATTACCTTTATACAGTATATAACATTCTAGATCTAGATAGTCTAGATAAGTATGTTTCAAATATACTAATTTGCTTTTATTAAGCCATTTTCCAGTAGAAAAATGATAGCTGACTATAGACAAGTAGCTTTAAGCTTCTGTATTAAAGGCCCACCTTTCTCTATTGGGAAACCGGTTATTTCAGTTGTATGGGCCTTGTAGTGTTGTGATTTGAGCATTATTTCTCTGGAGACCAGAATTGGAAACCCACTATAGGTGACCTTGGGAAAGTCACATTTTCAGGCTGAAGGCAAAGGCTTCTGAATATATCTTACCAAGAAAATCCAATAGTAGGTTCTCCATAACTCAGAGCCCTTCCACACAGCCATGTAACCCAGAATATCAAGGCACAGAATTTCACAATATCTGTTTTGAACTGGAATATATAATAGTGTGGACTCAGATAACCCAGTCCAAAGCAGATATTGTGAGATTTTCTGCCTTGATAATCTGGATTATATGGCTGTGTGGAAGGGCCCTCAGAATCAACTTGGAAGTCACGTAACAAAAATTCAGTGCTAGTTTGCACTAGAGCACGCTCATTGAATCAGTGGAACATATAATGTTAATAAACCAATTTTCCTTTGAGTTAGTAGAGTCATGCAACTTGGGAACAGCAATTAGATTTAGTGTTTTGTGTTCACACTTTAAACAGCTAGATTATTCCTCTTAATTGTTAGTTTCCCTTAGACATTTATTTTGTTGATGGAAGAACACACCATTAGAATTCGTTCTGCATAACCTAAAATCTTATTATATAAGGCAGTTCTCTTTATTTCCATAAGCATGACCTTGATAAATTCTTATTAGCCTTACAACACTGTAGAATGTACTGTTTTGATAATCATAAAAACTGGCAAAAAGCATCAAAATATTTTGGTTTTCACATCTTTTCTTGAAAGCAGTCTTGAATTTGAAAACATGATACCACTATTTGTACTGTGGTATGTATCAATCACTAATGATGGCTCTGTTTGTAGAGAATTGTTCTTTGTATCACCCCAAAATTTTGATTGATCATTGTGGATTCCCTGTTATATGTTATCCATGTGCAGAGAGCTTGGAAAACTTGAGTACCAGATAATTTGAGTTTGTCCTTGGCTTATTTACAAAGTTGTTACAGAGAAAGCGTACAATGACAGATGGCGGTAATAAAAAAGGAATATGGGGATCACCAAGTCAAAGTAGGCTTATCTTTGAGTGTAAAGTTGACCTTTAAGCAGAACAAGTTGTAATAAATTCACCTATGAGTATGAATAATTCTGAAGAAGGTGTGCTGAAATCATTAGAACACAATCTGTGTTCTGGGTGATTACCTTCTGGCAACCTTTTTATATCCTCAAAGAAGTGATGAGTCTGAATGATTTTCTAGATCGGGGATCCTCAAACTAAATCCCAGGGGCCGCTAACGGCCCTCTAAGGTCATTTACCCGGCCCTCACTCAGGGTCAACTTATGTCTGAAACGATTTGAAAGCACACAACAATAACAATCCTATCTCATCAACCAAAAGCAGGCCCACACTTCCAATTGAAATACTAATAAGATTATATTTGTTAAAATTGTTCTTCATTTTAATTATTGCATTGTTTTTAAAGGTGTTTTTTTTTTGCACTACAAATAAGATATGTGCAGCGTACATAGGAATTCATTCAATTTTTTTGTATAATCCGGCTCCCCAACAGTTTGAGGGACTGTGACCTGGCCCTCTGCTTAAAAAGTTTGAGGACCCCTGTTCTAGATGATTAGTAGAAAACATTGTGTTGCAGTAAAATATGTACCTGTCCTCAAACCATAGTGTAATGGGTACATTTTCCAACAGATTTTCAATATACTGAATCAAGTTATGCTATACTATTTCTATTATAAACAATAGAAAATACCTTTATGTCATAGTTTTACACTGCATAGATATATTTATATAGTCCTATAAAACTACAATTTTTAAATAGTTTTTATTAATTATTACATAAGGATAACATAAAATACATTATATAGTATGATAAAGTTTAAAGCAAAAAGAGAAAAGAAGAAGAAGGAGATTTGTTGACTTCCATTCTTCTTCCTTGTGCCCTTTAAAACATAGCACTCTTAAACTGTTGGAATATTTCTTCTTGCGTTTTTAGATGAAACGTACCATTCCTTTTAATTAAAATGTCTCCGTAGGTCGGTCATGTAATCCAACCTAACAGTCGTCTTTTGATTTGCCTCTAATGGGGATACCCACATTGGGGTCTTCGTATACCAATTTCTTTTATACTTTTCCCAAACTTTCATGAGTGAGGATCTGATAAAATGATTCCCAAAGTTTTTTTTTCCAGTTTTTTCCTCTGATACCACATATAGAAGAGCCATCCTTTACGTAAACCTCTAAGGTTAATATTTTAATTTTTTGTGAGATTCGACCAGTCCTTGATCCATATCAATGCACATGCCTCGTAATACAGTTTAAGATCCGGAAGGCCAAAGCCTCCCCTATTTTTTTGAAACTATAATTTGAACAGGCCTTGTTCCCTGAAACAAAAATTGCTGCAACAACTAGGTTTTAAATTTGGTCTAAATCCGATGACTGAGTAGATCTATTTTGAGTTCAAAAATATTAAAGTCCATTTATTTGATTGCTTTTCAGACAGTGCCTTTAGCTTAAACAAATACTTTCTACTTTTCAAAATGGTTCCTCAAAATATATTTATCTTGCCATGTTCCCGCAGCCATTTTATTTATGTATGTATTGTATATCACACCTTTCTCACAACATTTTAAAAAAGAGACACAATTGGGAACGCAAATACACATTTAAACAGTTGGTATAAAATATATTTAAGCAGCTAACTGTTTGTTTAAAACATATTTAAGCAGTATTTTACCAAAGCATGTCAGGATTGAGTACAGAAGCCCCTTTAGCAGTCAGTCGTTTTCAAAAGCCCAGGAAAGACCCTTCAGTTGGTATGGGAACTAGGGAAGTGCAACAGTGGCTGTGGAATATCCTCTCCACTGTTTGCATGCGATCTCTTAATGGTTTTAATGCTTATGAAATATGTGACTATGTGGTTGTTTATAAGAATTATGATTTGAATTCTTTCTTTGACTGCAGTAGACAGCTGTGGCCATCTGGATGTTGGAGATTTATGGCAAAGGCTGTATGCTTGCTCAATGTCTTCTCCCCTCAGAACTGGTGATAGCAAGCATGTCAACTTGTTATTACTCCTGTTGGGCACTAAAATATAACCCTGCTGGCAAGTGTAGGGACAGCATGTGACCAAAAGAAGTTTACGTTTCAGGCATACATTGAGGCTGGTAGGGGTGGTGGCCCAAGGCTGTCATATCTGTTAGAACAGTGGTTCCCAACCTTTTTTTTTTTTTTAACCAGGAACCACTCTCCAACATGAGTACCAAAAGGGTTACAAATCATTTTGGTCAACTTTATATTCGATTTGGCATGCTGAATCAGAAAATTGCATTGGGTAGACCACATCAGCTCTAATTTCTGATACAAAACATATGCCAGCCAGTAGTCACCATCTGCTCCCCCACAGAAAACCATATTTAATAATCTAGAGCTGATGTGGTCTATCCAATATTTTCTGAATCAGCACACCGAATAACCCCAGGAACAGGCCTAAAAAAAGACACCAAGAAAAAACACTTTTTGGTTGGGCTGTGTTATTATCCGTGTATTTTGTTAACCCTTGTGTTAAAAGGGGGGGGGGGGAGCTGAGGTGGAAAAAAAATACAAAAAGCGGAGCACAAGACCCACTAAACAGTCCCTAACAACTTTAATAACAAGACAGGAACAATACATACAAGAGCAGCATAGGCGATACAACAAAAACCAGGACAATAAAAATATACACCAAAAATATATAAAAATAAAAATATAACAATTAAAATTTAAGACAAAACACCTCAAATCAAAGCACAATAAACATAGCAAAGGATCAAAAGTTTAAAACGGTTGTAAACAAACCAGTTTGGATATCCCTGCCACAAATCAAATTAGAAATCAAACTAGACAAGTATCAAAACCAAGATAAAATAGCAATAAATATCTGGTGGCAGAACATTAAATTGAAGCAAGGAGGTTCATTGCTTCAGTGTATTGGGATATATGGCTGTGTGGACGGGCCCTCAGTTCAAGGAAGATTTGTGGGCTATTGGTATTCTGGGTTATATGGCTGTGTGGAAGGGCCCTAATGGCCCTTCCACACAGCCATATAACCCAGAATATCAAAGCAGAAAATCCCACAATATCTGCCTTGAACAGGGTTGTCCAAGTCTACACTGCCATATATTCGAGTTCAAAGCCGATATTGTGGGGTTTTCTGCCTTGATATTCTGGGGCCCTTTCCACACAGCTGAATAAAATCCCACATTATCTGCTTTGAACTGGAATACATGGCAGTGTGGACTCAGATAGCTCAGGACCTTTCCACACAGCCATATAATCTAGAATATCAAGGCAGAAAATTCCAGGACAGGGAAGAAGTGGCAGACAGTGTAAAAGGAGCAGAAATAAAATAAAGAGGAAAGAGGCTTGTGGACCAGATTTTCATCCTCGCAGTCTACAAGTAAAGAACTGTGTTAGAAGTTGGCGTGTTATTTTCTATGGCAAGCAAAAAGCTGTGGCAGTAGACCTTCTTGCAGTTGTCTGGTTTGGTTAGGACACGGCCTTAGAGAATTATTAAATCTTGTACAGTGTCAAAAAAACATGCTTTGCTATTCCTCTTCTGGGTCACTACAACCTAACAAAGATCTATAGCTCAATTGACAGAATAAGCAGAGAGAATATTCTACTTGTTGATAGTTATGGAGAACCCAAAGAGGTTGATTCCTCTCTACTCAAAGCCTCCTGTCCTTTAATCCAGCCTTAGAAAGATAAAGCCTAGGTAACCAGTACCTTTGGCTGTGTCACCTAAGGAGAAAAAGAGCCTTGTTAGGGCCTAGTCTCCTTAAAAGTTGAACCATCTATAATCTTTAGAAAAGAAAGAAAAGCAGAAAGTGTGGGGTTTTTTTCCTGTCCTTTGTCATATCTCTTGATGAGGATACAGGGCATTCAGGTGACAAGGATTGAGTCAGTAGGAATTCCAAGCCCAATTTGGAATATCCTTTTTTGGAGATCATCAGAGGGTTTGCTGCTACCGTGTCATGATTCCAAGAATTACATGAATAATTTAACATTTGACTACCAAAATATAGATAATTTCTTTTTGGTTGGTTTCAAGAATGCTATACTTGGGAGAGCTACTGAGCCTAAACACTGAGTTTTGAGCAGCCCTTTTCCTTAACCTGACTGCAACTTAACCTCATTGGAGAGAGATAAAATAATTATAGATGAAAACAAATAGGTTTTGCGTCCTAAAGGGCAGACAAATGGAAGTGTGAAAAGCCTTTGGGCACATAGTCCAGAAATCATTGTTTTAAGTAGATATAATGTGGTACCAGCATGGCCATGACCAGTCTTGAATTGCAAAACAGATGCAATAACATAGGAGTTGTCTTTGAAAAGAAATTCAAACAAGTGCCTCTGGCTATTATTAATGTTTTGCAGTTCCTTGGAACTTGAACCAACAAGTACAAATCTGAATCAAATCTAGGAATCTAAATAGAACTAACTCTTTAGGTTGCTGGTAGATAATTTTAAAATTACTAACTTGCAGTCTTAAAGTAGCATTTTGAACAACTTTTAGTACATGCAGGTTAACTATTTGTAAACTTGGTCTGGCTGTATGTATTATTTGAATTGTGGTACAGCTTGTGCGCCAGCTGCGCCCGTTCCTTGGGAAGTCTGACTTGGCCACGGTGGTCCATGCTCTGGTTACATCCCAAATAGACTACTGCAACACTCTCTACGTGGGGCTGCCTTTGAAAACTTCTTGGAAGCTCCAATTAGTCTAGCGGTCGGCGGCCAGGTTATTAACTGGAGCTGCGTACAGGGAGCATACCACTCCTCTGTTGCGCCAGCTCCACTGGCTGCCGATTAGCTTCTGAGCACAATTCAAAGTGCTGGTTTTAACCTTTAAAGTCCTGAACGGTTCTGGCCCAGATTACCTGTCCGAACGTATCTCCTGCTATGAACCATCATGAAGCTTAAGATCATCAGGAGAGGCCCTGCTCTTGACACCACCTTTCTCGCAAACGCGGTTGGTGGGGACGAGAGACAGGGCCTTCTCAGCAGTGGCCCCCCATCTGGAACTCTCTCCCTAAGGATATCAGGTTAGCCACCTCCCTCCTGTCCTTCAGAGGACAACTGAAGACCTGGTTCTGGGGCCAGGCGTTCAATTAGAGGCCAGCGGCAATAGGAAAAGGAAATTTGGATTTTGCGATATGGATTCTCCTGGCTCGGCTTGGTTTTACTGGCACATTAATCTCTTAATTTATTGTTAAATTTTACTGATGATGTTGTATAATGTTTTAAAATGATTTCATTGTGAATTGTAATTTTATGGTATTTATGCTGTTGGCATCCTCTGATGCTCATGTGAGGCCGCGCTGAGTTCCCCTTGTGAGGAGAAGGGCGGGATATAAATATATGAAATAAAGAAATAAATTTTATGTATAGGTCTTCAAGTTGCCTGTCAACTTATGGCAAACACATGCATTAGATGGCATTTTCTTAGACAAGAATACCCAGAGCTGGTTTTGCCAGTTCCTTTCTCTGAAGTATAACCTACAACACCCAATATTTGTTGGTGGCCTCCCATCCAAGTACTAACCAGGGCTAGCCTCTTTCAGCCAATAAATTCCAAGTACTACTATATTTCTGTTTTTATTTTATCTGCAGTGGGTTTTTATTTCAAAAATATACAATAACAAATGCTTGCTTAGTGTGCTGTCTGAGGTAGGGAAGCTGGCTTGTAAAAGCCAGATTTGTAACCGAAGAGTTTCTTAGCTCATGGTGCCTGCTCTACAAAAACAAATACCATTTTCTTGGCCAAGACACTTAACTGATGGGTGTGAGATCTTGTTTGGGTGGAATATTACATTGAGGATGGGAATCCTAGAGTGAGGATTGCACATATAGGGCCAGGACATGAGGTCTTGGGATACAGATCTGTGAGCCTATGAAAGGCAGACACGCATGCTTCCCTTACAATTTTTTTTTGTGCAAGCACAAGAACAGAAGTAGTTTGCATACATCTAGACACACATAACTACTTCTGTGCTAGCAGCCTAGTCATGATTGATACTTCTTGAAGCTATCAGCACTGATATTTCACAGTTTTCCTGCCACCTGGCTGTTTGGTTGTATGTAGTGAAGTGCACATGGGGCATCATGGACCACACAGAGCTACCAAGTGTTACAGATTACCTAATCTGTCCAGTAGGCAAACTGTTTATTTGTGAGAGGGAGGCACCAAGTAGGAATGGAAAGAGCTATATGAATTAATAGCAAGTGTACTATGTAGGTTCAGGCACAGAAAGTGTTACACTGTGGTCAACTGATTTCACTTGCCCCAGCATCTGAAGGTTTTAGTTTACAGCTAGCATAAGTTCAAAGTGCATCTCTTGTAGAATGTTTAATATGTTCATGTTATGATAGTTCATTTATAATTTTAATGGTTTTTAATTCATATTTATATGTTACTGATCTAGTTATGTTATGTATTGCTTTTATCTGTAAGTTCGGCATCGAATTTGGAAGAACGGCATAGAAATGTAATAAATAAATAGAAAAATTGAGCTTCTCACCCTTTTGCATATGTGCCTGGATTTATTTTTTCATTTCCTCTTTCACACTTCTCTATGTTCTTGAAATAGTTCAGTTAATTGGGCTAAGAATGTATTGAACTTCTCTTGTGATTTTTTTCTTTTTACTACCAAATAGAACTTGAAAATAATGGTGCAAAATCCTGCTGTATAAAACTTTTATATGGTTGTCTTTTGAATATAATTTATCAACATTAGTTAATTAAAATAAGAACTGCCACATACCGAGTTCTTGGCCTTCATCAGTATTGCAGTGTTAGTGGTTAATGTTTCATTGACTCCTCAGAAGCTGGCATGCATAATTCATAGAGATGACAATCTTTGTGGTAGAGTCATTTTTAGTGGAGGGATTGAGAGGAGGATGATTCTTTTCAAAAGGGTTTTTTTTTCAGGAAATGACAGGTAGGTAGCAGTCAAATTCTCTCAGTTTCAAGTTGGCTGTACAGATCCTGTTCAATCTAGACCATACAGCACAGAGGCTGTGCTGTATGCTCTAATGCCAACTCCTTAGTCTTTTTATTACATTCCAGTAACTAAACAGAGAAAGTTTCAAATACCCAAATGTATACTCTTTAGAAAGATCCCTATTCTATTTTTGACGTAGTGACATTTCTCCCCACTCAAATGGTTGTGCACAGAAACTGGTGCAGATTTTCTCTCCCCCCCCCCCCCCCCCACAGAAATAATACAAACATACCTATTGAATTTCTGACTCTTAAGAATCACAGAGCTTGTTTTAAGCCCCCCAACAAAAATGAGGGGGGGGCAGCTACTTGGCATTATACTACATAAATTTACAAACTGCATTAATTATGTAGTGTAGATCCACCTTAGTTGTTGTAATAAGAGAAACTCGAATAATGACCATGTCAGGCTACACAGAGAAGCCGTTGAAATTCCCAAGCACAGGGACAGTTTCAACAGAAAGAAAGAAACCATGACAATGAACAAAATCTGGCTACCAGTATTTAAAAACCTTAAAATTATAGCAGTAAATAAAGAACAACACTCAAACACAAGGGAACTCCAGACAAGAAACAATCAGGGACAGCTAATCACCTGAAAGGATTCCCTGAGGCAGTAACAAGCGACACCTAAAAACTGTCAGGCCATCAAATGCTAATCGAGGTGACCAATTGAAACATTCATGCCTAGCTCTGTCAGATAAGAGCTCTTTCTCACACCCTGGACATTCCACAGATATATAAACCCAATTTTCCTAGTTTCCAGCGGGCCTCACAACCTCTGAGGATGCCTGCTATAGATACAGGTGAAACATCACGAGACAATGTTTCTAGAACAAGGCCATGCAGCCCAAAAAACCTACAACAAAAGCCCTTGACAATATAAAGAAGAAATTTAGTTTCCGGGAAAAGTTCAGATGGTATATTTTATGGCACAGTCTAGGTCCATGCTGCATACATAATTTTCACCCAAATTATGGAGCATATGCTCATATGGATACTCCAAAGAATGAAGCAAGTTTGGAACATATATTGCTTCAGCTTTGGTGCTTAGCTTACTTTAGAGAAAACCCCAGTTAAAAGATGTGTAAACATTAATTGCTTCAGGAAGTAACTTTTATCTTTGACCATTTGACCAGGGCTCTTTTTTAAGTTCATTAATCATTGCATTGTTTTTTTATTATTATGCTATTGTTTCTTTGTAATACTACCATAGCTAACCTTAGCAGAGGAAATATAATCTTGTGCAAGTGTAATAAATAAGTCGTCAAATATGGATGAAACAGGAGCGGTTAATGAAAAAATGACAAGGTTTGCATATACCGCTATGAGGAAAGTATCAGTAGTGCTATAGTGATTTGATTCGTCTCTTGAAATCCTTAGTTTTTCAGAAGTACAAATAGTATGGTAAAATAATACAAGTTTGGTTATCTCTCTTCTCCTTCCCCCCCCCCCCCCATATATAGGTAATGGTATGCATATATACTGTATATACTCAAGTATAAGCCTAGTTTTTCAGCCCTTTTTTTAGGTTGAAAAAGTCCCCCTCGGCTTATACTTGAGTCAAAGTTATTTATTATTTTACTCTGTTATTACTATTATTATTATTATTATTTCATTTATTATTTTGTTCTATTTATTATTACTACATTTATCATTTTACTCTATTATACATTTATTATTTTGCTGTATAATTATTGTTATTGCTCCATTCATTATTTGTGTATATACACATATTGTTTATTATTTATAAACAATATTTATTGTTATTATTACATTTGTTATATTGCTATCTTTATTATTATTGGAAGGATACGTAAGCACATTTACATTGAAGAAGGTAAATAATAATTTAATCAGAGTTGGACAGTCTTATCTTAAATTACCATTTTTGTAAATATTCAAAAATATATAACCTACTGATTCGTCAATTAAAGTAATTTAATTGGTATCTATTTTTATTTTGCAATTTACCAGTAGCTGCTGCATTTCCCACCCTCGGCTTATACTCGAGTCAATCAGTTTTCTCAGTTTTTTGTAGCAAAATTAGGTGCCTCGGCTTCTATTTGAGTATATATGGTATGTCTCGTCACAAGCCTCTCTCTCATACTCCCTGTGTGTGTGTGTCTATGTGTATCTATCTATAGTGGGGCCTTCTACAAGACTTATTTCCCTGACTAAGCCTTCCATTATAATTGATTGAGAGAAGTCTTTATTTGTTAGAACAGCAGTTTCCATGTCGTTCTGTGGATCTTCAAGATACGCAGATGTTACTGTCACTATTGTTAGCCTCCTAGACTATATTCCTTTAGGTTAGGAGTATGTTCAGTGTGCTCTGAAATGCACTGTATTCACATGGAGATTAGCTGTAGGGATCCCAATTTTCCAGTGTTTAAATGCTGGAAAAGAATATTTCTCAGATTTTTCCAGAAAAGTTGAAAAGTTGATACGAAGAAGGCTTTCTTCAAAATGAACTCAAAATGCAGCTATGAGAGCATTTTTTTTAGTAACACTGTGATGAAAGATTGATACAATATTTAAGCTCCATCTTACTGATGTTGGCTCAGCTTAGTGGTTGCACAAATGAAATTACATGACAGATGAGCAGTTGCCAAAAAACCGACACTAATGAAAATCTTTGTTCCCCGCCACTGTTAAAAATATAAATGTCTATTCTTCTTTAGAAACTGGTTAATCTAGAATGTCTTAATGTTAGTTTTTTCACAAATTCGTTCTTCAAATGTACATGTAAATGTAAATGTTGTAAAAATCCTCTCCCTCCCTGCTGTAATGAGACTGAATAAACTCATTGTGTATATATGCTTGCCTGACTGTGTTCATTAAGGAGAGGCTTCCAGACAGATTACACAAGCTCCCAAGACATCCTGTTCGGAGAAGCAGCTGACAGGAATTCCTATTGTGGTGCCTTTACTTTTCTGCTTTCCAATCTGATTATTCAAGGGCCATGTGGAAAGTGCTATTGGAAAAGCATTGCGGAACTTTCTTAAGGGCAAAATCATATGCAGTCAAACAGGATCTGTTAAACAAATGCAGTGCACAACTGGGAATCTGCTCAGTATCACTCATTTATAGTAAGAATACTTCCCATATATTCAGAGCTGCCCTTATGCTTCTCGAGTAGCTGTAAGGACAGTTTTCAGGTAATAGTTATCACAAAAATTATTTATATCCCGCCCATATCAGCCCGCAGGAAACTCAGGGCGGTCTATATATTGGCACAATTCAATGCCATCATTACATACATTCAAAAAAGCAAAAACAATTAAGTGCATTTAGACAAAAAAGACAGTGCAATAACAATTTAAAAAGAGCTATATCCTCTCATTCCAATTCCCATTTGTTTCATCGTCTTGGCAATTCCTGGGTTATTCTCCATCTCAAGCTTGACTATTTATTCGGGGGTTCCGAACGCTTGCTCGAAGAGCCAGGTTTTTACTCTCTTCCGAAAAGTCAGGAGGGAGGGGGCTGATCTAATATCCCTAGGCAGGGAGGTCCACAGCCGAAGGGCCACCACAGAGAAGGCTCTGTCCCTTGTCCCCGCCAAGTGTTCTTGCGAAGCAGACGGGATCGAAAGCGGGGCCTCCTCAGATGATCTTAACTTCCTGGAGGGTTCGTAGGAAGAGATGCGTTCAGATAGGTAGGCTGGGCCAGAACCATTTAGGGCTTTATAGACTAAAGCCAGCACTTTGAATTGAGCCCGGTAGCAAACTGGCAGCCAGTGGAGCTGATGCAGCAGAGGAGTGCTCCCTGAGTGCCGCTCCTGGCTGCCGTACGCTGGACTATTTGAAGCTTCCGGGCCCTCTTCAAAGGCAACCCCATATAGAGTGCGTTGCAGTAATCTATGCAGGATGTAACCAGAGCGTGGACTACCGTGGCCAAGTCAGACTTCCCAAGGTACAGGTGCAGCTGGCGCACAAGTTTTAATTGTGCAAAAGCTCTCCTGGCTACTGCCGAGACCTGGGGTTCCAGGCTCAGCGATGAATCCAGGATCACATCCAAGCTGCGAACCTGCAGTAAGAGATACATTAATTTCAATAAATAAAGCTAATAGAAAACTTGTTCACATCCTTTCTACCACCTAAAAAGGCAATTGATGTCTCTGGGCCTGCTTTCCAAATCAGCAAAGATGTGAGCTGACCCTCCCATTGATACACACTGCTGCAATGTTTTGAAATGTAAAAATGTATCCGAGAAATTGAGGAAAGCTATGTCATGAATGCATGTGTGTATAGATTCAGAGGGGTGAGTGCAATGTGGAAGGTATCCAATGACAGTATTTCAACTGGATTTTAAAATTACTGGTATGCACAAGTCCGGAATATGAGCCAGTCAAATAAGAATTAGATTAGAGCACGCCAGAATTAGACTCGAGAGATAGGAGTTACAGAAGAGCCAGTGGAAAGTAAAGTGGGAGTTGACAATGGGGGAAGGAGCTTGTGTTCTGAGTCCGGTTTAACTTGGATTATGAGATGTTAGATCTAGGATTCAGATGAATTAAACAAGTAATAATGAATAAACCTTGAAATCCTGTAACTTCTCTACATCAAGTAATTTTTAACTGTATGTTAAACTTTTGTTCTAAGTTCTATTTTCTTATTCTTGTAGTATATTAGGATATCTTTGGGAATGCTACCATAGTGCTATGTCTGCAGTGGTAACTTAAGTGACAGTGTTGAGAAACATGGGGGACTATGAGTAGAAAATGGCCGCTCTCTGTAAGAAGCACCAGTTAGTATGTTTCTTGTGATCATAATTTTGAGAAATGGCGTGCAAATAAACATGATTTTGAAACCTGTGCAATGACTAATGTTCAGACTGCTCTTTCAATGTTGCCTGCAGCATACACATCCTTTTCATACATAAATTTCAACATCTGCTTTGTTTTGTTGCTTTCATATTCTTGAATTGCTCATTCTGGTCAACCAGTCGAAGTGCAACTGATAGAGTTCTCAGCAACAAAATATGCCCTCCCCCCTCCCGAAATGTATATGGGTGTTGCCTTGAGAAAAGGATAAGTTGATTAACTTCATACATTTCACGTATGTCCTGTCTTGCTCAGAAGGATTTCCGACGGAGCTTGAAATGTCTTCCTGAAAAGGGTAAAAGTGAGGCAGCTTCATCCAGATGGTCCTGTGCACTCAAAGCACTTTTACTTACACTAGAAAAACAAACCCAACTCCAGGAAATGTTATTAATAGGCCTCTTGCCACTAAGGAAATGATTTCTTCTGTAAACAGCTCAACAATGAATACCCGACTTCTGCAACCTGGTGCCTTCTGGAGGTGTCGGACAAACCAGAACCTCTTGTGTCTACAGAGTAACAAGGAAACATGCAGAATATAGTTTTAAAATAATTTTATAGTTACACCAATGTCTTAACATTTTAGAAAGTTTGAAGAAGCTGCTATAGGCAGGAGAGGCTATAGAAGTCTATATGAATACAATTGTACCTTAAACCTGGATCACGTGCACTGTAGGGATTTGGGGACACTCCCCATGTTTTGGTTATAGTTTTTAATGGGATTTACAGAGATTAAATTGACTTGGGATACATTGGAAATACACCCCCATGCCCTTAAGGGCCCTTTCTGAGCATAGGATTTATTGGGGATTTTTAAAAAAACTTACAAATATTACAAATATTGTTTTTTACATATGGGGAGGCAGGCTTTAAATATGGTAAAAATAATAACAATTATAATATGGCCATGGATTGAAAAATCAGCTGATGACCCAAAATGCAGACTGTTGAACCATGGATCATATCAGCTGTTGCAAGAAAATCACACAGATGAACTACAAACAAAGACGCAACTCTGGCTCAGATGATTCACAGGAATATGTATTGTCTAAGGCTTTCATGGCTGGAATCACTGGGTTGTTGTAGTTTTTTTTTCAGGCTATATGGCCATGTTCTAGAACCATTCTCTACTGACGTTTTGCCTGCATCTATGGCAAGCATCCTCAGATGTAGTGAGGTCTGTTGGAACTAGAAAAATGGGTTTATATGTCTGGAATGACAAAGAACTCTTGTCTGTTGGAGCTAGGTGTGAATGTTTCAACTGACCACCTTGATTAGCATTTGATGGCCTGGCAGTGCCTGGGGCAATCTTTTGTTGAGAAGCAATTAGCCCAAAAAAAACTACAACAACCCATCCTCAGAGGTAGTGAGGGGTCACCACAACAGGAGGAACTGTACTAAGGGGTTGTGGCATCAGGAAGGTTGAGAACCACTGCTGTAGGTGGAACAATCAGAAATAGGGTGAATGGTCACTCTCCAAATGCATCCATACCTGCTAGAATGCATTTGCAAGTATTGCAGGACAGAAAAAAATACATTTATAATCCTGAGTGCATTTATGTACTCGACAGGCTGCACTTTGCCCATCACTTCTATAAAAAAAGGAGTGAGTAATGGCATGTTATTTCCTAGCAAAATTCCCCTGAAACTACAGGTAGAAGAGGTAGATGGGAGAAGTGAGAAGAGGCTTCACTTCACTCTATCCACCCACACTATTCCAGTTGACCTGATCACTTTCCAGAAACCCACAAATTACTCAGATGCTCCCTTTTGTGGTGCTGATGTACCACAACTACCAGTTGGGTTTCTTCTATGTTTCAACCTCAGCCTCTTTTTCATGCTTTGCCATTTATTTCTCTTTGTAATGAACAAGTTATGTTTGTAGGGGAAAATATGGTTGTCGATGCTTATTCTAACGCACACATTTCATAGAATCAAAGAATTGGAAGAGACCTCATGGGCCATCCAGTCCAACCCCCTGCCAAGAAGCAGGAATATTGCATCCAAATCGCCCCTGACAGATGGCCATCCAGCCTCTGTTTAAAAGCTTCCAAAGAAGGAGCCTCCACCACAGAGTTCCACTGCTGAACGGCTCTCACAGTCAGGAAGTTCTTCCTAATGTTCAGATGGAATCTCCTCTCTTGTAGTTTGAAGCCATTGTTCCGCGTCGTTGTCTCCAAGGAAGAGAAAACAAGCTTGCTCCCTCCTCCCTGTGGCTTCCTCTCACATATTTATACATGGCTATCATATCTCCTCTCAGCCTTCTCTTCTTCAGGCTAAACATGCCCAGCTCCTTAAGCCACTCCTCATAGGGCTTGTTCTCCAGACCCTTGTTCTCCAGATCATTTTAGTTGCCCTCCTCTGGACACATTCCAGTTTGTCAATATCTCTCTTGAATTGTGGTGCCCAGAATTGGACACAATATTCCAGGTGTGGTCTAACCAAAGCAGAATAGCATGACTTCCCTGGACCTAGACACTATGCTCCTTTTGATGCAGGCCAAAATCCCATTGGCTTTTTTTGCCGCCACATCACATTGTTGGCTCATGTTTAACTTGTTGTCCACGAGGACTCCAAGATCTTTTTCACACGTACTGCTCTCGAGCCAGGCACCCCCCATTCTGTATCTTTGCATTTCGTTTTTCCTGCCAAAGTGGAATATCTTGCATTTGTCACTGTTGTTAGTTTTGGCCCATCTCTCTAATCTGTCAAGATCGTTTTGAATCCTGCTCCTGTCCTCTGGAGTATTGGCTATCCCTCCCAATTTGGTGTCGTCTGCAAACTTGATGATCATGCCTTCCAACCCTTCATCTAAGGACCAGTACCAAGGTGTGAAGGGAAATAAAACCCATTTCTTTTTCTTGAGGCTGGCCATTAAGAGTCCGTTTACACGTTAGTCTGTGCCTAGCTGCATATTTGGGAAAGTGCTCTATAAATAGCTGGTGTTGTATAGTAATTAAGGGTGTTGGACTAGGACTTAAGAGACCTGTGCCATAATCCCCACTGAATTACAAAACTCACTGAGTCACTCACCCTTTCAACCTGACATACCTATGTGGTTTGTTATGACGGCGTAGGGAAGGATGTGAGACACATTTTCTTGACTTCATTGATGAAAGATGGTTATAAATATAAGATATATGACAAAACTGTACAGTAGGTTTCAAGATTTTTTGTTTTCTAGGTGAATGAACAGGGTTCCATCCTAGGCCCGGTCCTGTTCAACATCTTTATTAATGACTTAGATGAAGGGTTAGAAGACATGATCATCAAGTTAGCAGATGACACCAAATTGGGAGGGATAGCCAATATTCCAGAGGACAGGAGCAGAATTCAAAACGATCTTAATAGATTAGAGAGATGGGCCAAAACTAACAAAATGAAGTTCAACAGGGACTCCACTTAGGCAGAAAAAATGAAAAGCAAAAATACAGAATGGAGGGCGCCTGATTCGAGAGCAGTACGTGTGGAAAAGATCTTGGAGCTCTCGTGGACAAGTTAAACATGAGCCAACAATGTGATGTGGCAGCAAAAAAAAAGCTAATGGGATTTTGGCCTGCATATATAGGAGTCTAGTGTCTAGATCAGTGGTTCTCAACCTTCCTAATGCTGTGACCCCTTAATACAGTTCCTCATTTGTGGTGACCCCCAACCATAAAATTATTTTTGTTGCTACTTCATAACAGTAATTTTGCTATTGTCATGAATTATACTGTAAATATCTGATATTTTCATTCACTGGACCAAATTTAGCAGAAATACCTGATATGCCCAAATTTGAGTACTGGTGGGGTTGCAGAGTTGTAGTTGCTGGGATTTATAGTTCACCTACAATCAAAGAGCTTTCTGAACCCCACCAACAATTTATTTTATTTATTTATTTAGAAGTTTTCTATACCGGTCTTCTCACCTCGACGAGGGACTCAGGCTGGTTTGCAGCATATATGCAAATTACAATAATATACAAAAACAAAGTACATCAACATTACAGATTAGAATCATACAGTAAAAACATCATAATCTCATTACCCAAGCCAAATAGTCATACAATCACAGTCATAGTCACAGTTCATCCTCCTCCTTCCATGTGGACGAAGGTTATGAGATCAGTCCTTAAAAGCCACATTCCACAGCCAGGTCTTTATTAGTTTCCTGAAAGTCAGGAGGAAGGGAGCAGATCTGATCTTTAGTGGGAGAGAGTTCCAAAGCCGGGGAACCACCACCGAGAAGGCCCTGTCTCTCGTTCCCACCAGACGTGATTACGAAGGAGGTGGGACCGAGAGCAGCCCCCTCCCCCTGGAAGATCTTAATAATCTTGATGGTTCATAGGTGAGAATCCATTCGTACAGGTAGACTGGGCCAAACTTTCCACACAGAACCCCCATGACCAACAGAAAATACTGTGTTTATAAGCAAAACAATACGCCTGAGAACCACATATGTAGGGCTGATTGGGGTAAATTGTAGGGGGTGATAATGAAATATGATGTATATACTCAGCTTGATAAGTTTATCAGTTTTATCACGTTTTATCATATTTATTTACTGTATTGTTATAAGTGTCGTATTTTAACTTACTAAGTGGAGTGTGATAAGGTCTTGACAGTCCGTGTCGTTCTGTTTCTTATTGTGATATGGCCTAAGGGTTGATCAATAAAATTATTTACTACTGTGTTTTTTGATGGTCTTTGGTGACCCTTCTGACACCCTCTTGCGACCCCCCCCCCCAGGGGTCCCGACCCACAGGTTGAGAAACACTGGTCTAGATCCAGGGCAGTCTTCTACCCCTCTATTCCGCCTTGGTTAGACCACACCTGGAATACTGTGTCCAATTCTGGGCACCACAACTCAAGAGCTATTGACAAGCTGGAACGTGTCCAGAGGAGGGCAACTAAAATGATCAAGGGTCTGGAGAACAAGCCCTATGAGGAGCGGCTTAAAGAGCTGGGTATGTTTAGCCTAAAGAAGAGAAAGCTGAGAGGAGACACGATAGCCATGTATAAATATGTGAGAGGAAGCCACAGGAAGGAGGGAGCAAGCTTGTTTTCTGCTTCCCTGGAGACTAGGACACGAAACAATGGCTTCAAACTACAAGAAAGGAGATTCCATCTGAACTTCCTGACTGTGAGAGCCGTTCAGCAGTGGAACTATCTGCCTCGGAGTGTGGTGGAGGCTCCTTCTTTGGAAGCTTTTAAACAGAAGCCGAATGGCCATCTGTCGGGGGTGCTTTGAATGTAATTTTCCTGCTTCTTGGCAGGGGGTTGGACTGAATGGCCCATGAGGTCTCTTCCAACTCTATGATTCTATCAACAGGCAACTGGGTTCCTGTCAGATGTGCTACTAATCTCATAATTCCTCATTAGTGGCTGTATTGGTTAAGACTTGGAAAGCCACATCATTTGAATGGTACAAGCTTGCCTAACCTGTGGGTTAAGAAGTTGAATCTTGCAATAGTAGGTGAGGACTGATTTCAATTCAGGCCTCACATCTTTTGGTGCAGTGTCCACCACTGAAACTCCCTTTAGTGACGGATATGGGCTAGAAAAGGATTCTGCAGGAAACATAATTCTCTATTTGAACAGTCTCCAAAAAGGAAGGGGGGTGAGGGAGACTGGCTTTGGAAAACATGACTATTTAGGAGTAGTCTGGTGCCATCTAGTGTTCTTTTTCCATTTTGAAACTTTGCAAACACTATTGGGGGAGAGGCCATAAACACATGAAGAATAAGAGGAATCCTCAAGCTAAACCAAAGCATGGCAAAGTCATTTTTTTAAATTTATGGAAATGTGGATTTCTATTGCAGGTGCACGGATACAACTGGATTGGTTGGTGTCCTACCCTGGACTTCAGCCTGTGGTGGGGGCTGCTACTGCTACGAGGGTTGAATGAAAAGTAATGCCTCCACCTTCATTACTTGGGTTTGGATGGGAATATTTGAATAAATCAAACGCAGAAATAATCCTTAGAATGTGCTCTTTAACTACCACTATTCACATTTCCACATAATCATCAATTGGATACATTTCTGGCAATGATGAACAAGTTTTCTGAAGCCGTTACGGAAGAAGTCGATGCTCTTTCCGCAATCAGCGTCTCACAGTTCTCTCATCCTGGGTACCCATTGTGCACAGATCTTCCGATAGCCAAGCAAAGCAATAATGTGAGCCACATGTTCTTGTGAAATGCCAATTATGCTTGAAATTTCTCTGAGTGATACAACAATCGTCCTGAATCAATCTGTCAACTTTTTGCTTGTGAAACTCGGTGGTTGCTGGCATAGGACATCCAAATCTTTGTTTGTCACGTAACTCAGATGTTTTTTATTTATTTATTTATTTATTTTATATACCGCTTTTCTCAGCCCTCAGGCAACTCAAAGCGGTGAACAACATCAATACAAAACATCACGAGACAAATATGTTGTTGTTCATTCGTTCAGTCGTCTCCGACTCTTCGTGACCTCATGGACCAGCCCACGCCAGAGCTACCTGTCGGCCGTCACCACCCCCATCTCCTTCAAGGTCAGTCCAGACAAGTATAGGGCAATTAAAAACAATTGTAACATAAATCATTAAACATCCGTATAACAATTATTAGCTCCTCAACAGTAAAATCAGAATCCAGTCTCATCATCCATTATTCTGTATTCCTATGTTCAATTACACTGTTTAATCAAATGCTTGTTCGAACAGCCAGGTCTTCACTTTCCTCCGAAACGCCAGCAGGGAGGGGGCCAATCTGATATCTGCAGGCAGGGCGTTCCACAGCCGAGGGGCCACCACTGAGAAGGCCCTGTCTCTCATCCCCACCAAGCGCGCCTGTTATGCAGGTGGGACAGAGAGCAGGGCCTCCCCAGATGATCTTAGTGTCCTAACCGGTTCATAGGAGGAGATGTGTTCGGAGAGGTAAGTAGGGCCAGAATGTTCCCACCGCAACATCTTTAAACTTACCCAACGATGCACAGTACTCACATCAACACAATCACCATAAATAGCTTGCATTCTCTGATTAATCTCCTTTGGGGTCTGTCAAGAATTCAATGACTGCACGTTGCTTAAGTCGCATTGACGTAAGTCTGCGCAGGGTTCCATACTTCACACTTTATCAACACAACTGTTCAATGTCAAGGCTTCCCGCCAAAATGGAACTGTAGAGAGTCTACTGAACAAGCCAGTACCTGAACAAGCCAGTACCTGCCACATACCAGTATTGCCATCTGTTGAGTTACGAAGGTGGAGGCATTACTTTTCATTCAATGCTTGTATATACTTTGCCTCTGGTACCTGTTCTGGCAGATATGATGAGGATGGCAGCTTAGTTTGAAGGGACCCATTTGTACTTCTTGCAGCTAGACCTCCAGATTCTGACCAAATAGTTGCTTTTTGAGGTCCCTTCTACACAGCTAAATAAAATCCCATATTATGTGCTTTGAACTGGAATATGTGGCAGTGTGGACTCGGGTATCTCAGTTCAAGTTCTCAATTTGATACCTTCCAAGTGTACTTCCAACATATTTTGAAAGCATAAAAATGTAAAATGGTGCCTGATCCTTGAATTGTGCAGTGCCCTGTTTTATCCACACCAGAGAGATGAAATAACAGAGGAAACACATGTGAGAAATAAGGAGAGTAACTACAGTTTTTGACAAATAGTAATCTTACTCAGTTGTCCACAGCTTTTTTAAGCAAATTTTCTTATTCTCCAGTCCTTTATCTTCAGCTAGCAAAGTAATCACCAGATTCACATGCTCATTTCAACTACGGCAGAAAACCACAGAGAAGATTTTAGGGTTTTGCTAGGCCCTGTCATTTCCTCTTGCTGAATTAAAAGAATCTGCTTGTTCTTTCTCCCCTTTTATCTACTTCCGTTTTCTTTTTTCTTTTTGCATACTTATAAAACATTTCCCCAGATGTCCTGAACTCTGTCCAGTTTTCCTCTATTTTTAAAAGCTATTGGCAAGTTGTTGTTCATTTGTTCAGTCGTTTCTGACTCTTCGTGACCTCATGGACCAGCCCAAGCCAGAGCTCCCTGTCGGCCGTCACCACCCCCAGCTCCTTCAAGGTTGTCACGTTGCCAGGGCTCTACCTTATTTAGGTAGAGATGAATCAAACTCCCAGTTTTATCAAACAGTTTAATTAAAACAGCACTTACTTGCTGGCTGTTTTTATAAGTTCAAAATATAAAACACAAAGATAGCACTCAGCTACAGAATAAACAAAAACCGATAGCAAAAATAACTTCGTAGTCAAAAGGGTCCAGTCCAGTGGTCAAACGTCGAGAGTTCAATAACAGAATCCAGTGATCAAGAGTCTATATCATAGTCAAAACCCAGTCCAAATGTTCAAGGTTCCAAGATTACAGGAGACAGGTCAGGATACCGACCCGGGGGGAAAACCAGCAGCATCCACCACCAAAATGCAACAGATACTTTTCTCCCAAAAATCAGTCCCAAGGTTAGCTCCTTAAATTCAGTAACACCCAGCTGCAACTTATCCCCTGCATGCCTCCACCCTTAATTGCTTTTACCTGTAAACTGTTACTTACAAACTACTCAGTCCCTTAGAACCAAGACTTACATTAACCCTTCCATCACCAACTGCCAGGTCTACCACCACCAACCACCATCAACTATGGAACATATGACAAAGGTCAATCCAGTCACTTCAACTGAGTAAGATCCATCCATCTTGCCCTTGGTTGGCCCCTCTTCCTTTTTCCTTCTATTTTCCCCAGCATCATTGTCTTCTCTAAGCTTTCCTGTCTCCTACTTCAACTTTGTCTCTAATATCCTTTCCTCCAATGAGCAGTTGAGCTTTATTTCCTGAAGTATTAGCAAAAAATACCAATTAAGCCATCAGATTTCTATTGTTGGAATTCCAGTGGGTGGCAAGGGGAGCGAGTTCTTTGATGTGGATCAATTGATCAACATATTGGTTTCTTGGTCATTTTTCTCTCGTAAGGACTGTATTAAATGCAAGATAAAAGTAACGAACAGTAAAACAAGCTACAATAGAAAAAGAAAAAAATACAACCAACTATTGGCTGACAATAATTTGGATAACGTGGGTGCCGCCGCTTTGTCCCCACCTATACCTTTGTATTTGACAACTATGCAATAAAACTGTTCAACAGAATTATCTGCCGGATTCTCAGTATAAAAACCAACCAGCTCTTAATTCTGCTGTGTGACTCCATTTTTAATCATTCATCTTAGTCTAACTTGTTCTCCTCCTTTAGAATGGTAAGCCTATAGGTAAATATTTGTTTCCTGTGTTTGTTCATACTTTTTTCCTGATGCTTATTGAATTTATATATTGACATGCATCCAATTCTAACACAATAACATTTCATCGCCAAAGTTTCACTTGACTTGAGAATAGTATGACACGATAAAAAGTATGGTAAAAACAGAATTAAAATACAGTTAATACACTAAAATGGCCTTTAAAACACATTTCTCCTTAATAAGGTAAACAATTAGGTTTCCTGTCTTACGTGTTGTTTTCAAAGGCAAGTTCCAGTAGTGAAAGGTCTGGGCCACTTTGAAATGAGGTCACAGCAGACATTCTTCACAACTTTTTGCCCAGTAAGTCTGGGTGCAGCATTTCTACTGTAAACACGGTAAAGGTTTGTTTGCATAGTTAACAACAGTACAGAAAGCAAACACAAGTCTTTTTGCTGTAACCCTAGCAAGCCAAACCTCAAGAAAGATTTCTCAGCGTAATCTCACTGGACTGAAAGAGTAGCATTCCTCCATCTACTGGACAGGCTCCTTTTTTTGCTTCTGGAAACCCGAAAAGGATCAACAGAAATCTAAGCCCAAAGGCTTTACCTTTAAAACAAGGACTATTGTTGTGGTGCTCAGCCTGTGGATCCCGATATTTTGGCCTTCAACTCCCAGATATCCTAACAGCTGGCAAACAGGCTGAGATTTCTGGAAGTAGTAGACCAAAACACCTGGGGACCCTCAGGTTGAGAACCACTGGATTGTAGTACGAGGGGTATTTTTAAAGTAAGGTCCGTTGGAACATAAGTACACAACGAAAGTTTATTTCAAAAAAGTAAATTTATTTTCAGAAAGTACATACTTCACTCTATTTTTCGACATAGTTGCCAAGTTTGTTCAAACACTTATCATACCTCTGAACCAATTTTAAAATACCCTCTTCATAAATCCTGTCTTCAACTGAAGCCACCAAATCGTCTGTAATCAAAGAAGGGCGACCGGAGCGGTCCTCATCACGGACGTTGTCACGGCCATCTTTGAATTGTCGTACCCACTTACGCACTTTGCTTTCACTCATAACAGTATCACCGTACACTTCACAAATCTATCGATGAATTTCTGCAGCAGGCAGGTTCCTTGCTGACAAAAACCGTATCACTGAGCGAACCTCACATGCGGCGGGTGAGTTGATAGTCTTAAACATTTTTAAAGCACAGAACAGAACCGTACAGGTTAGCTACAGAGCGGAAACTGAGCACAGTTTTTCCCGAGGCATGCCGGTACACGACGCACGCGCTCGTTGCAGTATGCGTGCGAACTACTAGTGTCTACAACAAAACGGACCTTACTTTAAAAATACCCCTCGTATTTGTGTTTTCTTTAACAGAAAGGTGAGGATACTGGAGAAGTGGTTACATAAATTGCAAATTTACCTTTTTGGAATTATAAACCAGGTAGCATGGACGAAATTACGAAGACTGGTGGGAGTGGCTCAGGACGGCTGCCACACTTCAAGTGTAGCAGCAGGTTTGTTACCCAGGATCAGATGAATGCAATCAGGAAGGAAGAGAAGGGAGACAGCAACAGATTCCAGGCTTTTTATTCAATCAGGCCTGATTGGGTGTCCAGAATACAATATCTGACACACACTGGAAGTCAGATTTGCTCCAGCATTTATAGCATGATTCTCAGGGTTACACATGCGCAGAAAAATCCTGACATTTACACAATCTAATCAACATCCGTTTGTCCTCGAGGAATCGCAGCCAAGAACATTTGTTGGCAAGATCCACTATTTTCCCTTCCATCAGCTGACTACATTCCCAGAGGACTTACATAATCTTTAGAATGAATCATCATTTCATATATTTCTCTTCATACATACGTCTTCATATATATCTCTTCAATTTATCCAAAACAAGCATTTTCCTTATTAATTCTCCTTAATTTCCCCCATAATACATTCACAATACATTCATAATATATTAGTTTTTTCAATTGCTCCATTTAAAAGGTGTATTTAATTGCCTGCTATTTACATCAACCAGACAGGAGGTGGCGCTGTTATACCATATCTTCAGATGTTCGCTTCTCCCTGGGTTAATAATCATTAACTTTGTACTTGGCCCCAACATTTTTGACCTTCCACAAATAGCTCCTGGCCTATTCAAATATTGACACAAGATTAGGTCCCTTCAGCCTCCTGTCCTTTATGCCATCTGTCGTTTTCTCTTCTACCAAAGATTCTACTTTCCTTCTCAGACAGGTAACCCCTCACTTCTCATTATTTTTCTTCATACAGCCACCACATTCCCCCCTTTTTGCGAGCGAATGTTCCACAGTAGCATCGCAAACTCAGGATGTCAGATCCTTATTTTAAAGCAAGAAAAGAATAACAATAATTTTAACACAATCAAACAGAATCATTTATCACAATTATTGAAGAATGTCCCATACACGTCGGCACTTCCACAGTGCTCCTCAATCTTCTGTCTGATTTATTTGACCAGCTTCCAGGTATGTGGTCAAAACCAGAGCCGTAGTCCTCTTTCTGGGTCTCATGGCGCTGTTGGTTTGACGGTATGAAGTCTCAGGAGATCTTTCTGTTCAGGAGTCGCAGTCCACTCAGATGGTGCCTTTTTTATTCTGGTGTAATGGATCCAGGCTTTGATTCCTTCCACTTTGACAGCTGTGGGAGTTGAAAGCAAGACAGTAAAAGGCCCTTTCCATTTTGGTCTTAACGGTTCTAGTCTCCAATCCTTAATCAGCACTGAGTCCCCCGGGCGGAAGGAGTGTAAAGGAGTAGCTGGCCAAGGTGGTCTTAGTTCTTCAGTGTATTGTTGAAGTTGGGCTATGGCCAGCCCTAATGCTTGAACATCCCTTTTTAATGCTTGCTGTCCCAATTGATTAATATCTCCTTGAAGATGCCTCAATCCAAGGGGAGGTCTTCCATACATAAGTTCAAACGGGGACAGGCCCAAAAACTTAGTAGGAGTACATCTAATATGGAGCAAGGCTATAGGCAGTAACCTAGTCCATGGCAAGCGAGTCTCTTGACACATTTTTGATAATTTTCCTTTTAGAGTTTGATTCATCCTTTCTACTTTTCCTGAGCTCTGAGGTCGATATGCACAATGCAACTTCCATTTCGTCCCCAATAGTTGGACCAAGGACTGTAAGACTTCTGATACAAAAGCTGGTCCATTATCTGAACCAATGTGCAAAGGAATCCCATATCTTGGGATGATGTCTCTAAGAAGTGCCCTTGACACTTCAGCCGCCTTTTCAGTTCTAGTTGGATATGCTTCAGGCCATCCAGAATGAGTACATACAAACACAAGCAAATACTTATGAGGCCCACACTTTGGCATTTCAGTGAAATCTACTACTAAAGATTCAAAAGGTGTATTTCCTTGATATTGAACCCCTGGAGGTGGCAGTGGTCCTGTTCTGGGGTTATTTTCAGCACAAATATGACACCTGGCTGAGGCTATTCCTGTTAGGGCAGTGAGCCCATTTATGTAAAGTTGTCGTCCCATTAGTGAGGCCAAAGCTGTTTTTCCCATATGGGTTTCCTGGTGTGCCTCCTTAATCATTTCCCAAGCTATCTGTCTGGGTACAAACAGCCTCTGGTCAGGCAACACCAACCATCCATTTTTCCTTACAGCTTTCTCACGCTGGGCCCATTGTTCTTCCTCTGGAGTATATAACAAGTCATCTTTCCTTAACCAGTCTCTTACCTGCAAAGGGGCCATGACCGGCTCTTGTCCTCGTCCCTTCCGGGCCGCGGCCTTTGCGGTAGTGTCAGCATATCGGTTTCCAAAGGTCACAGGATCCTCGCCATATTGATGTCCTTTACAATGCATCACTGCTACTTTAGCAGGAATCCAGACAGCATCTAACAATCTCAGAATGGTCTCACTATGTCGTATTTCTTTCCCAGCAGAATTTAATAGACCCTTTTCTTTATATAAAGCTCCATGTGCATGCAGAGTAGTAAATGCATATTTTGAATCTGTATAAATGTTGACTGTTTTTCCTTCTGACAATTCAAGAGCTCTAATTAGGGCTATCAGTTCTGCCTTTTGAGCTGAGGTGTTTAGAGGAAGTGGTTCTGCTTCCCACACAGTGGTTGCAGTTACTACAGCATATCCAGCATACCTTTGTCCATTTTCAACAAAACTGCTTCCATCTGTAAAAAGAGTAGCATCCGCCTTAGGCCAAGGTTGATCTTTTAGGTCAGGCCTACTGGAATATATCTCATCCATAGTTTCCAAACAATTATGTTGAAGTAATTCTCCTTCAATAGGCAGGAGTGAAGCAGGATTTAATGTACTGCAAACCTGTAACTTGATTCATAGCTCTTAAATCCTGCACCGGACGAAAGTCTTGTGTTCCTGGCTTTTGTAATGGTAAAAGAGGGGTGTTCCAAGGAGACCTACATTCTCTTAGGATCCCATATTCAAGTAACTTGCTCAGATGCAAATTGATCCCTTCTACAGCTTTTCGAGGTATGGGATATTGTCGAATAGCCACAGGTCCCATCCCTGGTTTTACTTCTATCTGTACAGGTGGAACACACCGGGCCAAGCCAGGTGGATTGTCTTCTGCCCATACACCTGGAACTCCATATCTCTTCCATTCTTCAGTACTTTCCTCACAAACAGTAAATATTCTCCATTCCTCTGACATAGGACAAATCAAAGTATAAAGTCCCTTTCTAACAGTCATTTCCATTGTCCCATTGTCTTCAAATGCTAATATTGCTCTCATTTTGCAAAGCAAATCTCTTCCTAATAAAGAGATTGGGCATTCAGGTATATATAAGAATTCATGCATCACTTGTTGGTTTGCTAAATCACATTTTCTGCTTTGTAACATAGGATAACTTTGTCTTTGACCGGTGGCTCCAACCACATTAAGTTCTAGTCCATTTTCAGGGGCCACTGGCTTGGTTACCACAGAGTGGTCAGCTCCCGTATCTACTAGAAAAGTCATTTCCTGGCCCTCAACATTCATTTTGACCAGTGGCTCCCCCGGGCCTAGGCATAAGGGGGCCGGTCTGTCCTATTCCGTCCAGTCTTCTCCTAATCCAACCATCCCAACAAATTCTTCTTCTCTTTTTTCTCCATATCTAGCCCCAGGAACCAGGTTAGCATATCCCCCTTGGTGGCCTCCTCCCCGGCCTCTTCCTCTCCAATGTCCTCTCTGGGATGGCATTCCCCTTTGTATTCCTACCGTTCCTTGAGCAGATGGGCACTCGTTCTTCCAATGACCTTCTTGACGACAAATGGCACACTGGTGTCTTCCCAGGGGCATCCCTCGTCCTCCTCTTCTTTCCTTCTGCCACATTCCTCTTTTCCTTCTGTTTCCACTTTCAGATTCTTTCAATTTATCTCTTTCATCTAGAAGGTTCAAAAAAATCTTATGATCCTCCTCTCTTATTTTCTTTCTCTCTCTTTTTTCTGCTTCGTCCCTATGGATGAATACTTTGGTAGCTATTTCAATTAACTGGGACAGATTCATCCCTGCAAACCCATCTTGCTTCTGCAACTTTCTACGGATGTCTGGGGCTGATTGAGTAACAAATGAAGTATTTAATAATGCAGATCCATCTTTTGATTCAGGATCATAGGGACTATACTTTCGGTAAGCTTCCAATAATCTCTCTAAATAAGCACCTGGACTTTCATCTTTTCCTTGCATTACTTCCTGTATCTTCTTGAGGTTGATCACCTTTTGGGGTCCCTTCTTCAAAGCTTCCATTAAAAATTCCCTGTATCTGACTATATATTCCATCTCTCGGCTTATATTAGGATCCCAGTTTGGATTTGTCAAAGGAAATGCCCCTGCAGCCCATTCAACGGGATTATAACTTGTCTTTTCAGCAGCATATGTCTGTGCTAGTTGGGTTCCTTGATTAAGGATTCTTCTTCGCTCTTCAGATGTGAAGAGAGCCTGTAATAGCTGTTGGCAATCTGCCCAATCTGGCTGGTGGCTAGCCATTATTGTTTCACACAAATTTATAAGTGGCTGAGGGTTTTCAGTGTAAGGAGGATTATTAGACTTCCAATTTAACAAATCTGAAGTGGTAAAAGGCACATGCTGGTAAGTGGTTTTTGGAGTTAGGGTTAATTCTCCTTTGTTATCTATCTCTTGTACATATTGGACCATTGATCTTAAAGGCAATTGAAAAGCAATCTTTGGGTTTGGATTACTATGGCTTCTAGTTCTTCCAGCTATGGGACTATCTCGCAAAAATTCTTCTGTTATATTCTGAAGCCATCTGCTTGCAGATGCTAGATCTATTAAAGGTGACTTTTTAGATTCCCCAGGAGAGGTATCAGAAGCTGCTGGTGTGGTTAAAGAAGTTGCCTGAGGAACCAAAGTTGCCCTTTCATTGTCAATGGCTTTTAACTGTGGGTACATAGGAACATAAGGAGGAGGGTTACTCACTTCTTCCTCAGGACAAGGAAAAATTCCAAATCTTCTTTTCTTTTTATCTGCCTGAGGCTTTTTCAAATTAGTTAAAGCTACAAAAACAGCACATTCTTTGTTTTGACATTTCTTTAACCATGCGGGCTGTGTAATGATAGCATTTTCCCATGCCTCTGCATATGGAAATTGATCCGGATGAACCTCTGCTGTTATTCTCACAACTGTTCTGATATCTTTTAAATCATAACTTCCTTCACCTGGCCACCCGGTATTAAATTGCACCCAGTCTAGTTCACAAAGAGATCTCAATTTCTGGGGGCTATTACATCCTGGTGTTTGAGTTAATTCCCTAAATTTTGAGAAATTCTCCACCATGCATTCAAGAGCAGTTAAAGACTTTTTACTTGGTATACCACCCATTTTCTATATTTTTCTCCTTTTTTTTTTTTTTTTAAAACAAAGTATTAAGCACAGAAAGCATAAAGAATGGAAAATACAGAAGCAAAGAAGCAACAACACAATATTTCATAAACCAAAATACACACACAAAACAACCTTATCACTTTCCCTTGAAAGTGTGTTCCTTTAACCTGTGAGTGCGATTTCTGTGCGAAAACGTCACTCGAGGGGTTTTCACTTGATTTCTGCAGTAATCACACAGTGAAATATTCCCCAGGTACTTTCCATGTACCTCCTTTTCCTGTTCCTTTAAGGCTAGCCTTTTCCTTTACCTGTGCCGTGGAATCAATATACCCCAGTCTCAATATACCCCAGTCTAAAGGGCAGGGAAGGCGAGGATCAGCCGGGTCGTTTCTTTCAATGGGTACCCGTTTCGCCCCTTCTGATCGTCGTCTTACCTGGCCCGCTGAGTGGTGGCAATCAAGTCCTCAAAAGACTTCGTTTCTGTTCCTTCACTGTTGATTCAGATCCCGGAGAGCCCCCATTTGTAGCAGCAGGTTTGTTACCCAGGATCAGATGAATGCAATCAGGAAGGAAGAGAAGGGAGACAGCAACAGATTCCAGGCTTTTTATTCAATCAGGCCTGATTGGGTGTCCAGAATACAATATCTGACACACACTGGAAGTCAGATTTGCTCCAGCATTTATAGCATGATTCTCAGGGTTACACATGCGCAGAAAAATCCTGACATTTACACAATCTAATCAACATCCGTTTGTCCTCGAGGAATCGCAGCCAAGAACATTTGTTGGCAAGATCCACTATTTTCCCTTCCATCAGCTGACTACATTCCCAGAGGACTTACATAATCTTTAGAATGAATCATCATTTCATATATTTCTCTTCATACATACGTCTTCATATATATCTCTTCAATTTATCCAAAACAAGCATTTTCCTTATTAATTCTCCTTAATTTCCCCCATAATACATTCACAATACATTCATAATATATTAGTTTTTTCAATTGCTCCATTTAAAAGGTGTATTTAATTGCCTGCTATTTACATCAACCAGACAGGAGGTGGCGCTGTTATACCATATCTTCAGATGTTCGCTTCTCCCTGGGTTAATAATCATTAACTTTGTACTTGGCCCCAACATTTTTGACCTTCCACAAATAGCTCCTGGCCTATTCAAATATTGACACAAGATTAGGTCCCTTCAGCCTCCTGTCCTTTATGCCATCTGTCGTTTTCTCTTCTACCAAAGATTCTACTTTCCTTCTCAGACAGGTAACCCCTCACTTCTCATTATTTTTCTTCATACAGCCACCACATTCCCCCCTTTTTGCGAGCGAATGTTCCACAGTAGCATCGCAAACTCAGGATGTCAGATCCTTATTTTAAAGCAAGAAAAGAATAACAATAATTTTAACACAATCAAACAGAATCATTTATCACAATTATTGAAGAATGTCCCATACACGTCGGCACTTCCACAGTGCTCCTCAATCTTCTGTCTGATTTATTTGACCAGCTTCCAGGTATGTGGTCAAAACCAGAGCCGTAGTCCTCTTTCTGGGTCTCATGGCGCTGTTGGTTTGACGGTATGAAGTCTCAGGAGATCTTTCTGTTCAGGAGTCGCAGTCCACTCAGATGGTGCCTTTTTTATTCTGGTGTAATGGATCCAGGCTTTGATTCCTTCCACTTTGACAGCTGTGGGAGTTGAAAGCAAGACAGTAAAAGGCCCTTTCCATTTTGGTCTTAACGGTTCTAGTCTCCAATCCTTAATCAGCACTGAGTCCCCCGGGCGGAAGGAGTGTAAAGGAGTAGCTGGCCAAGGTGGTCTTAGTTCTTCAGTGTATTGTTGAAGTTGGGCTATGGCCAGCCCTAATGCTTGAACATCCCTTTTTAATGCTTGCTGTCCCAATTGATTAATATCTCCTTGAAGATGCCTCAATCCAAGGGGAGGTCTTCCATACATAAGTTCAAACGGGGACAGGCCCAAAAACTTAGTAGGAGTACATCTAATATGGAGCAAGGCTATAGGCAGTAACCTAGTCCATGGCAAGCGAGTCTCTTGACACATTTTTGATAATTTTCCTTTTAGAGTTTGATTCATCCTTTCTACTTTTCCTGAGCTCTGAGGTCGATATGCACAATGCAACTTCCATTTCGTCCCCAATAGTTGGACCAAGGACTGTAAGACTTCTGATACAAAAGCTGGTCCATTATCTGAACCAATGTGCAAAGGAATCCCATATCTTGGGATGATGTCTCTAAGAAGTGCCCTTGACACTTCAGCCGCCTTTTCAGTTCTAGTTGGATATGCTTCAGGCCATCCAGAATGAGTACATACAAACACAAGCAAATACTTATGAGGCCCACACTTTGGCATTTCAGTGAAATCTACTACTAAAGATTCAAAAGGTGTATTTCCTTGATATTGAACCCCTGGAGGTGGCAGTGGTCCTGTTCTGGGGTTATTTTCAGCACAAATATGACACCTGGCTGAGGCTATTCCTGTTAGGGCAGTGAGCCCATTTATGTAAAGTTGTCGTCCCATTAGTGAGGCCAAAGCTGTTTTTCCCATATGGGTTTCCTGGTGTGCCTCCTTAATCATTTCCCAAGCTATCTGTCTGGGTACAAACAGCCTCTGGTCAGGCAACACCAACCATCCATTTTTCCTTACAGCTTTCTCACGCTGGGCCCATTGTTCTTCCTCTGGAGTATATAACAAGTCATCTTTCCTTAACCAGTCTCTTACCTGCAAAGGGGCCATGACCGGCTCTTGTCCTCGTCCCTTCCGGGCCGCGGCCTTTGCGGTAGTGTCAGCATATCGGTTTCCAAAGGTCACAGGATCCTCGCCATATTGATGTCCTTTACAATGCATCACTGCTACTTTAGCAGGAATCCAGACAGCATCTAACAATCTCAGAATGGTCTCACTATGTCGTATTTCTTTCCCAGCAGAATTTAATAGACCCTTTTCTTTATATAAAGCTCCATGTGCATGCAGAGTAGTAAATGCATATTTTGAATCTGTATAAATGTTGACTGTTTTTCCTTCTGACAATTCAAGAGCTCTAATTAGGGCTATCAGTTCTGCCTTTTGAGCTGAGGTGTTTAGAGGAAGTGGTTCTGCTTCCCACACAGTGGTTGCAGTTACTACAGCATATCCAGCATACCTTTGTCCATTTTCAACAAAACTGCTTCCATCTGTAAAAAGAGTAGCATCCGCCTTAGGCCAAGGTTGATCTTTTAGGTCAGGCCTACTGGAATATATCTCATCCATAGTTTCCAAACAATTATGTTGAAGTAATTCTCCTTCAATAGGCAGGAGTGAAGCAGGATTTAATGTACTGCAAACCTGTAACTTGATTCATAGCTCTTAAATCCTGCACCGGACGAAAGTCTTGTGTTCCTGGCTTTTGTAATGGTAAAAGAGGGGTGTTCCAAGGAGACCTACATTCTCTTAGGATCCCATATTCAAGTAACTTGCTCAGATGCAAATTGATCCCTTCTACAGCTTTTCGAGGTATGGGATATTGTCGAATAGCCACAGGTCCCATCCCTGGTTTTACTTCTATCTGTACAGGTGGAACACACCGGGCCAAGCCAGGTGGATTGTCTTCTGCCCATACACCTGGAACTCCATATCTCTTCCATTCTTCAGTACTTTCCTCACAAACAGTAAATATTCTCCATTCCTCTGACATAGGACAAATCAAAGTATAAAGTCCCTTTCTAACAGTCATTTCCATTGTCCCATTGTCTTCAAATGCTAATATTGCTCTCATTTTGCAAAGCAAATCTCTTCCTAATAAAGAGATTGGGCATTCAGGTATATATAAGAATTCATGCATCACTTGTTGGTTTGCTAAATCACATTTTCTGCTTTGTAACATAGGATAACTTTGTCTTTGACCGGTGGCTCCAACCACATTAAGTTCTAGTCCATTTTCAGGGGCCACTGGCTTGGTTACCACAGAGTGGTCAGCTCCCGTATCTACTAGAAAAGTCATTTCCTGGCCCTCAACATTCATTTTGACCAGTGGCTCCCCCGGGCCTAGGCATAAGGGGGCCGGTCTGTCCTATTCCGTCCAGTCTTCTCCTAATCCAACCATCCCAACAAATTCTTCTTCTCTTTTTTCTCCATATCTAGCCCCAGGAACCAGGTTAGCATATCCCCCTTGGTGGCCTCCTCCCCGGCCTCTTCCTCTCCAATGTCCTCTCTGGGATGGCATTCCCCTTTGTATTCCTACCGTTCCTTGAGCAGATGGGCACTCGTTCTTCCAATGACCTTCTTGACGACAAATGGCACACTGGTGTCTTCCCAGGGGCATCCCTCGTCCTCCTCTTCTTTCCTTCTGCCACATTCCTCTTTTCCTTCTGTTTCCACTTTCAGATTCTTTCAATTTATCTCTTTCATCTAGAAGGTTCAAAAAAATCTTATGATCCTCCTCTCTTATTTTCTTTCTCTCTCTTTTTTCTGCTTCGTCCCTATGGATGAATACTTTGGTAGCTATTTCAATTAACTGGGACAGATTCATCCCTGCAAACCCATCTTGCTTCTGCAACTTTCTACGGATGTCTGGGGCTGATTGAGTAACAAATGAAGTATTTAATAATGCAGATCCATCTTTTGATTCAGGATCATAGGGACTATACTTTCGGTAAGCTTCCAATAATCTCTCTAAATAAGCACCTGGACTTTCATCTTTTCCTTGCATTACTTCCTGTATCTTCTTGAGGTTGATCACCTTTTGGGGTCCCTTCTTCAAAGCTTCCATTAAAAATTCCCTGTATCTGACTATATATTCCATCTCTCGGCTTATATTAGGATCCCAGTTTGGATTTGTCAAAGGAAATGCCCCTGCAGCCCATTCAACGGGATTATAACTTGTCTTTTCAGCAGCATATGTCTGTGCTAGTTGGGTTCCTTGATTAAGGATTCTTCTTCGCTCTTCAGATGTGAAGAGAGCCTGTAATAGCTGTTGGCAATCTGCCCAATCTGGCTGGTGGCTAGCCATTATTGTTTCACACAAATTTATAAGTGGCTGAGGGTTTTCAGTGTAAGGAGGATTATTAGACTTCCAATTTAACAAATCTGAAGTGGTAAAAGGCACATGCTGGTAAGTGGTTTTTGGAGTTAGGGTTAATTCTCCTTTGTTATCTATCTCTTGTACATATTGGACCATTGATCTTAAAGGCAATTGAAAAGCAATCTTTGGGTTTGGATTACTATGGCTTCTAGTTCTTCCAGCTATGGGACTATCTCGCAAAAATTCTTCTGTTATATTCTGAAGCCATCTGCTTGCAGATGCTAGATCTATTAAAGGTGACTTTTTAGATTCCCCAGGAGAGGTATCAGAAGCTGCTGGTGTGGTTAAAGAAGTTGCCTGAGGAACCAAAGTTGCCCTTTCATTGTCAATGGCTTTTAACTGTGGGTACATAGGAACATAAGGAGGAGGGTTACTCACTTCTTCCTCAGGACAAGGAAAAATTCCAAATCTTCTTTTCTTTTTATCTGCCTGAGGCTTTTTCAAATTAGTTAAAGCTACAAAAACAGCACATTCTTTGTTTTGACATTTCTTTAACCATGCGGGCTGTGTAATGATAGCATTTTCCCATGCCTCTGCATATGGAAATTGATCCGGATGAACCTCTGCTGTTATTCTCACAACTGTTCTGATATCTTTTAAATCATAACTTCCTTCACCTGGCCACCCGGTATTAAATTGCACCCAGTCTAGTTCACAAAGAGATCTCAATTTCTGGGGGCTATTACATCCTGGTGTTTGAGTTAATTCCCTAAATTTTGAGAAATTCTCCACCATGCATTCAAGAGCAGTTAAAGACTTTTTACTTGGTATACCACCCATTTTCTATATTTTTCTCCTTTTTTTTTTTTTTTTAAAACAAAGTATTAAGCACAGAAAGCATAAAGAATGGAAAATACAGAAGCAAAGAAGCAACAACACAATATTTCATAAACCAAAATACACACACAAAACAACCTTATCACTTTCCCTTGAAAGTGTGTTCCTTTAACCTGTGAGTGCGATTTCTGTGCGAAAACGTCACTCGAGGGGTTTTCACTTGATTTCTGCAGTAATCACACAGTGAAATATTCCCCAGGTACTTCCCATGTACCTCCTTTTCCTGTTCCTTTAAGGCTAGCCTTTTCCTTTACCTGTGCCGTGGAATCAATATACCCCAGTCTCAATATACCCCAGTCTAAAGGGCAGGGAAGGCGAGGATCAGCCGGGTCGTTTCTTTCAATGGGTACCCGTTTCGCCCCTTCTGATCGTCGTCTTACCTGGCCCGCTGAGTGGTGGCAATCAAGTCCTCAAAAGACTTCGTTTCTGTTCCTTCACTGTTGATTCAGATCCCGGAGAGCCCCCATTTGTAGCAGCAGGTTTGTTACCCAGGATCAGATGAATGCAATCAGGAAGGAAGAGAAGGGAGACAGCAACAGATTCCAGGCTTTTTATTCAATCAGGCCTGATTGGGTGTCCAGAATACAATATCTGACACACACTGGAAGTCAGATTTGCTCCAGCATTTATAGCATGATTCTCAGGGTTACACATGCGCAGAAAAATCCTGACATTTACACAATCTAATCAACATCCGTTTGTCCTCGAGGAATCGCAGCCAAGAACATTTGTTGGCAAGATCCACTATTTTCCCTTCCATCAGCTGACTACATTCCCAGAGGACTTACATAATCTTTAGAATGAATCATCATTTCATATATTTCTCTTCATACATACGTCTTCATATATATCTCTTCAATTTATCCAAAACAAGCATTTTCCTTATTAATTCTCCTTAATTTCCCCCATAATACATTCACAATACATTCATAATATATTAGTTTTTTCAATTGCTCCATTTAAAAGGTGTATTTAATTGCCTGCTATTTACATCAACCAGACAGGAGGTGGCGCTGTTATACCATATCTTCAGATGTTCGCTTCTCCCTGGGTTAATAATCATTAACTTTGTACTTGGCCCCAACATTTTTGACCTTCCACAAATAGCTCCTGGCCTATTCAAATATTGACACAAGATTAGGTCCCTTCAGCCTCCTGTCCTTTATGCCATCTGTCGTTTTCTCTTCTACCAAAGATTCTACTTTCCTTCTCAGACAGGTAACCCCTCACTTCTCATTATTTTTCTTCATACAGCCACCACACAAGGAGAAAGCAAATAGCTACAAATTTATTATTTATTTATTTCAGATATTTGTACCCCGCCCTTCTCACTCAACAATTCAATACCTCCTATGTACACATAATAAAATACATAATAAAATCCAAGAATTACATTCATTTAAAACATTAAATCACATTAGTTCATTAAAATCTGTTTCTGTTTCAATAACAGCCTGGTGGTCTTATCTTGTAAGGGATCACAGGTTTAGGGTGCGGGGTCCCTTTTCGAAGAAATCCACAGAGTCCAATTGGTTCATGTAAGACACCATTTAATCAAGCTGATCAACATGAGATGGACAGAAGCACTTCTGTTTGTGCTTTCAAAGACTGCCACCCCCTCCTCTGTTTCTGCTGATCTTTATACTCAAGTAATAGGTCATGGAAAGTACTCTCTTTCCAGCCCCCCTCCCTTGACTTTTTGATGGAAAGTACCTTCTTGTACCTGCAGACTCTGCGCTTAACCACAACCTTTGGCTTAACCACAACTCAACTTCCTATGTAGGCTCAACTTTGTATGACCTCTACATGTCACATCTTGTTTCTTAAAAACATTTTCTTCCGTGTTGCTCTTTTTCTACAGAGAAAGGGTATACTTCTCTTTTGCTGTTAATTTCATTCAAAGCCCCTTGCTTAACATTTGCAAATTTCACTCAAAGACCCTTTCAATCTGAGCCAAATTCTGTACTTAGAGACTCCATCAAACATGTCCATAGTCCATTTCCATAGCAATTGTCATCATTGTCACTGTCATTGTCATCAAGATTACCTGAAGGCCTGGTCCTACATCCATGTTTTTAACTTCTTTCTAAAGAAAAGTAGGGATGTCACTAATCTAATTTCACCGGGGAGTGAATTCCACAGGTAAGGGGCCCCCACTGAGAAGGCCCTATCCCTCATCCCCAACAAGCGTGTTTGCAACAGAGGTGGGCCCAAGAGCAGGGCCTCCCCACAGGCCCGTAGCCAGGATTTTGATTGGGGGGGTGAGTTTGATTTGGGGGGGCGGCTGAACATCTACCCTAGCAAACCTTTTGTATCGTTATCCCAATACCCTCATGCAAATGGGATATATTGAGCATGGTGATCAGATCATGATATGAATAAACATAACAGTTTAAATCAGGGGTCCTCAAACCTTTTAAACAGAGGGCCAGGTCACAGTCCCTCAAACTGTTAGAGGGCCGGATTATAATTTCAAAAAACCATGAATGAATTCCTATACAAACTGCACATATCTTATTTGTAGTGCAAAAGACACTGAAAAACAATACAATAATTAAAATGAAGAACAATTTTAACAAATATTAGTATTTCAATGGGAAATGTGGGCCTGCTTTTGGCTGATAAGATAGGATTGTTGTTGTTGTTGTTGTTGTTGTTGTTGTTGTTGTTGTTGTGTGCTTTCAAGACTTAGGTTGACCCTGAGCGAGGGCCGGGTAAATGACCTTGGAGGGCCGTATCCGAGCCCCAGGCCTTAGTTTGAGGACCCCTGGTTTAAATAATGTACCAGTAAGGCCTTCTCTCAGACCACTCTGAGAATTTCGGGGGGCGGGGCTGAAGCCCCTCAAGCCCCCCCCCCCCCCGGCTACATGCCTGTCCCTAGAAGATCTTAAACTCCAAGTTGGACAAACTCAGTGACAATCTCTTAGCTGGGTGGTAGCCATGTTTGTCCACGTCATGTGTGGATAGCCTTTGCACAGGATTTTATGAGTCATCCAGAATTTTTTTGAGAGAGCTAAGATCACCAAATCTCACAGTCCTTCACCAGCTCTCATAAAATGTCACAAAAAATATCCCAACCCATGTGAGACTTGCTGACATTTTATGACATTTTAGGAAAGACTATGTCATTCCTTTTTATGGCCTAGCCTCAGTTTGGTTTCCGTTTGTAAGCTCTGTTGGCTGCTTCAGATCCTGACTTAAAGTGCCTCGTAATGTAATGGGATAGTGCTGGAACCCCAAATACTTAAAGTTCTTTAGAGAAGCCCAGTTTGTAAAAAGAAAATAGAAATATTGAGTTGAAATATTAGCTTCCACAGGAACTGGTGGCAGCTGTCCAGGGTTTAAGACAAGACTTGGCCAGTTGCATCTGGAAAAAGATACAGGAACCGTGCCTAGGACCTTTTGCATGGAAAAAACATGTGCTTCACCACTGAACTGCAGATGAGAATACTTGTCCCCAAGGATAGTATTCTTGCAGAATTCCTCCAAAAAGCATTGGTCATTTCCACACACAGGATGTTGCCATTAACGTCATGTGTGGTCTGTGGCTGTTCATTATTTCAATTTGTTTACTCCCTTAGAAGGCTTTTTTTGTTGTTGTCAAAGACCTTAGTTTCTTGCCAAAAACTGTGAACAAATGCCAAGTCCTGTCCTTGCTGCAGGCAAGAGATCACCCGGGTACTGGATTTTGTGCACTTTCCAGCCAAAGCAAAAGAAAGGCATATGGTACCGAGCCAATCACTTTCACATTCTTCTCTCTCAATTGCTAGCTCTAAAACTTGGATTTTCAGGAGTGCAAAAGGTTTATAGCTCATTTAAGGTATACAAAGGACTGTGCTTTCAATTGGCTTAGCATAGCGTGCCACATTCTTAAACACCCTAATGGAAAGATGAACAGTGTTACCTTGGGAAGTCTGATCTGGCCACAGTGGTCCACGCTCTTGTTACATCCCGAATAGATTACTGCAACTTGTTCTACTTGGGGTTGCCTTTGAAGACTGTTCAGAAACTTCAACTAGTCCAGCGGGCGGCAGCTAGACTACTCACGGGAGCGTCATACAGGGAGTGTACTACTCTGGAGTTGTGGTCCAATTTTCAAATCACTACACCACACTGGCTGTGCATCTATATTAAAAGATTATGAATTCTGTACATAAAAGATTCACTTCATAGTACAAACACCTAAGAGCAAAAGCTTTAGGACTTATAGCTGAGATGTAGAAGGCATGAGGAAAATCCCTTGAAAATAACAAATGGAATATCTCAGGATTGACCTGTTCACTGAAAGAGACTGTCATTTGGAACAGATAGCAGATGATCAGCAGGGCTTTTGGGCAAACATTACAGAACAGCTTCATCTGTTCAGATGGGATTGTTTAATACATACTGTGATACCTTGATTTAAGAGTTTAATTCATTTTGTGACTGATCTCTTAACTCAAAACACACTGATCTCAAGGTGAATTTTCTCACTGAAATGCTATTAATCTGTTCTGGCCACCAACACCCCCCCCCCCATTTTTTGTTACATACATTTTCTTCATATGGGACTCATTCCAGCCTCTCCCCCTCTTTCTTCATGAAGCCAAACATACCAGGAATAAAAACCACACAAAATCAATTAATCCAAAGTTCCTCAAAGCAGATAAGAGTAAAGCAGACAGCAATCTTCCAAAGCAGACAAGAGCACGAGGCACAGAGGATGTTCCCTTGAAGCCCTAAAGCCCTATACTCTGGCACTATCTTTTTTTGTTACGTACATTTTCTTCATATTGGACTCATTCTAGCCTTCCTCTCTCTCTTGTTCTCTCTTCCCCTCTCTCCTCATGAAGCCAAACATACCACACAAAATCAATTAACCCAAGAGCAAAGCAGACAGCAATCTTCCAAAGCAGATGAGTACGAGGCACAGAGGCAGCTCCCTTAAAGACATGAAGCCCTGTACTCTGGCGCTATTTTTTGTTACGTACATTTTCTTTATACTGGACTCATTCTAGCCTCCCTCCCTTTCTTGCTCTCTCTCCCCCTCTCTCCTTATGAAGCCAAACATAAAAGGAATTAAAAACAACACAAAATCAATTAATCCAAAGTTTCTCAGAGGACAAGAGCAAAGCAGACAACAATTCCCCAAAGCAGACACGAGGCATGGAGCTCTTAACTCAAAACGCTGTTCTTACGCCAAAGTGAAACCCAGGACAAGCGACAGCTCTTAACATTTAATTTAAGAGCTAATTTAACTGATTTACGAGGCCATAAAAATCTCCAGGAAGTATGCAAAGAATGAGGAAGCAACAGCTCCCCTGGTGGCCAGAAGCTGGAATGTTAAATAGCCTCTGAGTGTCTGTTTATATGTGTTGCGTATCTATGGCATTGAATGTTTGCCATGTATATGTACATTGTAATCTGCCCTGAGTCCCCTGCAGGGTGAGAAGGGCAGAATATAAATACTGTAAATAAATAAATAAATAAAATGCTCTTTAGTTGGGACGCTATTAAGTAGAGGTCCCACTGTGTCCAGCTCGAAATTTAGCTCATTTGTAATAAGATAACCAGCTCTGTGGCTTGTCCATGAGGTCACGACGAGTCAGAAGTGATTGAATGAATAAACAACAACAACCAGCCCTATTGAAGAGACTTAAACCAAAAGCGCAGAGGCAAAACAGCTTGGTCAATGTCACCTTAAAGTCACTGGAAGCCCTAATTTACTGATGTGATCCTCACTTTATTACTATCCCACCTTTCTCCCCATAGGGACCCAAGGCAGTTAACAATAGCATAACTTTAGGTTCATAATGCTGTGTACTGTATCCACTGAAGTCATTTTAAATAGCTGCATAATACTGAGCTTCGTATTCTATGTGTGGGTGCACATATGTACTAGGGCATTTTAGGCAACCTAAATGTAGAAACTGCAAGTATGACTCTTCCCACCTATTTCCTGCTATTTATAGGAAATATCTGTTATGCAGAAGACTCTCACAATGGATTTTGTAGAGTCCTATCTTAACGCACATTTATTTCAAAATACCTCCTGTTGTGATTAGTGTGACTGATTTCCAAGTAAGTGTGCTCAGGGCTGCAACTTTCCCTGAATGCAAATAAATCATTATGCCTTCCGCCTACTGTAATTATGTCATCTTCTCCATGCATTACACTGGGGTAGGACACTTTCTATGATAAACTAAAAAGAACATCTTGGTTTACGGTTGCCTAGACATTACAGTAAATCACCGGGAGGGAGTTCTTCACCAGCTTGACACCTCATTGTTGTGAGGCCTGCTGCATTCCAGGCATCCATCTGTATGTCAGCCTTGAGATAAAATAGGCCTTTGGAAGAAGACAGTAGACAGCGAGACCTCATGGGATGCTGGAAACTGAGCAATGAAAGACCCTCTGCAAATTAACTGTCATGAAAAATAGAATGCCATCCATGCTTAGGTCATCAATCATGGTGCTCACCATCTTGAGATATGTTTGTCTGTTTTTTTTTTAATGCCAAAGAACTAATTCTCTCATGTAGGCATGGGAAGGGGGAGAGATAACTATTCAGTGTTGTGATACCCAAATGCTTCTTTTACTACATAATTTAAAATATGTAACACCAGGCTTTTGTAGGCCAAGGAAGTTCTGTGCATTCATCTAGTGTGGGATTGCTAACTTCCAGCTCTATCTCCATAACCAACTCGGTGGAGAGAAACATTAACATCTGGGGAACCAGATCTGAACAGATCAGTGGTTCTCAACTTTCCTAATGCTGGGACCCCTTAACACAGTTCCTCATGTTATGGTGACCCCTCCAAACATAACATTATTTTCATTGCTACTTCATAATTGTAATTTTGCTACTGAATCGTAATGTAAATATCTGATACACAGGATGTATTTTCATTCATTGGACCAAATTTGGCACAAATACCTGATATGCTCAAATATGAATACTGGTGGGGTGTTGATTTTGTCATTTGGGAGTTGTAGTTGATGGGATTTATAGTTACCTATAATCAAAGATGTGATGTGCAGGGCTTGATGAATGCAAGGCTGGGGTGAAAATTGCTGGAAGAAACATTAACAACCTCAGATATGCAGATGACACCACTCTGATGGCCGAAAGCGAGGAGGAGCTGATGAACCTTCTAATCAAGGTGAAAGAAGAAAGCGCAAAAGCTGGGTTGCAGCTAAACATCAAAAAAACCAAGATTATGGCAAAAAGAATGACTGACAACTGGAAAATAGAGGGAGAAAATGTGGAGGTCGTGACAGACTTTGTATTTCTAGGTGCAAAGATTACTGCAGATGCAGACTGTGGCCAGGAAATGAGAAGACGCTTACTTCTTGGGAGGAGAGCAATGTCCAGTCTCGATAAAATAGTAAAGAGTAGAGACATCAGACTGGCAACAAAGACCCGCCTAGTCAAAGCCATGGTATTCCCTGTAGTCACCTACGGATGTGAGAGCTGGACCTTAGGGAAGGCTGAGCGAAGGAAGATCGATGCTTTTGAGCTGTGGTGTTGGAGGAAAGTTCTGAGAGTGCCTTGGACTGCGAGAAGATCCAACCAGTCCATCCTCCAGGAAATAAAGCCCGACTGCTCATTGGAGGGAAGGATACTAGAGACAAAGTTGAAGTACTTTGGCCACATCATGAGGAGACAGCAAAGCCTAGAGAAGACAATCATGCTGGGGAAAGTGGAAGGCAAAAGGAAGAGGGGCCGACCAAGGGCAAGATGGATGGATGGCATCCTTGAAGTGACTGGATTGACCTTGAAGGAGCTGGGGGTGGTGATGGCCAACAGGGAGCTCTGGCGTGGGCTGGTCCATGAGGTCACGAAGAGTCGGAGACGACTGAACAAATGAACAACAACAACATAATCAAAGAGCATTCCAAACTCCGCCAATGATGGAATTGAACCAATCTTGTCACACAGAACACCCATGACCAACAGAAAATACTGGAAGTGTTTGGTGGGCCTTAAGATTTGGAGTTGTAGTTCACCTATATTCAGAGAGGACTGTGGAGTTTAGGGGAAAATAGACTTTGACATCTGGGAGTTGTAGTTGCTGGGATTTATAGTTCACCTACAATCAATGAGCATTCTGAACTCCACCAATGGAACCAAACACCAACCAAACCTACATCCAGAGAGCACTGTGAACTCAACCAATGAGGGATCTAGACCAAACTTGGCAGGGATATTCAATTTGCCCAAATGTGAACACCGGTGCAGTTTGGGAAAAATAGACCTTTACATTTGGGAGTTGTAATTGCTGGGATTTATAGTTCACCTACAATCCAAGTGCATTCTGAACTCCACCAAGGATGGAATTGAACCAAACCTTACACACATAACTCCCATGACCAACAGAAAATACTGTGCTTTCAGATGGTCTTTGGTGACCCCTCTGACATCCCCTCTTGACCCCTCTGACACCCCCAGGGGTCCTGACTCTCAGGTTGAGAAATGCTGGAATTTTTTTTGTCATATCAGGAGCGACTTGAGAAACTGAAAGTTGCTTCTGGTGTGAGAGAATTGGCTGTCTGCAAGGACGTTGCCCAGGGGACACCAGGATGTTTTGATGTTTTTATCATTCTTCTGGGAGGCTTCTCTCATGTCCCTGCTTGGGGAGCTGGAGCTGACAGAGGGAGCTCATCCGCCTCTCCCCGGATTCGAACCTGCGACCTGTCAGTCTTCAGTCCTGCTGGCACAGGGGTTTAACCCACTGCGCCAATGCTGGAATAGATGGTATAGATGTTTGGGTGACATGCGTTGTAGAAGAGGCAGACTTCCCTGCTTGCACTCACCCTCTGTGTTCATGAGGTCTACTGCTGGCTGTAATACAACAGTCTTTTCATATAGTCAATGAGGAAATTGTGGTTTGGCTAGTGGAGAATCTGCTATGTAGACAGGCTTTAGTTTCTAATGCAGCAGCAGTTTTGTTTCATGCTTGGCTAGTTTTGATTCATGCTTGGCTGTGGACGTATTGTCAATTCAATACGTCCACGGGCTGTGTAGTACTGTGTATTGCCACAGTGCACACCCTCAGTTTAAAGTTTACAAACCTATCTGTGACAAGTCTTTATTTATTTATTTCATACATGTGTACCCTGTCCTCCTCACCCCTTGGGGGGGGGGGGTCAGGGCGGCTTTACAATAAGCACTCATTCGAGTGCTAACCACAGTCATAGACACATTCAAAACAGATACAATACATTGCCTTCTCACCCAGTGTTTTTAAACTTTTTAAAATTTTTAATCCTTGATATCAGCCCTGCCCACTGTATTTTAGTCTCGGTGTTTAAATTATTGTGATTTTACATTGTTTATGTCTATTATATTGTTTCTGTATTTAATTTTTAATTTTTTATATTTTATTGTCATTGTACATTGTTTATTGCATTGTTGTATTGTTGGGCTTGGCCTCATGTAAGCCGCACCAAGTCCCCTTGGGGAGATGGTGGCGGGATATAAATAAAGTTTTTATATATTTATTTATTAAAATACATGACATTAAAAATATTTGATTAAAATCACACCAATTTAAAAATCATTGTCTGGGACAGTCCATTGTCATACATATCACATTGAGTCTTATCCCAATTTCTGCTGCTACTGTTCAAATGCTCGATCCCACAACCAGGTCTTTAGTTTCTTTCTAAAAGACAAGAGGGAGGGGGTCGGTCTGATGTTACTGGGAAGGGAGTTCCACAACTGAGGAGACACCACAGAGAAGGCCCTGTCTCTTGCGATGGTGGTGGGATCGAGAGCAGGGCCTCTCCATCTGATCTAAAACTTCGCGATGGTTTGTAACGGGAGATACATTCAGACAGGTAATCTGGGCCGGGACCATAAAGGGGTTTAAAGGTTAAAACCAGCACTTTGAATTGTGCTCGGAAGTTGACTGGGAGCCAGTGGAGCTGGCGTAGCAGAGAGGTTGTATGTTCTCTGTATGCTGCTCCAGTACAATGTGATATCCATCCATTCAGGTGAGATTAGTCCCTGGCATAATGGGAAGATCAGCTCATCCTTTCACATTAGGACAACCGACCATTGATGTATGCCAGAAGCCTATATGATTTTTCACTCAGCATATTTTGCCTGCTCTTAACTATGTAGCAGAAGTGCTCAGAAACCCTAGTAGTGAATTGCAAAGTTGCATAAACAGACACCAAGTGCCTGTAGGCCCATTTACAAAGACACAACTCCCATTTAGGATTCTGGCTGTAGTATATTGGGATTTATAAACAGCTGGCACCTAGAGTTATCTATATTGTGTCATTTGTTGGTGAAGCTGGGGGACACCTGCTTGGACCCATGGCCTTTGACCTGCGGGGTCCTGCAAGGTTCCATTCTGTCCCCATGCTTTTCAATATCTACATGAAACCACTGGGTGAGGTACGCAGATGACACCCAACTCTACTACTAATTTCCACCAAATTCCAAGGAAGCCTCCAAGACCTTGAACCAGTGTCTGACAGCTGTGATGGACTGGATGAAAGCTAACAGGTTGAAGCTTAATCCAGAGAAGACAGATGTCCTTCTGCTCAGTCGCGGGGCCGACCAGGGTATTGGGTGGCAACCTGTGCTCGACGGGGTTACACTCCCCCTGAGGGCACAGGTCCGTAGCTTGGGGGTCCTCCTGGACTCAACACTGCGCTTGATGCTCAGGTGCTGGCGGTGGCCAGGAGGGCCTTTGCACAACTCAAACTTGTGCGCCAGTTGTGACTATAACTCATGAAGTCTGACTTGGCAAGGGTGGTCCATGCCTTGGTTATATCCAAACTAGACTATTGCAATGCTCTCTATATGGAGCTGCCCTTGAAGACAGCCCGAAAGTTTCAACTAGTACAACGGGCAGCAGCCAGGTTCCTTACTGGAACAAACTATAGGGAGCATACAACGCCCCTATTAAAACAGCTTCATTGGCTGCCGATAAGTTGCCGAGCCAAATTCAAGGTGCAGGTCATGACCTATAAAGCCCTAAATGGTTCGGGCCCCTCCTATCTCCGTGATTGCATCTCCCTCTATGAACCAGTGCTCTATGAACTCTAAGATCTTCCAGGGAGGCCCTCCTTTTGCTCCCACCACCGTCACAAGTACGGTTGGTGGGGATGAGAGAGAGAGCCTTTTCAGTGGTGGCCCCTCACCTCTGGAACACTCTTCCAAAGAAAATAAGACAGGTCCCATCTCTCCTCTCCTTTCATAAGAGCTTGAAGACCTGGTGGTTTCAACAACTTTGAGAAGACCTGGTGGTTTCAACAACTTTGAGAATGACTAGTTCTAGCTCAGCTCCAAACACTGTTGAATATGGCCTTATACTTCCTATCTATTACCCTGGTCATCCCTCTAATAGGCCCTGGAAATGAGCAGCCACAGACCCGTATCTGCTATTGTTGTTAGCCTGTTATAGCATTGTACTTAATTCCTGGTCCCCTCATTTTTTGAGTTTGCACTAGCCTCGGCCCGGCCTTTTAATTGCTCTGAAAAGGCAGGATTATTTTTTAATATATATGTGTGTTATTGTGATAATTTTATGCTTATGTTGTTTTGTTAATTTTGTCATGCTGTTTACTCTGTACGTTTTGGTGATGTTACTTGGAAACCGCCCTGAGTCCCCCTCAGGGAGATAGAGCGGTATATAAATAAAGTTTTATTTATATTTATATCTCACCGAAAGTTCGCTTTTTCTTGAGGACACAGAAGGAATTTAAATTTGTTGGTCTGGTTGTCATTGCTCATAGGATGAGCTGAAATCCTGAATAAACAACTTGGTAGGCTCAGTACATTTTCAAACAGACCAAGGCATCTACCTGAAGACATGACGTTGAACTAGCTCAGTTTCATTTATCTCCTCAACAACCAAATAAATGCTTCCTGGGGCTTTTAACTGAAATAAGGTGGATTAAGGCTAAATGTGTTTTAGAGAGATAAAAGCAATTGGAGCCCATGAGGCATGCAAACGAGTGTTTGGCAAGGAGGAAAGGGCTTGTACCATAAGCATGCCTTAATTAATTCACCACTCAGGTGCCGGGACATGAGTATACATTTTGTGCCAAAATACACTTCACCCATATTATTTGCCAGCAGATTTAGTTATATATCAACTCAGACCTCAGGAAGCTTAAGATAGAAGGAGTGGCTAGAGTAAAACACTGCAGTGCTGTAGCCCTTCCTGTTTTAGTTTCCAAGACAACAGCCAACAAATATTGCTAGTGAGTTTTTTTTCAATCAAGCAAGCACAATCGCCACACCAACACAAACATAACCTACTATGTGATCAACATACTGTGTTTGCTGTGCGTCTGCAGTGCATTCAGGATAGCAGAGCCGCTGAGATGGGATTCTACTGAGTTTTAATTTGAACTTCTAAAGAACTATCCAAGGTACCAAACCTTTTTGAGAGATAGGGTTCAACATTTCAATAGTGTCTTTAAAATTCAAAACTGAAATCTTCTCCCATTGACATTGGTGTCACAAACTACCTTGCTTACTTAGGCAATCCTGCGTTGTCAGAGTAGGATTGTTTTCCAAGATCGGTGTACTGGTGGTGGGTACGTAGGTGACTGTGGAGCCCTATTCTTCACCTGCAAGTTCTCCTGCAGTGAGGGCATCGGTTTCCAGGTGGAAGGCAGTCCCAGTCAGGGTTGGCTTGACGCACCTTCCTCTTGGCACGTTTCCCTCTTTCGCCCTCCATTAGTGCCTCTTCAAATTCTAAAGTACTGCTGGTCATAGCTGAACTCCAGTTGGAGCGCTCAAAGGCCAGGGCTTCCCAGTTCTCAGTGTCTATGCCAGAGTTTTAAAGGTTGGATTTGAGCGGTGGCCCCTCGGCTCTGGAACTCTCTCCCTCCTGACCTTCTACAGAAAAGTGAAAATATGGCTCTTTGAACAAGCCTTTGGGAAACTAGTGCAATAGGTAAATATGGAACTATGTGAAATTGAGTACTGGAACAGCTTAGACGATGTTTTTGGATGACGAGGCTAATAGTGAAGGTAGCAGTTATATATATATTTAAAGGTTTTAATATATGTATTTTATAATTCTGTTTTAAATGCTTATTGTAATTTTTACATTGTTTTAATGGCATCGAATAGCTGCCTACGTTGTAAAGCTGCCTTGAGCCACCTTTGGGTTTGAGAAAGGCGGGGTAGAAAATTGTTTTTGCTGTGGTTTTATATTGTTTTTAATGCTTAATTTGTTTTTGATATTATGTGTACTGACTTGTTGCAAACTGCCTTGAGTCACCGATAGGCTGAGAAAAGCGGTATACAAATATAGTAAATAGTAAATAAATAAACAAATAAACAAATAAGCTTATGTTAGTTAAAATGGTTCTTCATTTCAAATATGGTATTGTTCTTTCATGGTTTTTTTTCAAACTATAGTCTGGCCCCTCAACAGTCTGAGGGACTGTAAACCGGTCCTTGGCCTAAAAAGTTTGTTTACACATGTGCATATGTAAACATACATATGCACATTGCTCTGGAAGGGGGGGGGGATCTTGATGCTGGTGACATATTCTAAAGCAGTGTTTCTCAACCTGGAGGTTGGGACCCCCAGAGGGGTCGTGAAGGGGTGTCAGAGGGGTCGCCAACGACCATCAGAAAACATAGTATTTTCTGTTGGTCATCGAGGCTCTGTATGGGAAGTTTGGCCCAATTCTATGGTTGGTGGGGTTCAGAATGTTCTTTGATTGTAGGTGAACTATAAATCCCAGCAACTACAACTGTCAAGGTCTATTTTCCCCAAACTCCACCAGTGTTCATATTTGGGCACATTGAGTATCTGTGCCAAGTTTGGTCCAAATTCATCATTGTTTGAGTCCACAGTGCTCTCTGGATGTAGGTGAAGTACAACTCCCAAACTCAAGGTCAATACCCACCAAACCCTTTCAGTATTTTGTGTTGGTCATGGGAGTTTCGTGTGTCAAATTTGATTCAATTCCATCGTTGGTGGAGTTCAGAATGCTCTTTGATTGTAGGTGAACTATCAATCTCAGCAATTCCAGTTCCCAAATGACAAAATCAACCCCACCAGTATTCAAATTTAGATGCATTGGGTATTTGTGCCACATTTGGTCCAATGAATGAAAATACATCCTGCATGTCAGATATTTACATTATTTTTCATAACAGTAGCAACATTACACTTATGAAGTAGCAACAAAAATAATTGTATGGCTGGGGGTCACCACAACATGAGGAACTGTATTAAGAGGTCACGGCATTAGGAAGGTTGAGAAACACTGCTCTAAAGTATTATCAGGGCTCTTCCACTCTGTCCCTATATCTCAGGATCTGACCCCAGATTATCTGTTTAACTCAGGTTATCTGGCAGTGGGGACTCATATATTCCAGTTTATAGCAGAAATTTGGGATCAAATACTGGGGTAAAGGGTAGTATGGAAGGGCCCTCAGTCAGTTTCCCAGGAATGCAAAACAATATGAAGCACACAAAAATACTAAGTGGGGATGAGAAGCCCCACAACACTGTTGTTCAGAGACTAAGCAAGTGTTGGGATGGTAGAATTAGCTTCTTTCATGGTTTAATTTTGACAAATGCTGGATTTCGCTTAACCACCCTGTTCTGCAATACAACCATAACCTTGCCTAAGAGATTTTAACATTCCCTTGGGTGTCAACAGAAAAGATAGTTGTGCGATATGCCAGGCAGTGTGTGAAGAACACTTCTCACCTTGCCTCTGAAAGCTAAGCTCCATAAATACTGGAAGGAAATCTACAAGCTTAGTCAAACAATACCAAGGGTTAGATTTTTTTAAAAAATGTTAAGAATTAATATATGGCTTTGTATTAAAATTCCTCTAAGGATAACTGAAGGGATGGTCTGATCCTGTAATGACAAAAACCATTATTTCAAGTGACAGATTGCAAAGGGCATCCCTTTTTTTCTGCCTTCCAACTTTTTATGTACGTAAGAAAAAGCAGGGTACTCTCTTCAATTCACCAACATCTTTGACACCTTCCTCACCACATCTCATACAGCGAGGTACTTGAGGTCATCAGGCTGAATATAGAACTTGGAAAGAAAAGAATATTTTTGGATTATGCTGCTAGTAGAATTTGGGGAGTTGTACTCCAAAACGCTCCTAGTCTGTTCCCACACTTTGTGTCACCAATGAGCCGATAAGGGGAGAGGTCAAAGAAAAGTTAAATTTTGGAGTTACAGCCCCCAGACTCCACAGACAAAATGGCCAATTTTGGAGAATCTGGCTCCTGGATGCCACCAGCCAGAAAGTTAACTCTTCTCTGGTTTGTTGGGCATCTGGTGTTAAAATGCATAGGACTAGACTACGTTATTCAAAGCCCAGAATTTTATTTATTTACGTACAATATTTGTATGCCGCCCTTCACCCCCCAAAAGGGACTCCGAGCGGCTTACAAGATATATATACATACAATATATTATATTATTAGCATAGTACAGTATCAGTATTAAATATTACTATATTGTACTATAACATTATATTGTAATATTATTAGTAATATTGTCAGTTGTATCTCCGCACAGCAAGGCAAGGAACACAATCATCACAGCCACCTTTAGACTGTAATCTACTTTATTTACAGCTATACACTGTAGCACATCATAAACTCTGCTTCCTCTCCATCTGGCAGCTACATCGCGAACACAGAACACGCTGTTATCAGTACTAGCTCACACCTCCTGCATTCCAGAGTGATGTATGATGTACAACGCACTACGCTCCGTCCATTGCTCTCAACACTACGATTTATGGCCTCTCTAGGAATGCCGATTCTCTTCATGGTATGTATAAGATATGAGATATGTGCAGTGTGCACAGGAATTTGTTCATGCTTTTTTCAAATTATAATCCGGTCCTCCAACAGTTTAAAGCAGGGGTCCTCAAACTTTTTAAACAGAGGGCCAGGTCACAGTCCCTCAAACTGTTGGAGGGCCAAAAACAATGGGAAGTGTGGACCTGCTTTTGAGTGATGAGATAAGATAATTGTTGTTGTTGTTTGTTTTCAAGTAATTTCAGACTTAGCGAGGGCTGGGTAAGTGTCCTTGGAGGGCCGTATCCAGCCCCCGGGCCTTAGTTTGAGGACTCCTGGTTTAAAGGACGGTGACCTGGCCCTCTGTTTAAAAAGTTTGAGGACCCCTAGTATAGACACTCTATAATGACTTACAAGCTTTGTAATAGCTTATAGACAAACTATACTCTCTGTTCCTCCCAGGAGTATTCATGTATTCAAATGTAGAACAGCTGTTGTGCCTGGGAAAGCATTTCAACAAAGGTTATCATCTCAAAATAGCAGCTGGAACACTAGGGAGCAGACATTTTACATCCTCACATCCACACACACAATCCTTGCCTATGCCTTTGTCAGCCACATCACTCTGGCTTAACTCTGGCTGATTTCTAGGGTGGATGGGAATATTTCTACCCATGGCTACTTGGAAAAATTTAAAGAAAGAACAGCAGTTGGCATCATAAAGGCAGTAGCACTAGAGTGGACTTGACCTCAATCTTTATCCTACTTCCCAGGGTTTTCACTGGTCACCATTGCTATTTATATTTCTGATTTACCACTTGCCAGTTTTCTCATATCACCACTTCCCTTGAATGCCTCATCAGGTAAGATGGAAATGTCTTCAATACAACTAAAAATAATGCTCAGGGTTGTAAAGGTGTCTTGTGGCATTAAGCCAGGGCATCAAGGTCTAGGCATAGAAGGAGAATGCAACGCTAGCCTTTGCAAAACTTGAGAATTGGCTAATCTTAATCAAGATGTGAGAGGTCCAGTCAAAATACCTGTGCCAATTCCACCAAATGATCTCAGGCCTCCTCTGTTCAATAATGCACCATCCTGACTAAAACTAACATTCAGTAACCTAACTACCCCAGCCCATCATCAATTGTCACTTACTTGTTTTAGCAAAGACACAACCAACGGTATTAAACCAAGAGTGGAGAACCCTGGTTCTTCAGATGTTGAAGACTTCCACAGTCTCTTACCATAGGCCAGGTCAAGGAGGGGGTTCTGATGGGAGTTGGGGGTCCAAAACTTTGGCAACCTTACTCAGGTAAAAAATATGTATATGACCAATACGGCTCTATCAATACAGATACACCTGAGTTACCAGCTCCTTTTCATGTTATGTTATGTCAGTGGTTCTCAACCTGGGGGTTGGGACCCCTGGGGGGTCACGAGGGGGTTTCAGAGGGGTCGCCAAAGACCATCAGCATTTTCTGTTCGTCATGAGAGTTCAGTGTGGGAAGTTTCGCCCAATTCTATCATTGGTGCAGTTCATAATTCTCTGATTGTAGGTGAACTATAAATCCCAGCAACTACAACTCCCAAATGTCAAAGTCTATTTTCCCCAAACTCCACCAGAGTTCATATTTGGGCATATTGGGTATTCATGCCAAGTTTTGTCCAGATCAATCCATGTTTGAGTCCACAGAGGACTCTGGATGTAGGTGAACTACAACTCCCAAACTCAAGGTCAATGCCCACCAAACCCTTTCAGTATTTTCTCTTGGTCATGGGAGTTCTATGTGCCAAGTTTGTTTCAATTCCATTATTGGTGGAGTTCAGAAGGCTCTTTGTAGGTGAACTATAAATCCCAGCAACTACAACTCCCAAATGACAAAATCAATCCCCCCAACCCCACCAGAATTCAAATTTGCCCCAGTGAATGAAAATACATCCTGCATATTAGATATTTACATAATAACAGTAGCAAAGTTGCAGATATGAAGTAGCAATAACAATAATTTCATGCTTGTGGGTCACCACGACATGAGGAACTGTATTAAGGGGTCGTGACATTAAGAAGGTTGAGAACCACTGTGTTATGTCATCAATTGGGGACACCTCCCCTCAGCACCAACTGCTGATCTGGGCCAGAGTGAAGAAAGGGGGGGGGGGCAGGAGACAGTTCCATCTTGTCTCATGTGCTATGCTAATAATATAATATAATATAATGTAATGTAATTAATATCTATATAAATAAAAATGTAATTTTTGTTTGTGGAATTAACAGAACTCAAAAACCGCTGGGAAAATTGACCCCAAATTTGGACACAAGACAACATTCAAAGCAATCTATGTCCTTCACTCAAAAAAATTCCTCCCAAAAACAATAAGAACTTTAAATTTTTAAAAAGAAAAAAGAGAACACAGCACATGCGTGCAAACCCATTCTCTTCCCCTTACCCCCGCCGTGCGGGCACAGCCAGCGCGAGAGCCACAAACGGCCATCCTCCCTCACTGCTGGATCAGGGCAAGAGGCAAGGGAGGCTAGGAGCACCAAGGAGGCCACCTTACCTCACCTTCCCCTTCTGTTCAATTCTGTCAGTGGTGGAGTTCAGCATGCTCATTGATTGTAGGTGAACTAAAAAATCCCTAATCCCAAGCACCAGCCTAAGCAGTAGAGGCGGAGGCAGAGAGGCCTCTTCCTGCACCTCCTGCCTCGCTCAAGACCTGCAGAACAACCCCAGGCCATCTTGAGCCAGGGAGAGGGAGTAGGAAGAGGAGGCCTCTCCGTCTCCACCGCTGTGCTGCTGGTGCGTACGATGGCTGCCATAGAGACTGTGCCTGGCTGAAGCCTGGCTCACCTTGCCCAAGCACAGTTGCTGACAGAGAGCCCTGGGCTGCATCCTCCCCTTCCCCCCTCTCCTTTCTGGCTCAAGGCCCGGCAATGTCAGGAGGAGGCCTTGGGGTTGCTCCGCTGGTTCTTGAGCTAGGGAGGTCCGCCCCCCCCCCAACTTCCCCACAGGCTGCAGGGCATGCACAGCACCGAAAAAGGCGCAAAAAGGCAGTATTTGAGGAGGGAGAACGAAGCCCCCGCCCCCTGTTACTGTTTGATTGGGGGAGTATAAATCCAAGGAGCTCCCAGATGTCTCCTCCTTAATCAGAGGCTGAATGGCCATCTATCAGGAGTGCTTTGATTGTGTTTGTCCTTTACAGCAGAAAGGGCTGTACTGGATGGCCCTTGGAGGTCCCTTCCTACCCTCCAGCTGGAGGTCAGCTGTCACCAACAAGTGCTGTAGCATTTGAAGAGGCATGAATCGGAGGGCAAAAGAGAGAAACATGCCAAGAAGAAGGTGTGTCAAGCCAATCCCGACCGAGACTGCCTTCCACCTGGAAACCAATGCCCTCACTGCAGGAGGTGCAGATCAAGAACAGTGCTCCACAGTCACCTTCGGACCCACCAGTACACTGATCTTGGAAGACTATCCTACTCAGACTACAAGGGATCGCCTAAGTATTTCCAAACTCTGCATCTCTATCACCATTCACATTTCCAAAGAGAGGGTGGAGGGAGGTTGCTTGCTTGTATGAAGGCACAGAAGACGAAGCTAAGGTGTGGGTGGCTATACTCAACCTCTGGCTCAGACTGTCCCTTGCACCTCTTGGCCTTGCCCCACTAACCATGGAGGATGACTTCCAATCCACATGGAAGCAGGCAGTAGCATCCAAAATCTCCTCATTGGGATTTTCTCCAGGTCTACTATTAGCTATGGATTACAATCAAGCTAAAGCGCTTATTAAACAACGTGTCACAGACACAGAGCGCCAACTAGATCTGGCCTCAGTTCCAACCTTCCTTATCAATGAAGACAGCAGATACCTTGCCTCCCCTATGGCATATTTAACAAACTTAGAGGTGCCCATTCATCGAAGGGCTTTCACCCTGGCTCAATGCCACACTCTCCCATCAGCTGTACACGAAGGCCGCTACCGGAAAATCCCTTTCCCAGAGAGACTCTGCCCCTGTGACTCAGGTCATGTAGAAACAATAGAACATGTGCTCCTTCAGTGCCCGTTCTGCAGGGATATCCATGCCAGGCTTATTTTACCTCTGATATACAAGCACCCAGGCCATTCAGGACAATTTTATAACTCCTTGCTACTTGCAGATACCAATTCAGCTACAACCTACAATGTTGCAAAGTTCTGTGCAGCAGCATACAAAATCCGTCAGGGAATGACTAGTCCCAAAGTCAACTGTGTGTCCAGTAATCTTCTTCCCTGAATCTGCAATTTGGTGATGAATCTGGGCATTGTATGTTTTTATCCTGTTTCCCCTTCTGCTCCCTCACCCATATTGTGCTTTAGTAGTTATATTTATATTTTTAATGTACCAAACATACCAAGTTTGTATGAAAATGTGACTCTATTTCCTGTGCTGGTCAATGGCCGAAATAAATGATTTGAAGCTAAGTTCATCTCCATCTTCCATGGCCAAAACCCAAATCCTGTCTGTATTCTGGCTCAGCTGGAGAGGTCTAGGTGAGAACTACGTGTTTATATTTCAAGCAGAGCCTCGGGGGAATATTAGCTTGGCTACTCAGAGTCCCAACACTCTCGACCTCAATGCCAGATGATCCATGGACCCTATGTGCAGTTAATGCAGGATGAATGCGTTCTGTGTGTACGGAGACTTCCTGTATTTGATGTGGCAACAAGCTTAAACCAAACACTCTGTGCTTGTGGAGTCTGGACATATGCCTGTCAGAACAAGGATGCGATTCTAAGCCAATGAAGCCTTCCTGGTTGGGGACAGTTTGCAAGCCCTTTGCACTGATTTAACGCCAACTCTGAGCTGCTTGCTGCTGCAGCTGCCTGAAATGCAGGAATGACCCAAACGAAGTCGAGACAGGGAATGCCATTCAGAAGAGAAGATAAAGAAGGAGGGGAACAAGCAGAAAACAAAGAAAGACTGGTGAAGAAGTAGCTAGAAGTGGGTATAGTTGTCCCATTGGAGTGGGAAGCCCTGTTAACACATTTCCCTTCCACGTGCACAATGTGTCCATATTGTAAAGGAAATTGTTTCATCTAGTGATGCATCTTTTATCTTCTTCATATCCTTGTCAATTGGGAAGCAGCAAACGATTATTTCTAATCTCTTTTATGAACAATCTCTGGTGTGACAAGTATAAAAATGAACAAAAACTGGTTACCAGTATTAAAAAAACAGCAGAATCAAGACAATAAATAATGAACACCACTCAAAAACAGAAGAACTCCAGACAACAAGCAATCAAGGGCCAGTTAACACCTGCCAAACAGAGGATGCCTCCAGGCAACAAAGGCCAGGCTACCTCTATGCCAGGTATGGGCAAACTTTTTTGCCTTGGGACCACATTGTGGGCTGGCCAGTAGGGAGGGCGGCTGGGCACATGCTGGGTGGGCTTGGGAGGGGGCAGGGTTCATCCTCAGGTTGTCCTCCTGACATAAGGATGCAGCTATTCACCCCATATTTATTTATTTATGACACTTATATGCTGCCCTTCTCACCCCGAAGGGGACTCAGAGCAGCTTACAAGATATATATATATATATACACATACAATATATTATATTATTAGCATAGTACAATATCAGTATTAAATATTACTATATTGTACTATACCATTTTATTGTAATATTAATAGAGCTGCCTGGAATCTCTAAGTCTTCCAGCACTATTCTATAGTCAACATTGTAGATTTCTAAAGATGTGTCCTCTCAGATTAAAAAAGTGTTTTTTAAAAATAAAATTGTGGTTTTCCACTTTGTGTGGATCTTGCACTCCTAGCCCCCAAGAGAGTGGAAGGTCTACTGCAAATCCAAAGTTTGCTGAATTCACTATGCAGATAGCATAGTCTGTTAACCAGTAAGATGACAAGCTCCCTAACAAGGTGTAAGGTATATTTAATATTGAAAATGGTAATGGAAAGGAATGGAAAAATAACCATTGTTATCATATGATTCCGGAATTATTTCATCCTATTTCCGTTCATCAACACCCAGCTCCCAAAGTCAAACAACAGAGCTTGTCTGCTAGTTGGAGTTGATGGGAGTAGTCAAATACATCTGGGGTTTCCCAGGTTGGAGAAGGCAGTTCCAGGATATTGTCCAAAAAGCTATCTTCTGGCCCAGCTTCTAAAAGTTATATTTCTCTGACATGGACCATCTAGGCACAAGGATTTTGGGGTCTCTAGTCCAAAAATTATTAAGACCTACAAGTTCAACAAATGGTTTGTGATGGCCCTTCCATATAACTCAGAATATCAAGGCAGAAAATCTCAATATATCTGCTTTGAACTGGGTTATTTGAGTCCACACTGCCATATATTCCAGTTCAAAGCAGATAATGTGGGATTTTATTCAGATGTTTGACGCCTGAGAGAGGTGTGACAGCCTTGGCATAACTTGCCTCTCAGGGGCTGAGTAAACCGTCCCAGCTGTAGCCAAGTCACACATCAAGAAAGCTCAACAGCAGTGGCCTCAAGCCATTTTCTTGCCACTTGTGTTGACATTGGCACACATCCAAGGGTACTTGTGAAAGGCCAGAGTTTCCAAGGAATGGAAAAGGTGGGGCAGCACTAAGGGAATAGGTTGTGGCTTCCTCTATTGCAAAGAAAAGCAGCTGAGCAACAAAGGCTTGAGGAGGAAAGTGAATGCGAGCACAACAAAGTAGACAAGAAGACATGTTGGCAAGGAGAACCTACTCTATCCTTACTTTTGGATTCTCAAGTTGATGTCTTACACTGCTTTGGTGTCATGCAATTTTCTGCCAGTGAAATTACACTATGCTTGCATGATGCAACTCTTTTTCCAACACCAGCATGCTACAACATACTTGGATAAAATGGTCACTGGGTGCATTTGAGATCCCGCAGAAAAATGGCAAAACACAATACACATTTTTATGCTAGTGTGAGAAGTTGAATGCATTTCTGAAAGTGCAGTAACTCTGTATGTGGAAATACACTTATGGTGCTATTCACAAAATTCAATCTGTCCACAATATTCACTCTGTGGCTATATGATTGTCCACAGCACAAAAGTGACACATGGAGAACTCCACTACACTTCTCCCATCACCAACTCAGGCCTCATCATGCCCCTCGGATAGTACTCCTCACGGTCATTCTCTACCTCAGTGTTTCTCAACCTTCCTAATGCCGTGACCCCTTAATACAGTTCCTCATTTCATGGTGACCCCCAACCATAAAATTATTTTCATTGCTTCTTCATAATTGTAATTCTGCTACTGTTATGATTGTAATGTAAATATCTGATATGCAGGGTGTATTTTCATTCACTGGGCCAAATTTGGCACAAATACCTGATACACCCAACTGGTGGGGTTGGGGAGGGTATTGATTTTGTCATTTGGGAGTTGTAGTTGCTGGGATTTATAGTTCACCTATAATCAAAGAGCATTCTGAACTCCACCAATGACTGAATTGAACCAAACTTGGCACACAGAACTCCCATGACTAACATTGACATTGACCTTGAGTTTTGGAGTTGTAGTTCACCTATATACAGAGAACTGTGGATTCAAACAATGATATATCTGGACCAATCTTGGCGCCAATACTCAATATGCCCAAATGTGAACACTGGTGGAGTTTGGGGAAAATAGACCTTGACATTTGTAGTTTCTCAGATTTATAGTTCATCTACAATCAAAGAGCATTTTGAACCCCACCAACATTAGAATTGGGCCAAACTTCCCACACAGCACCCTCTTGACCAACAGAAAATACTGTGTTTTCTGATGGTCTTTGGCGACCCCTCTGACATCCCCTCGCGACCCCCACCCCCGGGGTCCCGACCCCCAGGTTGAGAAACACTGCTCTAGCTGGTGCCTATGTTCCAGATGCAAACCAAGAACAATATTCTACAAAATAAAGACTGGTTTGTTCTGAATACTTTTTTAAAAATACATGTTTACTAGGGATGTGCAATCAATTAAAAGTGTTCAAAAGTCATTACAAAACTGTGGGGAACTAGGATTTCGTTTCTAAAGTTTTTCTAAAGTATAGTTAGAAAAAATTTTGTTACTATTTCATTACTATTATAATTACTCCAATTGGGGAAACTTCAGGGGCTCTTTCTCCCTCATTTTTAAAGCTACTGGAGTGAAATTTACTGCAATGGTAGAACACACTGACCACTGTTAGCCCATCAAATTTCAGAATGTTTCACTGATCCACAGATTTTTGAGGAATTTTCAGTTTTTATAAATAACATTAAAAAAACTACAAGAGTGATCTTGAATTTTATATATGATGCACAAGAAGATAACCAGGGCATCAATCCCCAGAAGTTTTAGAAAGATTCGCACATCTGTTGATTTTTGGGGATGTTTTCTATGGTTTTGACAATATAAGGCTGAATGTTTTTAACTATATTTTTATGAATGTATGGCATCAAATTCTGCCAATTATGTAAGCCTCCTGCCAATTGTGTAAGGCAAGCTACAAATGCCATAAATAAATAAATAAATAAATAAATAAAATGAAGTCATGAGGCCCTCCTGATGTCTCAGCAGAGGATGTCATCAGTCTGCATTGGGCTACAGGAACATAGTAAAGGTAAAGGTTCTCCCCTGACAATAAGTCCAGTCGTGTCCAACTCTGGGGAATGGTGCTCATCTCCATTTCTAAGCCAAAGAGCGGGCGTTGTCCATAGACACCTCCAAGGTCATGTGGCTAGCATGACTGCATGGAGCGCCGTTACCTTCCCGCCGAAGCAGTACCTATTGATCTACTCACATTTGCTTGTTTTTGAACTGCTAGGTTGGCAGAAGCTGGGGCTGACAGCGGAAGCTCACCCACTCCCGGATTCGAACCTGTGACCTTTCGGTCAACAAGTTTAGCAGCTCAGCGGTTTAACCCACTGCACCTCCGGGGGCTCCTAATAATAAATAAAGAAATAAAATGAACTCATGAATTCTTCCTAATGTTTCAACAGAGGATGTCATCAGTCTGCATCAGGCTACAGGAACATAGCCAGACACTTATCCAATCCCTTCTGCCGTCTACCAGCAACACAATGGTTGTTGAGGTACCCGTTTCAACAACATGATGCATTAAGTAGAGAAGGAGGGCTTTGGTCATTGTAGAGGGGAAAAAAGGGAGTGCCACTTCTACAATTTTATATGCATGTAGTCAGGGAGAACAGTGGCCTCGGTGAGGAGGAAAAAAGGAGGAAATATAGATGGTATATATTTTTCAAAAAAGGATAAGTAAAAAATTATGCTCTCCTGTTATGAGAACTTGGAAAAATGGCTTTCTTGGATAACAGTGTCCAAAACTTCCTAATCATCATAACCACTTTACCCCAATCACACCCCAGCCTTTGACAGCCATCAGTCTTGTGCAAAGTACTGCTTTTTCAGCCTCACCCACCTCACAAGGTATGCCCCTGTTATAATTACCCTGCACGTTGGAGGTTGCTTGTAGGATGGGAATGACCCTCTTGACAAGGCTGAGCTATGCCTCTCCATTTTGTCGGGCAATTCTAATCCTCCAGGAATATCTCTGTCACAGTGCTCATGGGTTGGTACCTAATTTCAACCAGCAGCAAAGCTATTTTTAAGGTATAAAAGAAAAGTAAATGTATCCGGCCAATTCACGCAGGAGACAGTAATCAAAATCCTACATCATCTGAGTGTATTATAATTATCAGCTGGCACAGTTATGATATGCTAAACCAACATATGTCATTGGGAGATTGTGCTGGAAGTCAATAGATAATATTGATAAAATATTAAAAGAAACACAGACGTCTTACAATACAAACGTCGCCATGTGCCTTATAATTTTCATCACATAAGGACAACGGCCTTATAACACTTGAATGTCCTTCCAATTGACTATCCCTTTCCTTGTCTGCTTATTTTGGCTCTATCAGTATAGTGTGTGCATTTTTTCTAGTATGTCTTATAAAATAATAATAATAATAATAATAATAATAATAATAATAAATTTGTTTTTATACCCCACCAACCATCTCCCCAAGGGGACAAAGCACCGGGATTGTGGCGCAGCTGGCTGAGCATCAGCAGCATTAAGATCAGTCTGACCAAAAGGTCATGAATTCGAAGCCAGCCCAGGTTGGAGTGGGCTTCTAACCAATTGTGTAGCCTGTTGTCGACCTTTGCAACCCAAAAGACAGTTGCATCTATCAAGTAGGAAAATTAGGTACCACCTTGTGTGAGGATGCTAAATTAACTAATTTATGAGGCCATAAAAAAGACTCCAGCAAAGCACTCCAGCAAAAAGCATGCGGGGAATGCGGAAGTACTTCATCAGTGTCGCAGATGGACGATGAAAGCGACAGCTCCCCTGGCGGCCAGAAAAAGTTAAATAGCCTCTATGTATGTCTGTATACGTTGTATGTCAAATTGGCATTGAATGTTTGCCATATATGTGTACATTGTAATCCGCCCTGAGTCCCCTGCGAGGTGAGAAGGTTGGAATATAAATACTGTAAATAAATAAATAAATAAATAAATAATACTTGGGGCGGCTTACAAGGAACAAGTCCAAAAATTACAAAGAGAACACACAATTAAAAACATCAGATAATATATAAAACAAACACAATTGTAAACAATATCAAACAATATGGCTGAAAAGAAAACATAGCTGTGGTTCAGGCTCCATGACTGCAATACATCCTAAAGAGGAGCGCAAGGAAAGTGCAACAATCAAATGGATAGGACTGGGGATGGTGTCATCAAAGTGTTGAGGTGGACAATGAGAGGGCCAAACGTAAAGTGCTGAATTTAAACTAGGGACAGGGGGAAAAAAATACTGGTGGACTGATTAATCTAAAGCACACCGGAACATCCAGGTTTTTAGTTGACTCCGGAAAGAGGACAAAGTAGGAGCCTGTCTGATCTCCCTAGGAAGGAAGATCCAGAGCCAGGGGGCCACCACCGAGAAGGCCCTCTCCCTCGTCCCCACCAACCGTACTTGGGAAGGCGGAGGAAGAGAGAGAGAGCAATGCCTCCCTGGATGATCTCAAGGTATGAACTGGTTCATAGAGGAAGATGCGATCGCGGAGATGAGCAGGTCCCGAACTATTTAGGACTTTATAGGTAATAACCTGCACATTAAATTGGGACTGGAAACTTATTGGAAGCTGTTTAAACAGGGGGGTATGCTGCTCCCTGTAACTAGCTCCTGTAAGTAGTCTGACTGCAGATCTTTGGACCAACTATAGTTTCCGGGCCGTCTTCAAGGGCAACCCTACATAGAGCGCGTTGCAGTAATCGAACCTAGAGGTGACTAGGGCATGGACAACCATGGCTAGATGAGATTTCACAATATACAAGAAAACTGGCAAAAAGTCTTCCACCGGTGGTACCTAACACCCCAAAAGATGGCGAAATTTTACAAAGGAGCCAACAGTGACTGTTGGAAGTGTGGCGATCAACTAGGCTCTCACTATCATGCCTGGTGGCAATGTAAAAGAGTTAGGAGCTACTGGCGGGAGGTCCACAGGGAAGTGCAAAGGATCCTGCAGATAAAAATGGAGCTGAAAGCAGAGTATTTTCTGTTACATTTGTTAGACTTTCAGTTAGAGCTTAACAAAGATATGTTGTTGTTTCATCTTTCTGCAGTCGCCAGAATAGTGCTTGCAAGCAAGTGGAAGACCAAGGATATACCAACAATTGACACCTGGCTATTAAAAATAAGGGACCTAATGGAAATGGACTCACTAGCGGCCATGATATATGATACCAGCAAGAGACGCAGGATTGACTGGCAACCATTTAGGCGCTACGTAAGAGAGAGGAAAAGTATAATTCTAGAAGATTAGGGAAGCTGCTTCAGCCGATACAGAGATCTCTATTTTATCTTCTCTAGCATAACCCTGCTGATCCTTTGAGGAAGCTCAACTGTTGATTGATATTTGATGTTTGATGTTTGTAATATGGTGTAGATACCCTCACGGCACTGTCCCACCTTACACCATGTCCCCCACCCCTCCCTACCGACCCCTCCTCCCTTGCCCACTCCCCCCCCCTCCCAACCCCCTGCAACCCCCTGACTGTATGTGGCCAATGTCCAATGTCTATTTGTTTATAACTGTATGTCATAAAAACAAAATTTTGAATAAAGACTATTAAACAAAAAAAAAAAAAGATTTCACAAGGTACTAGCAGAATAATACAACGATTTGTACTTTAACCCTCATGATGACTCATATTTTGTGTTATGCTAGCTTTAACTACAGCACTTCCTTCTCTCTCTCCCTACTCAGAGCTATTTCTGGGAGAACTGGGAGAATTGTATTTTCAAATACTATCACGCATGTCACAAGCTCCTGTGGGGAAGTCAGATTTCACAATTGTCCACATGCTCATTTTCCAGACAGAGGGTTGCTTTTTTCTTTAAAAAAACCACAGAGAGAAATTATATGCTTAATTGTCCACAATATATCTGCAAAAATAGTTTCTCCCCCACCTCCTTACTCCACTTCATCTCCAAGTTCGCAAAGTCTTGCATAATTCCTTGAATTGTCCACAAGCCAATTTTCCAACATTTTGTTTAGCTGTGTTTTAGAAAAGGTTTTACTGCCACTTAGTGGACAAAGCACCACATTGAAACTCATACATAAACAACACTCTTCTACACAGTCACTGTTCTATGCGATTAGAAAGCTTAATACAGGTTGTGCATTCCTTAACACAATCCAAAATATTCCAAAATAGTCCACATTTGCGAGGAGTGTATGTGTGAGAAATAGTGACACCTTTACTTTCTGATGGTTCAATGTATATGTGAGCTATGTGTATAATGCATATATGTGAAACATAAAGGAATTTAGTGTTTATCTTCAATATATCTAATTTTTTTGGATCTGAAAACACAAGTATTCCAAAATGTAAATAAATTCAAAATCTCAAACACTGGCCCCAAGTATTTTGGCTAAGCAATACTCAACCTGTATTTCTCAATAATGTATTTATTTTACAGTATAGTTTAGCAAGTATCTTTAGTCACAAAGAAGCAAGAAAAATCTCAGTATTTTAATATTATAATGTATTGAATATATATATAATATTTAGAATATTATAATGTAATACAATATAATACAAATAATAATATATTATAATAATATATTTTATATTACATGTAATATTACTAGTAATATTACAATATAATGGTATCGTACAATATAGTAATATATTATACTGATATTGTGCTATGCTAATAATACAATATAATATACTAGCTGTGCCCTGCCACGTGTTGCTGTGGCCTATAGTAAGAATTTTCAAAGTAGAGGTAGATATCTGGACTATTATGAAAGAAAGGTACCTACCTATTCCTTCCCCCCTTTTTCTCCTTTCGTCCTTCTCTACCTCTTTTTTTCATTCCTTCTTTTGCTCTTTGGTTTCATCCTTCCATCTCTCTTTTCTTTCATTTCTCCCCCTTTCTCTACTTCTTTGTCTCCTTTCTCCCCCCCCCCCCGTTTCCTTCCTTCCTTCACTTTTTATTTCCTTTTCTCTTTCCTTCCTTCTTTACCTCTTTTTTGCATTTCCCTCCCTTTTCCTTTCCTTTCTACTTTCTCTTCTTCCTTCCTTCGGTACCTTTCCCCCCCTTCCTTCTCTCCTTCCTTCTTTCCCTCCCTCATTTTCTCTTTCCTTCCTTCCCTCCCCCTTTCCCTCCTTCATTCCTTCCCTTTTTCCCTCCCTCCTTTCTTCTCTCTTTCCTTCCTGTCTGTTCTCCCCCAAAATCCTAACTCTAGTTTATGAGTCTATTTAATATAGTAATATATCGTAGTAACATTATATTATATAGTAGTATATATAATAATATAATATATGTATTATACAGCAATTATATATATTTAGGGCTGGGCAACCACGGAAAAATTTGTTTCTAAACTCGATTAGTTTTTAGGGGGTTTTTGCTTTTGTTTTTTAAAAGAATTCCGAAATTTTTCTTTAAAAAAGTTCAATATATACAAAATTTCAGAAATTACGAAACAATTACGAAACAATTACGAATCGATTCGTTAATGGCGGACGCGATTGCGCAATATGCTAAAAAACCCTCCAAATGGGACAGGGGGGACTTCTGAAGCTTCCCTCTCCCTCTGTTGTTGACTGTTGGTGTGATAATTTATTTTTTTATCACTGATAAAACAAACAACAACTATAAAACTTGCACCAGACATACGGAAATAATAACGAAACAATTTCGAAACGATTTCGAAACAATTACGAAATGAATTGAAAAATTCGTTTCGATTTTTAGTTGATCCTGAATGGTTCAATATCAGATCGTAAGCTACTTTAAATATGAATTAATAACGAATTATGAAATTAACGAACGAAACCGCCCAGCCCTAATATATATATATATATCTCACACCAACCAGTGATCCAACATCCATCCATATATGTGTATGTGTGTGTGGGAATGTGTATGTGTGTGTGGGAGGGAGGGAAGGAAGAAGGGAGGGAAGGAGGGGGTTGGACCGGATGGCCTTTAGGGCTCCCTTCCAACTGGTTGGCCATCTGTTGTGAGGGCTTTGATGGTGTCTTCCTTTGCTGCCAAATGAGGTTGGACTGGATGGTCTGTGGGGGCTCGTTTCCAAGCAATGTCAGTTTTGTGTGTCCCTATTACCCCCGTCATGGCACCTTCCTCCTTCCCTTGTGCTGTGGGAGTGTGTGTGTGGGAGACAGAGGGTCAGAGTGTGTGCACAGAGTGTGGCCTGCCTCTCTCTTTTTCCTTCTCTCTCCCCCCCTTCTCCTCAGCCCTTTGATCCCTTGCCTTAGTGTTAGGGGCCAAAGGGACATGCTGCTTTGGAACCCTCATTCTGTGTCCTCAGCATGAGGGGGGCAGGGGAGGTGTGTTGTCTTCTTCCTTTTCTGAATTTAAAGGTGTTTTTGTGGGGTTTTTTTCAGTGATGGTCACTCCTTGGATTGTGAGGAGTTTTGTTGCCAAATTTGGGGTAATTTGGCCCTGTAGTTTTTTTTGTTTTTAAGGTACTCATTATGCACAGAACATTTCTATGTATATAGATTGTATGCAGGCATGTAGGGGGCTTGGGGGGCTTCAGCCCCCCCCCTCAAATTCTCATGGTGGTCCGCGAGAAGACCTTACTGGTACATTATTTAAACTGTTATGTTTATTCATATCATGATCTGATCACCATACTCAATATATCCCATATGCATGGGGGTATTGGGGTAACGATACAAAGGGTTTGCTAAGGTAGACCCTCTTTCACCCAGACTCAGCCCCCCCTCCCCCCATCAAACTCAGTTCCCCCTGAAACAAAATCCTGGCTACGGGCCTGATTGTATGTATATTATATATATATATTGTAAGCCACTCTGAGTTCCCTTCGGGGTGAGAAGGATGGCATATAAATGCCGTAAATAAATAAATAAATAATATTAGTGGAGGGCCCTTATTTACTTATTTATTTATTTACAACATTTCTACCCTGCTTTTTTCACCCCTTCAGGGGGACTCAGAGCAGCTAACAATGGCAACAATTCAATGCCGCAAATAATTACAATGATAACAGCAAGATAAAATCATACAATACAATAGATTAAAAACATTAGTTAAGTTTTCTGCTTTAAACTGGATTATATGACTCCGCACTGCCAGATAATCTGGGATAAACAGAAAACCAGGGATCGGATCTTGGGATACAGGTTCTGTCTGGAAGTGCCCTGAGCTAGTTCCCCCCCTCCCCCCCGCCCCGGGGCACCATCTACACAGCCATATAATGCAACCTGAAATTGCATTATATGGTCAATGTAGATTTATATGACACAGTTTAAGTGCATTGACCTGCATTAGATGAGTCAACACTGACCATATTACATAACAATGTAATGGGACTTGAATCTCAACGATAATATTTAGCCCAGTGTAACTGCTAAAGAAGTAGACAGTCTTTATGTGTAACAACTAGAAACGATGGCCCCTTCCCACACAGCTATATAAAATCCACATTGAACTGGATTATATAGCAGTGTGGACTCAAATAATCCAGTTTAAAGCAGATATGGTGAATTATCTGCCTTGATTTTCTGGGTTATATGGCTGTGTAAGAAGGCCCTAAGTGCCCTCTGATTTTTTACACCAAGTCTTCAGCAGTTCCACAACCAGAAAAAAAATGCCACAAAATTCTGGTTCTGTTAGCATTGGAACTCTGTGATGGTGGAAAACCAAGTTGGGAGGAAGAAGAGTAGTCTATGGGTCTTGACATTGCCCTATTTTTGTTTTCCATCACCACGACATGACATTCAGGACATTTCCCCCAGCATAAATCTATATTTTAGTATTGTTTTTTTTATTTGGAAGAACATAAGCTTTAAATTGGCCATGGATACAGAGTGCATCTGGCTTACATTTAAATGCAGAATTGGGTGAGACTTGGGCCATTCTTTTTTCCTTCAACAAATATTTCATATCGTATGCATCTTTTCCTGTACTGTTGTCTATAAATTGAATAATTCATTATTTTAGTGATTATTTATGTTATATATTTATTCCTACATGTATTTTATATTAATAGCATAACTCTTTTTGTTTATATTTCGTTACTTCCATGACGTAAGTCTTATCCTTTCTTTTAATTCTGTACAGCCTAACTAACAGGATTATTCTCAGAAAGATCGAAGCAATTGGCCTGTCTTTGGAAGCACTCATCATGCTTACAAATGTTGAAGCCTGCAGGTCAGTCAAGAACAGACTTTTGGATCTTGACTTCCATAATCCGACTCTTGCAACAAAGACAACTTGTTCCCCTACCATGTCATTAATTCCATGCAAGCATGAAGTCATGGCAGCATATCTTCACATTTTGATTATTCCCACCCTGGTGGGAATAGTGTGCCTGGTTGTTTCCTCTCTGCTGTTTTGCTGTTGTAATTTAATACTGGTAGCCAGATTTTGTTCATTTTCATGGTATCTTCCTTTCTGTTGAAATTGTCCACGTTTGTGGATTTCAGTGGCTTCTCTGTGTAGTCTGACATGGTGGTTGCTGGTGTGGTCCAGCATTTCTGTGTTCTCAAATAATATGCTGTGTCCAGGCTGGTTCATCAGTTGCTCTGCTATGGCTAACTTCTCTGGTTGAAGTAGTCTGCAGTGCCTTTCATGTTCCTTGATGCGTGTCTGGGCGCTGCGTTTGGTGGTCCCTATGTAGACTTGTCCACAGCTTCATGGTATACGGTAGACTCCTGCAGAGGTGAGAGGATCCCTCTTGTCCTTGGCTGAACGTAGCATTTGTTGGATTTTCTTGGTGGGTTTGTAGATTGTTTGTATGTTGTGTTTCCTCATCAGCTTCCCTATGCGGTCAGTGGTTCCTGATGAACCAGCCTGGACACAGCATATTATTTGAGAACACAGAAATGCTGGATCACACCAACAACCATGAAAATGAACAAAATCTGGCTACCAGTATTAAAAAACTCTAAAATTACAACAGCAAAACAGCAGAGAGGAAACAACCAGGCACATCTTAACACCTCTCAACAAATGATTTTCCCAGGCTCAGCCAGGCCTTCAAATGCTAATGAAGGTGGTCAGTTGAAACATTCACACCTAGCTCCAGCAGAGAAGAGCTCTTTGTCCCACCCCAGCCATTCCACAGATATATAAACCCATTGTCCTAATTCCAACAGATCTCACTACCTCTGAGGATGCTTGCCATAGATGCAGGCGAAACGTCAGGAGAAATGCTTCTAGAACATGGCCCTATAGTCCGAAAAAACCCACAAGAACCTAGGATTGTTGTTGTTGTTGTGCTTTAAAGTAATTTCAGACTTAGGTTGACCCTGAGCAAGGGCCGGGTAAATGACCTTGGAGGGCCATATCCGGCCCACGGGCCTTAGTTTGAGGACCTCTGTCCTAAACAATTGGGGTGGACTAGCTAAAGTTGGAGGCCCAATATCAAAACAATCAAATAAATGCACCAGGCAAAGAAAATAGAAATGCAGGCTGGGGAAAAGGGCAAGCTTCAGCTGAGTAAAGCCAATGGGACATGTACATCCTCAATACTAAATTCATCTCACATTTAGGATCTTCATCCCATAAAAATGTGACAAAAATCTGAGTAAGCCACCAGATGGCAGTATTTATGTGAAGAGCACAATCACTTTGCAAAAGCAGCATACCCTTTTATGAAGAGTTTTCAGTTGTACAGGTCTACTGCCTGCTTTCACTTGGATCTGGATGAAGACAAAGTTTCCTGTTCCATTCCAGATGTTACCTAGCTTAGAAGTGATAACATGGTCATAGCAGACTTTGGGGAGGTTGTGGGTGGGATTGGGGTGCTTCTAAATGCTATTTTAACTGTATTTATTATATTTTAATCTGTTTTTACTACACTGCATTATTAAATTGTATTTTAACTTTTGTATTGTGCTTTTTACACTTGACTAAAGTGTGAGATTGTTAGCTGCCTTGAGTCCCTATAAATAAAGTGATTAATAATAATAATTAGTGCCTTTCAGGGCTTATTTTTCATCCAAACTCTACTTGAACTGGTTCTGAGTGAACCTTTTGGATTTAATTTCTTTCTAATCCTAGTACTTGCAACACCCCTCCTGGTATGTATGTGTATATATGTGATATTTAGGATAAAACTTCAGGCACCTGATAAGATAGTGCACAAAAGCTAATGCCATAATACATGGGTTGTTGTAGGTTTTTTGGGCTATATGGCCATGTTCTAGAAGCATTCTCTCCTGACATTTTCCCTGCATCTATGGCAAGCATCCTCAGAGGTTGTGAGGTCTGTTAGAACTAGGGAAATTGGGTTTATATATCTGTGGAATGTCTGGGGTGGGACAAAGAACTCTCGTCTGTAGAAGCTAGGTGTGAAAGTTTCAACTGGCCGCCTTGATTAGCATTTGATGGCCTGGCAGTTTTTTGGTGTGGTTTGTTAGTTTCTGGGGGAATCTTTTGTTGAGAGGTGCTTAGCTGTCCCTGATTGTTTCCTCTCTAGAGTTTCCCTGTGTTTGAGTGTTGTTTTGCTGTTATAATTTTAGACTTTTTAAATACTAGTAGCCAGATTTTGTTCATTTTCATGGTTTCCTCCTTTCTGTTGAAATTGTCCACATGCTTATGGATTTCAATGGCTTCTCTGTGTAGTCTGACGTGGTGGTTGTTAGAGTGGTCCTGCATTTCTGTGTTCTCAGATAATATGCTGTGTCCAGGTTGGTTCATCAGGTGTTCTGCCATGGCATGTTCCTTGATTCGTGTTTAGGCAAAGCTGTGTTTTGTGGTCCCTATATAGACTTGTGCACAGCTGCATGGTATACAGTAGACTCCTGCAGAAGTGAGAGGATCCCTCTTGTCCTTTGCGGAATGTAGCATTTTTTTGGATTTTCTTAGTGAAAAAGTGTTCTTGCCATACATCAAGGGAACCAGTGACCGCATAGGGAAGCTGATGAGGAAGTATAATATTCAAACTATCTACAGACCCACTAAGAAAATCCAACAAATGCTATGTTCAGCAAAGGACAAGACGGATCCTCTCACCTCTGCAGGAGACAACCGTATACCATGCAGCTGTGGACAACTCTACATAGGGACCACTAAACGCAGCACCCAAACATGAATCAAGGAACATGCAACCAAAGAAGTCAGCCATAGCAGAACATCTGATGAGCCAACCTGGACACAGCATATTATCTGAGAACACAGAAATGCTGGACCACTCTAACAACCACCATGTCAGATTACACAGAGAAGCCATTGAAATCCATAAGCATGTGGACAACTTCAACAGAAAGGAAAAAACCTTGAAAATGAACAAAATCTGGTTACCAGTATTTAAAAAATTCTAAAATTATAACAGCAAAACAACACTCAAACACAGGGAAACTCTAAAGAGGAAACAATTAGGGACAGCTAATCACCTCTCAACCAAAGATTCCCCCAGGCACTAACAAGCCACACCAAAAAACTGTCAGGCCATCAAATGCTAATCAAGATGGCCAACTGAAACATTTACACCTACCTCTAACAGACAAGAGTTCTTTCTCCCACCCTGGACATTCCAGAGATATATAAACCCAATTTCCCTAGTTCCATCAGACCTCACAACCTCTGAGGATGCTTGCCATAGATGTAGGGGAAATGTCATGAGAGAATGCTTCTAGAACATGGCCATATAGCCTGAAAAACCTACAACAGCCCAGTGATTCCAGCCATAATACATGTATTAAGATGCTAGTAAAAATGATAACAATAAAATAGAGAGCCAGTGTGGTATAGTGGTTAGGTCTTGGACTAGGACTCTGGAGACCAGGCTTCAAATCCCTGGTCGGCCACTGGATGATCTTAGGCAAGTCATATTCTCTCAGCCTCAGAGTAAGATACAGGGAAACTCCCTCTGAGTAAATCTTCCCAAGAAAACCCCTTGGCTTTAGGGTCACCATAAGTGAGAAATGACTCGAAGGCACACAACAACAACAAAATAGCGATTCCATAGTGAGGTAGTTTCACTTACCTTAGCAGTAGATAGATCTATTTTCTTTTCTCCATTTCCTCCCAAGCATATGTCTGTTTCATCCTGATTCTGCATCTGCCAGCAATTATTATCTGAAATCCTGTATCAGAGGCTGCAATGCAAACATGGGCAAACCCATGCCCACGGGTTGGATGCGGCCCTTTGGGCTCTTGCCTCTGGTCCCGACTCCAGCCACGTATGACATTTATTTTTGAAAACTTACGAATATGATCTAAATAAATACAAATATTAAACCCTATCATTGCCTAATTTCTTTATTATATTTCAAGTAGTAGGTGCTAGAGATGGTGTGCTAGAAATAAACTGGAATGATCTATGATTACAATCTTAGGCATACTTACCATAGAGTTGCTCCTCTGACTTGCTTCTGCATACATGTTCACAGAATTTTAACGAATGTACACTCATGATGACTGTCAAAGTTGGAACTGTAGTTCAAAGGACAACGGTGAGTCAAACATTATCTGCACTCTTGTTATATTAAAACCTCTTTTGGCCACACTGTCTTATCAGTACTTTCCATATGAGGTTGTAGTCTCCCCAGTCACTGCTGTGCATTTTTGAAAGTTTACATCACTTTATTTGTGCCTGCAGTAAAAAATAAATGGCTGCCCCCTTGTGATTTGCACAAGGGAGAAGCATGTAATGATTAGAGGTTTTTTTGTGATCTAAGGCTGTATCTGGTGCCAATATTTATCGAAGACTTTCTGTAGCGTATAGAGAATGAGTTTTGTCACAAAGAAAGGATAGAGAAGTTCAAGGAAGGTTGCAGAAGTGTGCAGATACAGCTGTACCAGGAGCTCCAATTTTGTTTGCTTTGCATTGAATGCTCATTGTAGTCCTAAGTTTCAGGGACTCTGCAGATAGGTGGCTTCTTTTGGCTGCAATCAAAGGGCAAGCCACCTGTCAATTATCTTTAGGTTCCCTGGTCCCGCCCCCTTTTTGGGTTTTGGAGGGAATAGGAGCCATTTTGGGTTAGTCCACACAGAGAAACCTTTCATACAGGACATAAAACCAGGAGCTCCTGTAGAAAGCTTTGTCTTCTACGGCTTGGCCGGGAGATATACAGCATTACAGCTTGGCCGGGGAGAAAAGGCCCCATAGCTTGGCCGAGGATTTTACACCCTTACAGCTCCTTTGCTGAGGGAATCCGGTCCCACAGCACTTCAGCCAGCCATCACTAAAACCTGAACTCCTTATTTTCCCCTGGAAGTCTACAAAGCTCTGCTTGGTAAGGGTCACTCACGGAAGCCAGAAGCAGTTGGTACCGGGTGTAGGGGCTCCACGCCAACAGAGGCAAAGACAGACTGCCCAGATTAGAGGTTAAGGATTTCCCCATTAGTTAAAATACAGTTTATGAAGATAGTGCCTGTTCCCTGTGGACAAGACTGAGAGAGCCAATAGACTATTAAGAAAGCCTTAAAGTACCTGTTTGATTTCAATAATAAAGAACTTTGTTGAACCTTTAAGTAATCTAAAGACTCTGTTTTAAGGAAATCCAAAGGCTTTTAATCCTGAGGCAGCCCCGGCGTCCCATTGGGCAAACAGAATTTATGTCCTGTCTACAGTCTTATGCACAGGCCCAGCATGCGATAGCACAACAAGTGTCTGCCATGAAGAAGGAGCCAGAAGCCCATCCACATTCAAGAGTGATGGCAACATTGAGCGTGCATGTGAACTGATTCTGTTGGAAAGACAAGTGACGGTGGGTCATGTGGCAAATCATTTGCAAATCAGTCACGGCTCTGCTTATGCAACAAATCACGTGAGACTTGGATTTCTAAAAGTTTGTATGAGGTGGGTGCCTAAACAACTTATGGAAGAGTACAAAGAAGAGCATCTGCAAACAACACTCATCTGCAAACACAATTTGGACTGATATTATAAGGAAGGTAGACATTTATTTAAAATAATAATTACTGTTGTTGAGACATGGATTCATCACTACAAGTCTGAGAGTAAACAGCAGAGTATGAAATGGATCACTGACCAAAAAAAAAAAGTCAACCATTAGGTGGAAAATTGATGTTTACAGTTTTCTGGGATTCTGTAATGAGCACTATTCAAAAATCAATAGTGCTCATTACAGTGAGATGCTCACTGAAGAGCTGAAGGCTAAAATTTGGACAAAACACAGAGGATTGCAATTCATGGATGTTGTGTTTTAGCACAACAATGCATGTCTGCACACCACTGCCCATACTGTCAACATGCTCCCAAAATTTCATTGGTCCCCAAAAACATGCCTCCACCCCAAGGTGAAATTTTTAATAGTCCTGGAATGTACATGGGAGTGGAAAACAAAAACAAAACAGTACTACCCATCCCTCCTCCTATTCTATTCTGACAGCATGAGCCAAGCATTAGATTGGCCCCCTCCCTCCTGACCTTTTGGAAAAGAGTGAAAACCTGGCTCTTCGAGCAAGCTTTTGGAACTGCAGTGTAATCATATAAACACAACACTATGAAATAACAAACATGGAATGGCTAAACGATGCAAAGGACAACGAGATGAACTGGAAGATATTATTATAGTTTCCATTTTTATATGGATTTTATTATGTGCTTTTGACTATTTAATTGATGTATGTATGTTGTGGCATTTAACTGTTGCCAGTTTGTACGCTGCCTTGAGTCGCCTTCAGGCTGAGAAGGGCAAAGTAGAAGTGCAGTAAATAAATAAATAAAATAAATAAGCAGTTATTGGATTACTGTGTAGAAGCTCTGATGTCAAGCATCTTCCAAAATACTGTATTTTCTGGTGTATAAGACTACTTTTTAACCCAGGAAAAATTTATCAAAAGTCGGGGTGGTCTTATATGCTAGGTGTCATCTTATAGGGCGGGTGCTGAAGCTTCTGAGCCAGGCTGGAGAATCTGCGGTCGTCGCATATGGTGGGGGAGCTCAAAAACGGCTGTGGCCACATCCCCGCAACCGTATGAAAGCAGCATGGGTGCCGCTTTACAAGTACGGTAAAAGAAAATCTACTCACCAGGATTTGTGGAAAGAAGTGTCTTAACATGATCCTGATGACAAGGTGAGGGGGCACCTCACTGAGAAGATGGAAGTGAAGGGCAGAGCAAGCCGCAGGCATCTGGGACACCCAGGGTATGGAAAAAAGAGATAGAGCGGCGCTGTGCCCAGAAAAACATGCCTCTTTCACCCGTCTGGCCTGCCCTTGTATCCTATTACCGAACCTCCTTCTCTGCCTCTCAGATCTTGCTGCTGAGGACTACAGTGAAGCGGTGCAGGCACACATGTGCAAGATCTGAGGCAGAGAAAGAGGTACAGTAAAAAATCTGATTTTTAAATTTTTTTTAATTTGGTGTGCATTGGAAGAGGGGTAGTCTTATATGGTGAGTATATCCCAAACTCTATATCTTAACTTGAAAGGTTGGGGTTGTCCTATATGCCCAGTTGTCTTATACACCGGAAAATACGGGAGTTTCATCCTACTCATCATTCAATGTAATGTTTGTAGATGGACTAAATGGATAGTGTACTTCTCAGTCACTTCTCTGGTACCTTCTATAGGTGCAAGCAATACTTCTTAGGAGGCAAGTCTCAAGAAAAGGGGCTGGCAGAAGGCAAAAAGAAGGAAGAGAGGAAGAAAGAAATAGCCATTTCCGGAAGGAACTGGAGAAAGGCACTAGCACACTTTATTCTAGTATGCTACAAAATTCATTACTGACCTTTATTAGGTATCATAATACCAAGCATACGTTAAAGTAACAAAAATTATTGTTCTTTGTTTCTTCAGAAAGTCAGGTATTCCAACAGTTTTCTTTACAATTTGTTGACTTTTAACTTTAAAAAAAACAAACAAACAACAAATCAAAGCCACAGATTTTTTGACATTATAATGAGATGAGTGCATGGAGGGGAGGTGGGGGGAGGCAAGTGTTTACATTTTAAGAGCTTTAAAAGCATACTTCTACTTACATTGAACGATGTTTGCACTTAAAATGCTTTGCTTCCTATATATATATATACATACACACATATATGTATGTATATACACACACATATTTACACACAAACATTAATGGAAACAGCCATATCAGTCTGCAAGGTTTTTGCATTAAACACTACTGGGCTACAGTGAGAAACAAAATACTGAGAAGTGTGAATTTACACTAAAGAGATTGAACAAGCTTTGCTTTTACAACCTGTGTCTAAGGATCACAACACCACTTGGGTGTCAACAAACTGAGTTATGGATGGTTTTGCTAGGGCTAGCTAATGAGAAGTGGTGAGCCTTTATAATCTTGGGGAAATATAGCAGTACATTGTGGGAACATTCTGAGTTGCTGGGGAAGCAATCGGAAAGATGATGGGAGGGCAGCGGCTACTGCAGGAGAGTTCACTTATGGCACATTAAGAAAGTACAGAAGGAAAAGAGGCAGAGGTGGAGGCAGGGAAAAAGAAAAAAAATCACATTTTGTAGGGCTGAGTCAGGTATTAAAACACCAAGTCAAAGAGTGAGACTGCTCAGGTAAGAGACACTCATCTGAAAGGTCTCATATTTAGCAAGAGCCACCAGAGGCCAACAAAAACAAGTCTCAGGCAGGTATTTATTCTCTGTGACAAGGAACAGCATAGTTGGTCGCGCGTGTTTCCATCAATCATTGCAGATGGAGAGTGACCTTGAATAGAAGATAGACTCAATATTAGTTCCAGATCTCATGGAGAGTCAGCACAGATGATAATTCTCCTCTTCACAAGGTCGTTCTCCATGTGAGAAGAGCAATGGGAACATGTGAGATGGGAGCAGGGTTGGTATCCACTCCTTGCATACTGAGGCTACAATAAATTAAAAAAAATAGCCTGTTTAAGTCTAGAATCAGGTCAGGGCCAACAAGTTAAAAGAACAGCAGATTCTAAAAAGGAGGTTTCAGGCTCAAGACAATATCTGTGTGGTTGTGGTCCAACTGATTACAGTTCCAACGGATGTTCTTTCCAACTTTCCCTTGCGAGTCCATACTAATACAGGTATTTTTTAAGTAAGGTCCGTTTTGTTGTAGACACTAGTAGTTCGCACGCATACTGCAACAAGCACGTGCATCATGTACCGGCATGCCTCGGGAACAACTGTGCTCAGTTTCCGCTCTGTAGCTAACCTGATAGTCTTTAAAAATGTTTAAGACTATCAACTCTCCCGCTGCATGTGAGGTTCGCTCAGTGATAAGGTTTTTGACAGCAAGGAACCTGCCTGCTGCAGAAATTCATCGACAGATTTGTGAAGTGTATGGTGATACTGTTATGAGTGAAAGCAAAGTGCATAAGTGGGTACGACAATTTAAAGATGGCCATGACAACGTCCATGATGAGGACCGCTCCAGTCGCCCTTCTTTGGTTACAGACGATTTGGTGGCTTCAGCAGGCGGCAAGTTTTTATGAAGAGGGTATTTTAAAATTGCTTCAGAGGTATGATAAGTGTTTGAACAAATTTGGCAACTATGTCGAAAAATAGAGTGGAGTATGTACTTTCTGAAAATAAATTTACTTTTTTGAAATAAACTTTCGTTGTGTAGTTATGTTCAAACAGACCTTACTTAAAATATACCCCTCATATTTCAACCATCCAAAACCACTGTCCTGTCCTAGAAGTATCTCTGGGACAATGCAATTTCATCCTTCCTGCTTTCCTTTTGCAGCACAATATAGAACCTCTGGATACGGAGGTCTTTCCTCCAGTATAATGAGTTAGATTGGAGAAGGCAAGGGCAGGTAACTTGTGACCTTCCATATGTTGTTGGATCCCATGACCTCTTTCCCCTGTTTATGGGACTACAGCTGGTGGGAGCATCAGTCCAGAAACACCAGGAGAGTTGCATGATTCACACTCCTGATATGAGGGAGAATCAACCATGCTTTAGACTATAATTTCATAAATTATATGGTGACTGTATCTGGAGAGTGCTAGCTTGCCTATTTTTTGATTAAAGTACATCTGATCATTTTTGCCTCTAACTATCTATTTTAGCATAGACTAATTTTTTTAAGGAGGGTTTTTCATTAATAATTAAAGCTACATTTTTATTTGGGAGTTAACCTAAAGAGGACTGTGTTGTAAGGGATAGTTGGGATAATGCTCACTAAATTCCACACTATTGACGTCTGAAGATGGCTGGAATTATGCTACATGTTGCTGAACTTTATTCTTATGACCCATTATTATCACTTCCATTGCAGTAGAATTATGGCTGTCATGATCTTGAAGCATTACATAAGCCCATGAAAGAAACAGTCAGGGCAATACTGGAAAACATTCAGATAACAATCTTGTTTACAACATTTGAGACTAATGGGTGATTCTAGCATAACAAAGCTGACCAATAAAAACAAGAACCAGGACATGATAGAAAACTCACAGAACTACTCCATAAATCTGATGATGGAGTGATATATTATTAGAAGCACATGGATTCTCAGTGAAAATTGTCCCCCTCCATTGTAATATCTTGATAAACATTTCATGTCCTCAAATGATTGGGCTTGATGGAGACTGAATCATATTCAGAGTGAACCAAATGAAATCTTTAGTCATGAAACCCCATTGATTTTAACAGGCATAAGAAAGAATAATTGTGTTGCCCTGATTTCTATTTGGCCTATTCTGTAATGATTAAATCTGGATCTAACCCATTATACTTCCTTGTCACCTGTTCTGAAATTGTTTTATACAATTGGTTATTGTCAATTGACAAAATGTAAACACCAAGATATGGAATAAGTTTTGCTGCTCTTGAGAGAGTGCAAGACTGCCTTCCTTGTCAGATGTCTAACATTTATGTCTTTAAATCATATTTATTATATCTGAACCATCTAGATACCTAGATTCATTGGGTATTGTCACTCTAATGAATAATGTATTGTATATAACTGTACACATGACATTTATTTTTAACCATCTCTGAAGATTTTCGGAGTTTCTCCAGGCTGTTCAAGAAGAGTGAAGGTTTCCCGTTGACTTTGGTTCAAGCTCTTGATGAGCCATTTTGTCCTTGGAACCGCAGATGGGAATCACATTATGCAGCTCAACTGTGGAAAGAAGCTTGGAATATCTACTTAAGTTACATCACAATGTTATCAGCAACTTCCGCTGGCAAACAGTGAATAGCATTGAAATATTACAATGCTAGGAGCTACATAAGTACCTAGAGAGAAAAGAAACGATTTACTGAAAAATAAATCCTTATTTATACGTTGATAGCATGGCATAGACATTTCCAAGCAGAGAAATGATAGTTTTTAACCACAAAGTGCTTTCTACAGATTTATTCAAAACTGTAAAAATGTAAAACCTAGTTCATCTAAAAAGGCTTGGCTATTACAGTGTACTTCTCTTATGCTAAATGCAGTGATGGATACGAGTCAGAAAGGATGAGCAACATCTTGTGGAATGACATCTGTAGCAAACAGTTACCACTTTCTGTCTCGCATAAGTAATACTTAAGTCTTGTGCGAATTTAAGCAATGGGTACACATTGTTATTAGAGAATTGGATTTATAATCCATTACTATTAAGCCAGGTTTTTTAAATGCAGCATTGGAGCAAAAAGATGGGAGCTCTAACATCTGCTGAAGCTAATTCTACATCAATGAGCATACATGACAACCACCTACAAGTCAACCATATTTTGTTCCTCTTATGCATTTGTCCCATTCAAACCAATTTCCAGAAGGAACTGGCATGGTATGTAGCCTTATAGAATAGCAAATGTTGTAATGGAGTCATAGAAAAACATTCCTTGATCTGCATGAGACAACAAAGAAGTCACTGTCACAACTGTACCACTTTCTGTTTTGAGTCTTGCCAAGAGGCTAGAACCCTGGGTCTATAGCCAATAATCTCTTCATTGTTACTTGAAAAGAAAGTTCATTTATTACGAGAAAACGGCACGAGTGTCATGTATTATTACATTTTGACACCAAGAACTACACCATGTTGCTTATGAACTTACTGTGTTATGTTTTCCAAAATGGTATCCCTTATAGTAGTGGCTCCCAAACAGTTTAGGCTGTGTGCATTTCACAAAATATTAAGCTCTCCAACAATCTTTACCCTACTTCCAACTCGGGCTAGCTCAAACATGAGGCAGACGAGGTAGCTGCATTGGGGAAGGGCATTAAAGGCTCTGTTTTTTAAAAAATATTTCATTTTTCTATTAAAAAAAACCAAAAAAAAAAAACCAATTTAGATTTTCAGCCCAAGATGTCAAAATGGTTGGGGCTGTTATTCTTACCAAAAGCTCTAGCCTGATCTTATCTTAGATCAAGATGACTTGCCCGTAGCTCTCAAGCTAATGTCACGAAGCCTCAACTTGCTTCGACATCCACTGGTTTCAGACTAGTGGCAAGATCTTTGTCTCCTCCAACAGCCCACTGGGCAGGGGAAAAGCATCAGGAAGAGAGAAAAGGGGCACTTTTTCTTAGATCTGACCCTGTGAGTCACTGCTTTTGGGTCTTAGCTGAGATCGGTGCTGACATCTCTCCCAGTGGATTACCAGCTAGCTCCCCAAGACTATGGCCCAGAAACAAGCCCTTCCCACTCCTCTCTTGCTTCTTAATTCCTGTCCCACTGACATTGCATCGGGGAGCCAAAGAAGAAAATGCAGACATAGGACCTTTAAGGGCTAAGAATACCATCTTCAGATGAATATGGAAAATACCATGTAAGGTATCATTATCCAGAGGTATCATCTCTCTTCCTACTCTTAATATATTTTGTATTCTAATACAACATGGGAACCACCACCATATGGCACATGCACCTCAGCAGAATGAGAAATCAAGTCAGAAAGAGCCACTGCATTGTACATTTCCTATAGAGCAGACAGAGGTTGAGAGGTTTCTAGGTCACTGCAAACATGAAGGCCAAATGAGATGTGCCAAAATGGTAGATCACAGCTTACACCATTTCCTCTGTAGCATGAGAAAGACAAGAGTTTTGTTTGTAAAGACGCTCAGCTAAACGCGATGCCTCATCTGCTTCCTGGCTACTGGAAGAGGAATTCGCTGAGTTAACTACCTCTGCCCCCTGAAATGTTTTATTCTAAAATATTCTGCTTTTCAGTCAAATATGTTTTTTAGAAAAGTGTACAAACCTCCTTGATTCATGTATATTAATGTGTTTACCTAGCAACGACGATACCCCCTTTAAAATTTATTCCCCTTATGTGACTTTTCATGCATGCCTTTCCGAATGTTGCATTCAGCGACAGTTTCTAATGAGCTGGTGGGTAAATCCATGATTGAATCTCTCTCCAGAGAACCACTGCATGTCTGGCTGATCTATGTTTAGAAGGCAGCTCGTGGCAATCAGACATTTTTACATTCGTCAACGTTCTCCTTCATCACAGGTCTCCGTCACAGGCTTCTTCTCATTTAATGTAGATGTACAAAAGCTGTTTACTCGGTTTTGTTTTGTGCTCATTCTAGTGAGGATTGGCTTAGCAGAACTGCAAAACACAAGAGAAAAAGAGAAAGGGAGGGGGGAGGAGAAGGGAAAGGAGCTGGTTTAGTTCTGGATGACATATTAGCAGAAGCATCTGTAGGGTTTCCTTAAAATCCTTGGAACAAAACAAGACACCGCATGCATGTTTTCTTAAATAGCTTATTATGATTATGAGGCACTGAAAAAGCCACTACTTAGATCAGTGATTCTCAACCTTTCTAATGCCACGACCCCTAAATACAGTTCTTCATGTTGTGGTGACCCCCAACCAGCGGCGACTCAACCCATTACGCAAAGTAAGCATTTGCAGTACAGGGGCGCTCTTGAGGCGCTCTTGGGGAAAAATAGACCTTGACATATGCAAGTTGTAGTTACTAGGATGTATAGTTCACCTACAATCAAAGAGCATTCTGAGCTCCACCAATGATGGAATTGAACCAAATATGGCACACAGAACTCCCACAATGAACAGAAAATATATATCAGTGATTGGTTGGGGGGGAGGGAGGGCGCCAAAATACTGTTTGCTTACTGTTGAAAATTACTTAAGGACGCCTCTGCCTCGAACCATAAAATTGTTTTTGTTGCTAATTCATAACTGTAATTTTGCTACAGTCTCTTTTAAATGATCTTATTATTATGTTTTAGTTAATGTTTATCTGTCTTTTAAAAATTGTTGTTGGCATCTAATGGTTACTGGTTATAAGCCGCCCTGAGTCCCCCTCCGAGAGGTGAGAAGGATGAGATATAAATGTCTAAAACAAACAAATAAATAAATACACTTATGAATTGTAATGTAAATCTCTAATAAGCCAGTCAGCCATTCGGGGGAGGGGCTAAAGGAGAAGGCGGTGACCCCTCAGAAATAGCTAAATGACTTCCGTGGGGATCGCCACCCCCAGGTTGAGAAACGCTGACTTAGATAGAAGAAATAGTGGTTTGTGTGTCTGTGCATACATGTGCTTTACCTTCTCCACAAATGATGGAAAGAAGCACACACCTACATATACTTGGTCCAAAAGCTGCCTCTGAATGGAAGACAGAGGGTGAGAGAGAGAAAAGGAGGAACGTTCATGTATCTATGCATTTTAAGCATTTTAATGGTGCTCTTTAGTTTCTAAAAAATCTCCTGTTGACTCACTTTTGCCATAAAAGCAGTATCCAAGAAGAAAAATCTAGATTAAGGAATGGAAATGAAGATCCAGCAAATTACTGTTGGGCTTTTGCATTAATGGATTCTGCATCCACCGATTCAACCATCCACAATTTGAACCCCCCCCCCCCCCACACACACAAAGAAATCCCCAAAACCAAACCTTGATTTTACCATTGTATATAATGCAACTTGAACATTCAAGCATTTTGGTTTCCACAGGGCGGGGGATTCCTAGAACCAAACCCCAGGAGATACCAAGTTAGCAAGAGGCAGTGGCACCTATTTACTTGGTGCCCATTTCCTTAATGATTGGCAGCAGAAAGTGAGGGCCTTCTCTTGGTCAGAAATAATACCAGGCCAGAGTTCATGTGGCCAAGTATTATAGTGGCTTTTCAGTGGAATCAAGGCAGGCAAGACTCTCCATGGTGTGAAGCTGAATATCCCACTACCAATATCCACCACATGGTGGAGGGCTTTTCACTCTCAAGTCATGACAGAATTGCAGTCAGAAGCTCCACAGGTTTTCTTGTTTCCTTCATGAGGCTAAAAACTGAAGCAGAGAAATGTTGGCTATTTGGTTCATGTTACATTCCAATTGCCACCAGCACTAACTTGTATGGACAATGGTCAGGGATGATGGGAAATGTAATCCAACAATATCTGGAGAGTCACTGGTTTTCAATTCTGGTTTAAGTATTTGGAGCCTTTTTTTTTCTTTAGAGCAGCAAGATAAACAAATGGGGATATGGTATATACCAAAAATCCAGTATCACCCAACCACCTTTTGTCATATCTACAGAACTGACATGTACAGTTTCACTTATCCACAGATTCACTTATTCACCTAGAGTCTCCTGTACAAGCTACATCCTCTTCTTGGTACCTGTTATTTGTCCCACTGTTAATAACAGGGTTTGGTTTTATGCACTGTTTCATGTATTCACACCAACTCTGGAATATATCCCCTGTGGATATGGGGATTATACTGAACCTCTCTAATGATGAAGGCATGATGAAAATACATGATACACATATTGGAAAATATATATTGGATGTAACCATATTAGAAATCGGAATTAGAAAATATATAGGATGTATGTATTTATGAACTCCCTTCACTTGGGAAAATATTCTCTTCTTAAAAGCTGCAAATTAGATGCCTCAGAGAGGCCAGGGTCTAAGAAAGGAATGTCTAAGGCAGTGGTTCTCAACCTGGGGTCCCCAGATGTTTTTGGCCTACAACTCCCAGAAATCCCAGCCAGTTTACCAGGCATCTAAGGCATCTGGCAAATATCATGACTGGTACCAAGCAGAGCATATCGTAAGATTAATGAGACTGGCTATTAAGGGGCTTCTTCAGGACTTATCTCAAGATGGATGGAAGCTCTTGCTATCAAGTAGCAGACACTCTGGCGCTATGGTCCTCTTAATGATCAGCAATTTAGATAAAGGTGCTTAATGGAAGATTGAAGGTGTTCAAGTTAAAATATGATATTGAAGTCAATGTAAAAGTGGAATTTTGTGACACACATTGTGATGCTTGTATGATGCATGTATATTATTTTAAAGAGTATATAAACCAAGGCAATTCTTTTGTTCAGCACTCTGTTTTTTGGAATACCAGCAGGGTCCATATCCGGTTGGCGCCAACCGAGAATAAACCGTGCTTTTACAGACCTCAGGAACTCTCTTTTGTCTCTTTTCCTCAGACCTCTCCCTGCCATTTCACTAATACTTCAATTTATTGATCTTACAGCCACAAGTGATAGCAATAGCCATAGACTAATGCTGGATCTACACTGTGCTATAACCCAAATTCTGATCCCGTATCTTAACTGAATTATATGAGGCCCCTTCTACACTGCCATATAAAATCTAGATTATCTGCTGGGTAAATGACCTTGGAGGGCCTTAGTTTGAGGACCCCTGAGCTAAGGAAACCTGCTAAGTGATATTGACCAACTCCTCCTCTCTTATCCTAAAATGAGCCCAATTTCAAACCTTTTCTAAATAAATCTTGCAAAGAAAACTGTATGATAAGAGTTGCTGTAAGCCAGAGTCATCTTAAAAACATAATAACTCAACAATACAGGCATAAAATGGATTAAAGATTAGTAGGAATTAATTTAAATTATTACATACAATTAAAAGCATGAAAATTCCTTCCACACATTATTAACAAATGAAATCACTTCAATGGTATATGATTTGTTATGATTAAATTTATATTCTTACCTCAATGAACCTTAAATACTCCTAAATTGACTGTAATTAATATGATATTGAAATATGAATTATACATTTTGAACTACATTGACTATGCTGTTCACTATCTCATTGACTATAATAATACCTTTTTGTTCATTTCCCAATGATTCCTGGGCATTCAGAAGCTGGTGACAAATTTCAGTGTCCAGTAATCTTCTTCTCTGAATCTACAATTTGGTGATGGATCTGGGCATTGTATGTTTTTACCCTGGCTCCCTCACCCATATTGTGCTTCAGTCGTTATATTTATATTTTTAATGTACCAAACATACCAAGTTTGTATGAAAATGTGACTATTTTCTGTGCTGGTCAATGACCGAAATAAATGATTTGATTGATTGGTGACAAATTTCAGCAGCAAAATTTGTTGTTGTTGTTGTTGTTATAGAGAGGATACAAAAAGTTCTGGGGTCACCTTTTCTCCAAATGGGGTAAGAAAAAAAAGTTTCTCTGTTGGATCAATTCAGCATGAGGGGAGCTTTGTGGACACTGTAGGAGCTTTTTCACAGTTCCGGGGGGGGGGGGGGGGGAGCATGGAGACTCTCCGGAGTGGAACTGGATTTTTTAAATCCACATACTGATACAGATTATGTGGTTGTGTAGAAGCAGCCACACAGGAAAGACAAAATGAAACAGTTCGTCCACACAGCTAGGTTCTGCTGTGATAGGCCCATGCCCTGAGTTGGCAGCTCACTCTGAAATGTTGTAAAGCAATTTTTGGGGGGTTGGAAATATTAGCTATTTACAAGAAATGTTGCCCAGGGGATGCCCAACTGTATTTACTTGGTCTTTGAGGAGGCTCTTTCCGTGTTCCCATCCTAAATATTTTGGCATCACCTTAGATCGAACACAAACATTTAAGAAACACTGTATGAACACCAAACATAAAGTAGCTGCATGTAATAACATCCTGTGGAAACTTATCAGTAGCACATGGGGTGCAGACCCAAAATTAATAAGAACATCAGCCTTGGCCTTGACTTATTCAACTGGGGAGTATGCCTGCCCTGTTTGTCACAAGTCTGGCCACGTGAAGCAGATGAACATAGCATTGAACAAAACATGCAGAATAATCATAGGATGTCTCTACCTGTTGATAGACTCTATAAGCTAGCTGGCACCCCCCCCCCCCCCCGCCCCGATGTTTGACGGGAAGTTGCTGTCAACTGTGAAAGAAATAAGGTTGAACACTGTGAAAGCAATGCACTACATGGCTATCAATCTCCTCCCAGTAAAGAAAAGTCTCATGAGAACCACCACTCCTCTTAATGTTCCTCCAAGAACAGCAAGAGTATCTCTCTGGGCAGCTAAACCAAGAAATCTCAAATGGATGGCCCCCCACGAGGGTTTTCCTCCAGGGGAAAACCAAGAATGGTCAACTTGGAAGTCCCTGAAAATGCTCAGAAGTGGAGTTGGCAGATCAAAAGACAACCAGGCAAAATGGCACTACCTAGAAGAACCCTCCACCTTGTGCGATTGTGGAGCAGAACAATAAACTCAGCATCTGTATGCTTGACCACAATGCCTCATGCACAGAGGTAGAACTGTTTAAAGCTACAGACAATGTGGTTGCTATTGCCCATTTTGGTCGAAAATTACATATTTAGCTGCTTGTGTTCTCTCTATTTTATCAGTTTTATACTAATTTATTTATGCAGTGTTTTTGACACCAAATAAATTCTGAAATAATGCTGTGATTTGTGGGACCAAGCCAAAAATTGTTTCTTTGGAAATTGGTAGTAGAAATGAGGTAGATTAATTAAAATGGGAGGGAATAGACCTCGACTTAATGAGTTAGCCCTTTCTTGGCCAAAGCTGAATTCTTGTGTGCTTTATGACACCCTAAGGCCCCTATTATGGGGTCTTCTTGGAAAGTGTGCAGGTACAGCTGTACCAGGAGGTCCAATTTTGTTTGCTTTGCATTGAATGTTTGTTGTAGTCCTAAGTTTCAGGGACTCTGCAGATAGGTGGCTTCTTTTGGCTGCAATCATAGGGCAAGCCACCTGTCAATTATCGTTAGGTTCCCTGGTCCCTCCCCCTTTTGGGGTTTTGTAGGGAATAGAAGCCATTTTGGGCCAGTCCACACAGAGAAGCCTTTCATGCAGGACATAATACCAAGCGCTCCTGTAGAAAGCTTCGTCTTCTACTGCTTGCCCGGGAAGATATACAGCCCACAGCTTGGCTGGGGTTATACAGCCCTACAGTTCCTTTGCTGAAGGACTTCAGTCATCCATCATGGAAACCTAAATTCTTTTTCCCCTGGAAGTCTACAAAGCTCTGCTTGGTAAGGGTCACTCGCGGCAGCCAGAAGCAGTTGGTACCGGGTGCAGGGGCTCCACGCCAAAAGAGGCAAAGACAGACTGCCCAGATTAGAAGTTAAGGAATTCCCCATTAGTTACAGTTATGAAGATAGTGCCTGTTACCTGTGGACAAGATTGAGAGAGAACCAATAGACTGTTAAGAAAGCCTTAAAGTACCTGTTAGTTTTCATTAATAAAGAACTTTGTTGAACTTTTAAGCAATCTAAAGACTCTGTTTTAAGGAAATCCAAGGGCCTTTAATCTGAGGCAGCCCCGGCGTCCCGTTGGGCACACAGAATGTATGTCCTGTCTATAGTTTTATGCGTGCGACAGCACAGTGAGTTAGCCCTTTCTTGGCCAAAGCTGAATTCTTGTGAGCTTTATGACACCCTAAGGCCCCTATTATGGGGTCTTCTTGGAAAGGTTTGCTCATGTGGAGTTTGCCTCTGCCTTTCTCTGAGGTGGACTTGCCCAGGAACAGCTAATGGGCTTTCAACCCTGGTCTTCAGAGTCATAGTCAATACAATGTTGGCCTTGTTAAGGCTATGGCAGGGAAATTTTTAGCTTCTTCAAAGGCAGAGGAAATACTACACTGACTCCGAAAGGTCAGGAAGTTTTATACACCATGGTAAATAGCTTCAGCTACATGAAGGCCTTTGGTGCACCCATCTCTCCCATGTCTTGACCCATCCTAAGAGCCCAGGCACATCAACAAATAAAAAAAGATTACCAAAAGAGCCACTTGTGACTTCGAAACCTCCAGCTGGTATTAACAAGAACCTCTATACCTTGCTTTATTTCAAATTTGTCCTGGAAAAAGCCCTTAGAACTTGTTTTTCCAGCCAGCCTTCACACTATTTAAATATATTTAGTATTTAAATACAGCATTTGTGTGTCTGTGTTTTGTTTTTTAATGCCTGCTTTAAATTCAATCCCTTTCACGTGTTTGATTAAAAACAGGGGCCTTTGAAATTCCATTTCAGGGACAAAATACACTGAAAGCTTTATCTATTCTCCTGCAAAGCAGTCATGTACCGAGGTTATGTAGATGAAAGCAAGAATTGTATAAATGTCATAGGATACTAGTTAATACTGCGAGGAGCAAGCACTGCAGAAATAAGTCATTCCCTTCAATCAATGTTGCACACGCTGTTCTGTACTTGTAATTCATCATGCACTCTGAAAGCCTTGAAAGCTTATTTTCACATGACTTATAAAAATGGGGGAATTCACAGGAATCGGCTGTTAATTAATGCAACGTTTGGGAAGGCCATATTGTCCACATGGTCTCCATTTCTGTTTAAAAGGTTCTGAGGGCCTTCCTGTCAGGTTCAGCTTCTGGTGAAACATTGATTCTTTGCCTCTGACCTGTTCAGTTTGAAGTTGTGTCTGTTGTCAGTAAGAGGATGCCCTGCCTAAAGCAGTGGTTCCCTGTTGTGGCTCAGCTGGAGCATCAGGAAGAGGATGATGGGTTTCAGATTCCTGAACATGTTCCTGTTGTTGATACAGATGATGTTGATGCTGAAGATGAGGAGTTTCAGTTTCCCATGGCAAGGGATGTGTCAAGGGATGTTGTTTTACAACAGAGGTTCTCAACCTGGGGTCCCCAGATGTTTTTGGCCTTCAAATCCCAGAAATCCTAACAGCTGGTAAAGTGGCTGGGATTTCTGGGAGTTGTAGGTCAAAAACATCTGGGGACCCCAGGCTGAGAACCACTGTTTTAGAAGATGTTTCTAGTGAAACTTCACAGGTACAGGTGGAGGAGGCGAGCCAGCCTACGAACTCTCTGCCTGCCGATTCTCAGGCTGCCGATTCCCAGTCCCAGGATAATGAGTTATTTGACCTTGAAGGCTCAGCAGATTTAGATAGGGAGGATCGCCTGCAATTCAGGGTTCACTGCAGTACAAGGCTTGCAAACAAGAGAGAGGTTAGAAGTCAAAGGAATGCTTTCATGCTAGGAAAATATATTTAACGAGCTGGTTGAAGTCAACCTTTTGTCAATGCATCTTCGACGAACATCTTGATAACTTCTCTGGATTGCCTTGGCTTTTGGGCAATGCTTTTGGCTTCTTGGGACTTTGATTTGGATCTTGGCTTCTTGGGACTCTGTCATGCTTCCATGGAATCTTGTTTGATCAATGCTTCATTGCCTTTGGACTTTGGAAACTCTGCCTTTGCATTTAAGACTCTGTTTGGCTATTGAACTTTTGCAACTTGACTTTTGTGTTTAAGACTTTGCCTTTTCTTTAATAAACTACAAAACCTACAGCCTTGGTGTGTGTGGTATTCTGAGCAAGGTGAATCTATCCTGAAGTGCGACATTCCCAACCTTTGGTCCTCCAGGTGTTTTGGACTACATCTCCCACAATTCCTAACAGCTGGTAAAGTGACTGGGATTTCTGGAAGTTGAAGTCCAAGACACCTGGAGGACCAAAGGTTGCAAACCACTGGCCTAAAAGGACTCAACCCATTCTTCTGTGTTACAAGAACTATTTGGTAATTCTTTCTTATTTGGGTGTCAGAATAGCACTGAAGCCATTCCCCTCTCAGTCCCCATCTACACAGCCATATAATGCAATTTCAGAGTGCAGTTCAACCACACTGAACAATTACATAAATCTTCACAGCCACATAATGCAGTTCAATGCAGTTAAACTGCATTCTGAAACTGCATTATGTGGCCATGTAGATGGGACCTCAGTTTACACACAAACTACAGGAACACACACAGAATCTGGAAGTTGTTTTATGTATGAGATTTTTTTTAGCAGTCACAAAACAGCCTCTTCTATGCAGCCTGAATTGTATTTGTTATGCTTAAGCTGTATAGCCAATTGACTCAACTTTTGTGTGGAGAGTCAATGCAAAATTAAGTTCCATTGATTCAGCAAGTTTACAGTAGTTGAGACTAACAATGGGCTAGATATAGACATACAGAGACAGAGTTTAGAAACTTTGCTTGGGAGGACTAAAACCTCCCTCAGCAACCATGGCCACTGGAATTTGTGGAGCTGAGGTAAACAAGAGTTTTGTTCTCTGATAATAGCTGATAATAGCTGCTTCTTCCTGATAGAAGGCAGATATCAATACATGATAGAAGAGAGAAGGCTTGAAAGAAGAGTGGGAATTGTGTGGTCCTTGGGGATAGCTCATGGGGGTCACAGTTCATAAATATATGAAGAGAAGAAAAGACCCAACCCTGATCTATAGTATGGATTCTACTGTATATAAAATAAAAAAGAAACCCCATTGTCTGAGATGATAGACAGAATGGATTTTCTTTTAGCTCTGACTCACATTATACCTGATTTTATCCCACATTGGGAACCTCAAACATTGGGCATTGAGCATTGACTGACACTCTGTTAGTAATTTACAATAGCATAAATGGAAATTATACCATTGTAAATGTTTCTGGGTCATTGCACAAGATGAACTTCTCTATCGACTTTATGCAATGACCAAAATCCTCTCTTGACTCACCTTCTAGCTGCTGCAGTTCCCACTTCAAGTCTACCAGTATTTACCAGATAAGAGTTTTGTGGATACTGTGGTCTGCTAAAACGACAAATTAATAGATTCTAGGGCAGTGGTTCTCAACCTATGGATCCTCAGGTGTTTTGGCCTATAACTCCCAGAAATCCCAGCCAGTTTACTGGCTATGGGGATTTCTGGGAGGTGAAGGCCAAAACATCTGGGGACCCACAGGTTGAGAACCACTGTTCTAGGGCAAATCAAGCCTGGACTCTCCCTAGAAGCCAAGATGACTGTTGTACTTTGGGCATATGATGAGAAGACATGACTCACTAGTAAGTACAATAGTGCTTGGTAAAGTAGAAGGCAAAAAGAAAAGAGGAGGACTGAATTCCAGATTAAAAGATTCAAGGAAGCCACGGCCCTGAGTCTGCAGGGTTGCTGACGACTGGGTAATTTGTAGATCTCTCATTCATAGGGTTTCTATAAGTCAAAGTTGACTTGACAACAATTAACAGCAGCAGCAATAACACAGACCATAGATTTAAGATCCCACTAATTCTGAATACATACAAATAACAGTATTTAGGCTTCCGGGGCATGGGGGGGGGAGGGGGGAGGAGACAAAAGTCTTTGCAGTGAATTGCTGCCCATTCCTAAATTGGCAGATACTCTGTTCATTTTATTGCCGAACTGACTGACATTAAAAAAATCCAATATTCAAAGGGTTAATTCCTTAGTGCTCTTTTACCCAACCTCCTGTGATTATTTTAAAGGTTTACCAAGATACTGATAGAGAGCAAATGGTTTTTCTGATGAGGTCAAGTCCAGTGCCATTCCAGCATCCAATTATCTGTCAAGAGGCCCTTTAATAATGTTCAAATGGCACGTTTCCTCTTTGCCTCAACAACACATATAAAGGGATTATAATGATTCACAGAGTGAAATGGAAATTATTTACTAAATTATGGCTATATATACAGGGTGAAAAAGTGAAAGAGGAGGCCATGCAAGTAATGAAAGTGTCAAAGAGAGATACAGGCGCTTGGATGGAAAAATGCTTGCAAAAGCAGATACCTGTCTTGTTGCTTGAGTGTTGATGGACTCACTGGTGATATTCTCCCCCAATCCCTACTTTTTCGTATGTCTGATCATTGGGTCAAATTGCAATTTTTGTTAAATACGTCTTCACATTAGCATCCATTTGTTGTTTTTCATTTCTTTAATAGCAGTTCCAGGGTTCAATCCAAGCAGGATTGCTATATAGGTAGAAGTATGGTGTAGTGAAATTGCTACCTTATGTTAAAGTTTTGGTGTATAGCTCTATGTTTACATATGGCAGATAGGGAAGAATAGGCACAGGCAGGGTAGCAACATCAGAGACAGGATTCATTTGCATATGGGGAGCCGATTGGTTATATGCAGATTAGTGTAGGCCCAGGATTTGAAAAGGTTGCTAGGCCAAAATGACAGTTGGGGAGAGCAGAGCAGAACATTCCAAAGGGGTGGAGCCAAGGGTCTGAAAGAGGCAGTTAGAGTGTGGGAGTTTGAAAATGACAGTTAGGAATCTGTGTGTGAAGAGGAGAGTTGGTTTTTGAGTGTCTGATAGAAATAAGCAGTTATGAAGATGTGTTAAAGACTTCTGATATAGAGAAGCAGTTAGTTAAATAGAGCTCGAGTTTTAAGGAACATAAAGAAGGCTAGTGTTGCCTTAGTTCAAAATATAATTCAGCTAAAAGTGTGTAAAGCAAGTAACATGTTTGTGAATGTGAAACATTGATAGTTTATTCAGGAAAGCTAACCAAGTAAATGATATTGACTGTAAGCCTCAAGATTGCAACAAAACACAAATGTAACCACAAGTGTTGGAGCCAGAAGTTATAAATAAACTGTGTTACTTTGTTATACACAAGAGTGTTTCATTGCCTGCGATATAAAGTACAAAGGTTTAACAGTACACAGAAAGTCCCAGCCAATATAAAAGAAGAAAGCCAATATAAAAGAAGAAACTGAATCAGTATAAGATAGAAAAGAGATTTTTAAAGAGGAAACAGTCTCTCTCCCTTGCTACATATGGTTTAACACTTTCCTCTGGTCATATTTCTGGCAAGCCATGTTTCTGGTACCCACTACTGCTCTTGACACCAAAATAACCATCTGTCTTGGGAAGGAAACTGACGATGCTCCCAACGCAGCTTTCACTTCAAAGAGGGTTTTATGACAGGAATAGGAAGGTGGCAGAAGAGTTAAACTACACTTGTACCTAAGTTACACTTTTGTTTTCACTTGCACAATCCTAGGGTTGTACTATTCTGGGAGATTTTGAAATTGTGCAGCAGTGATAGTAGGAAAACATGTTTTACTTGTATTACAGGTTCAAGGTCACTTTTAAGAACATAAAATGTAGTATGTGTAAAATTATGTTGTTGTTGTTCATTTGTTCAGTCACTTCCAACTCTTCATGACCTCATGAACCAGCCCACGCCAGAGCTTCCTGTAGGCCATCACCACCCCCAGCTCCTTCAAGGTCAAGCCGATCACTTCAAGGATGCCATCCTTATGTTGTTGTTGTTCATTCAATCAGTCACTTCCAACTCTTCATGACCTCATGAACCAGCCCACGCCAGAGCTCCCTATAGGCCATCACCACCTCCAGCTCCTTCAACATCAAGCCGGTCACTTCAAGGATGCCATTCTTATGTTGTTGTTGTTCATTCATTCAGTCGCTTCTGACTCTTTGTGACCTCATGAACCAGCCCACGCCAGAGCTCCCTGTAGGCCGTCACCACCCCCAGCTCCTTCAAGGTCAAGCCGGTCACTTCAAGGATGATTATAGTTATATTTAAAGTACAGTTTATTCAGAGAATATTTACAAATTGAGTTTCTTTTTTAATTTTTGTTTGCAAAGTCCTGAGCTGCAATGAACTTTTGATCTGTAGAGAACTTTTTGGGTTTTGCCAGTTTATTAACTAAACTAACTGAAACAAGAACAAAAGAAAACAAACAACTAAAGGAAACCACCATTATGGTTTTTGTATGGCTATTTTTGACATACGGAGACCCACCCTAAGGTGAACAGATAATATGTTTTTCCTTCTAGGATTTATTCAGTGGAGGTTTGCCACTGTCTTTTTGGGGGGCTCAGAGAGTGTGACTTTTCCAAGCTCACCAAGTGGATATTCAGACTGAACAGGAAAATGAACCTTGGGACCTCATTCATGATTTGCCAGCCTTAGTGGTGAATCTGGGCAGCAGCGGGGCAATCCCACCTCCCTGGCTGCCAGCTGATGCTTTCCCATTTCATGTGGGAAAGCATTTCCATTCTGCCAAAGCATTGTTGTTCCTAATGGAACACAGGGGCAGCTTCCATGTTGGCAGTGTCAGCATCCCACTACGCTGCCGTCTCAGTTCACCCACAGAGAGCTCCATCTGAAGTCACCCCATGTAATTAATTATAACCATGAGGCTCCATGGTTGAACTGGGGCAGAAGTGTTTTAGGATGCTTCTTCTGCCCCGTGTGATAAGGTAGCTGGTCTCCCAAGAATTCTAGCAGTGTTCAGACCACCACAACAAACAACAACTTCCACAAAGTGTCAAACTTATTCCCAACACTTATTCCCAACACAAAAAGCACGGAGGGAAGGAAACCATGTTTAGGAAATACAATTCTTTAGTATTGTACATAATACAATTCATTGGTATTGTACATAATCTTATGTAGATTATGTAGAAATACAATTTTTTGGTATTGTACACAATCTTATGTAGATTATGTAGAAATACAATTCTTTGGTATTGTACATAATCTTATGTAGATTATGTAGAAATATAATTCTTTGGTATTGTACATAATCTTATGTAGAAGTCTTCCTGTACTGAAGTTTTTAGAAATAATTCGGGGGCGGGGGGTGGGGGTGTAACTATATAAAAGGTCTTAAGCATTTTAGTTCTCATTGTAAAAGAAAATATTACATAACCCAATCTAGTAATTTTTTTCAATTTTAATTTTTCCAATTTGTACAGGGGGAAAAAGACTTTGGCAAAATTAAAAAAAAAATCCTCAACAGAATTTTAAAATGTTTTCTCTCCTCAAAGGTTTAATAAGCCTTCAGAGACACAAATACAAAGGCCTCTTTTGCAAAATCCACCATTTGTCCCTAAGAATAGAAGTAAAACAACCTCATAAGAGGTCAGAATTTGGAACAGATTATTTGCTAGCTGGAGATTCTGGATCCTTAGTAAAAAAAAAAAAAAGTAATTTTTCCAAAGTCCTGGAAGTGGACAGCATCATGGCAGGCCCACTCCTATTCTTCCAAGTGGACAGCATAAACATTGAGAATGTCTATAACTCAGACAGAAAGCCTCATCATAACATCACAATGGCTAGTCAAATATATTCAGTAAGAATCACGCAATTTCTACTTCAGTACCTAAGGTTGGCAAAAGCAGTAGGTGCTCAAAGCCAGTCTTTCTCTCTCTGAGAGTAAGGTGGACAGAGGCAGTGTAGGGATGCAGCTCCCACTGGGGTCTTTCTCACTGAGAACCGCATGTGGACAAAGAAGCATCAGACTGGCAAGTACTTTATGTCAAGGCATCTATTGACAATAGCATCAAACAAGCAAAGGAGTACGAAGAGATGCACAGGAAAGTCAGCAACCACTCAAATACCCCAGGGCAGCCCTCACATAGTCTACTAGAACCAAGCACTGCTTGGGAAGCAAATTGGAGAGCAGATGAAGAGCGCACATAGGCATGCCTCTCCAGATATAGATAGAGTATCTACCACAAAAACAGATGGGGGTGGGGGAAGAGAAACCAGATGACAGCAGGAAAGCGGGTGGAGAACATCAGTGGAGGCAGTCCCTGTCTGGCACACAAGATACAGTGGGTGAGGCAGACAGATATTATGGGGACTACTGAGCAGGGGAACATGAAAGAGGAAAAGAGATGAAAATAGGGTAATCGTCACTGGACTTGAAGATCATGGGCTGGAATAGCAATGCTTTTGCTTGGAAAAAGTTAACTTTTGTGTCTCCCCTGGACCTGTGTAGCTGTGTATCTTTGTAGTTGTGCAGTCGTATATAAATAATAAAATTCACTTCTATGTATGTAAAAAATGGGGCCTGGATTATATTAGAAATTGATTGTATGGATGTAGTTTCCGGGTGCATGTACACTGTTGAATTGATCTAGTTTGACATCATTTTAACTGCCACAACTGTGTAGCTATACAGCTTTGTGTATGTCCGCAGGAGACACTGTTTTTTGTGGGCAAGGGGTACTTCTTAATCTCTGTAGATTTTCTGGATCACCCTTTTTTCTGCTCTAAAAAAAAAAAAGAAAAGGGAAAAAGAGGGAGACCGAGATTGACAGAGATAGGGCTTAGTTCAGGAGAATAATACATTGTTATTAATAGTATTGGTTCACTGTTACAACTTAACTAAATAGTGAGAATGATGATAGGAAGGGAGCTTTCACATTTGAAGGAGAAATCTACATTGATTAAGGTTGGTTGATGTATTTTTCAAAATTCCAAAGATGTTTACTGATGTGGAAACACAATGTAATGGAGGTAAGATGCTATGTGTACATGTGCTTTCAAATAATCTGTAAACTTATCACAATCCCCATAAATTTCATGGGGTATTCTTAGGTAATAAATACTCAGAGTTTTGCTAGTTCCTTCCTTTGAAATGTTGCCTACAGCCCCTGGTATTCACTGAGGTCTCTCATCCAAGAACTAACCAGGACTGATCATGGACCCTTCTTTGATTCCAAGGTCAAATGGGACCTGTTGCCTTCAGGGTATTTAGTATGTCAATAATATGTTTCTTACAGTAAGTTGTAACAGGATCAAGTATGTGTGTGTGTGTGTGTTAAAGGAAATCTTATACTGTTGATTATTATGTGCAGCTGCTAATGTAGGTGAACTAGTAAGTTTGGACCACACCTGGTGGGGGTATAACGGTAAGGATTTTAGAATACAGTTCAGCTCTTGCTCTGAGGAGACTTTGCTCAGGCATTTTGCCCAACCTTTTCTACTGCTCTCTCATTTGGAGGAAGCTGAAGAAGCCTTGTTCTGTATTACTTTCCAAGACTATGTAAGTTTGTTGAATTGTTTGTTTTGTTTGCAACATTGCAAGTTTATGTTTTAACTCTGCTGATATGAGTAAAGTTTTTCTGTTCTTTTTCCTCTTGCCTGGGTGCAATATTGTTGTGTCTTCTGCATTGGACCTGACTGAAACACGATATGCGCAACAATGTTTACCTCTGTCAATGGTCTGGCTTAGCACTGGCTAGGAAGTATACAAGAGGCTGAAGCATGAGGTAACAGGGAGAGTCCAGTGAATGAAATCTGAAGGGAGCCTGGAAGAAACAGTAATGGGCAGTAACAATGAAGCAAGGAATACCAGCCTGAAAGCTATTCTTATAGCAAAGCTGCTTTGCAGAGAAAAGGAAAACGCCTGGGAAGATTAGTACCTTGAGTGGCATTAGATGGCAGAAGATTGACCAGAGTGAAAACTTCAGGAGGAAAGCTACAGAAATCTGTTATATCATTCTACAATTAAACACAGCTAAAGTGAGGATCACATATTGATCCCTCAGAATTCAGCCGTTGAATTAACTGAGATTGACAGAGGAACTAGCTAATTTATGGGTGCTTAACCCAGAGCCCACAAACCCTGGGGACTTCATGGATAGTATTCATGGGATTTGTTTTTATTTTATTTTATTTTATTTCAATTACCCTGAATTTTCTCTGTAGTTTGACCCCATTTACACTGAACCCATTTGCAGTTCAAAGTACGGGTGTGCAAAGCTTCAAAGCCCCGCTTTGTAATTCAGAGATTTGTAAATACAAATCTCCAAATTACAAAATGGAAAGGACCCTTATGCATCAAAACATGAGCCTCTCTTCACCAAGGTATTGATATTGTTGCACACCAAGGCTGCGGTAGGCACCTTTGAACCCACAAACACACCAATGTTCTTTAATAAGCAAAGCAGTTTATTGAAGAATAATATAGCAATAGTCAAAAAAGGTAAAAAAGCATTCAAATAGGAAATAAGGAAATGTCCATAAAACAATCCATAAAGCAATGCAATGATATCCAAGCAAAATCCAAGTCGGGAAACAGAATAGTCTCAAAGTCCAAATGACCAAGTCCACAGGAAAATAGTCTTTCAATCCAAAAGGTTGCAAAGACCAAAGTCCCTTGAGGAAACAAGAGCAAACTTAAACCAAACAATCCAAATGCAGGAGCTTGAAATCAGGATACAACAACTTATAAAAAATCTCAGCATGAACATGGATATGAAGCAAGATTCTACATGAATCTCAGCATGAACAAGAAGGCATGTGAGGGCATGAAAACCAAACGTTGGACTCACTGAAGAGTATAGATTCAGAAAACCATAGCAAAAGCATTTCATTTCCTTTGGGAAACCTCTCCCTGACCCCTTTTTTCTCTTAATCTTGCTGAGCGCATCCTCCCTAAATGCAGGAGGCGATCCTGATAAATTTGTCCTTTGCGATCAAAGATTGCTTCCTCTGGTTTGCTCATTAGTAAATTCCTTTCACTATCTCTATCTAACCTTGACTGTTCGGCCTCAGCCTCTTCCTCAGGCTGTCTCAAGACATCTTTGCCTTGTGAACCAACAATCCCAGAATCCTCAGTTTCACTCTGGCTAACTGTATTTTCTAGGTCATCATCTGCATTCACAAACCCCTGATAATCAACAGAAACCTGATCATTTAAGTCAAACATGGGAACCTCTGAAGGGCCATGATCATTCTCCTTTGAGTCCTGTGGCAAAGAGACTATCCTAGGCTGAACCCCTATACATATAACCTTTCTCACTATGGATATGTATGATTAATCATCACTACTTGCACACATTCCAATTTTGATGGGATTAATGCATGCAAACCTGAAGTGGTTTTTAAGCATGGTGGCCAGCGAACGCTCCGGCTGCAAAGAATCTATTAATCTTCAACATACTGCAGGAATCTGTTGTTTTCTTCTAAAAACAAATCTCTTGTCAGCCCTAATCTATGACCTGAGATAACCTATCATTGCTTCAGTCTCTTCCTTTCCTATTGTAACATGAATGTAATAATAATGTTTCTACTGGGATTTTTGAAACAAGATTTGCGCGGCAATCTTGTGAATCACAGCAGCTCCTTGGCTAGATATCAACATCTTCCTTCTCACCATGGCTACACTGAACTACACTCTGCACTCCTTATGAGACTGGGGCGCGCTGAATGGCTATCTCTTGTGTGTCTATTGCTTTTGACATCACTGAGTATAACTGTTTTTGTTCTACTGCCATGTCTATTATGTATACACTAGCCGTCCCCTGCCACGCGTTGCTGTGGCCCAGTTTGGTGATCTGGAAAATAAAGTAATGAGAAAGTATTGGTTTCTAATTTTGTTATGCTTTGTGAGTAAACAAAGCATGTGGACAATTTCAACAGAAAGGAAGAAACCATGAAAATGAACAAAATCGGGCTACCAGTATTAAAAACTCAAAAATTACAACAGCAAAACAACAGAGGGGAAACAATCAGGCACATCAAATCACTCTCAACAAAAGATTCCCCCCAGGCACTTCCAAGCCATTGAATGCTAATCAAGGTGATCAGCTGAAACATTCACACCTAGCTCCAGCAGACAAAAGTCCTTTGTCTCACCCTGGTTATTCCACAGATATATAAACCCATTTTTCCTACTTCCAACAGACCTCACTACCTCTGAGGATGCTTGCCATAGATGCAGGTGAAACGTCAGGAGAAAAATTGCCTCCAGAACATGGCCATATAGCACGGAAAAACCTACAACAACCCAGTATTTCTTGCTGTTTCTTTGTCAGTGCTGATGTAGAGCTTGTCTGGTTTGCCTACTTTGGAACAGGCAACATATAAATGTCCTTCTATAGGGGTCCCTTTCAAATCTGTGATACTATATTTATTTATTTATTTATTTATTTATTTATTGCATTTATTGACCGCCCCTCTCAGCCCGGAGGCGACTCGGGGCGGTGAACAACAACAAAGAAGACAGTGTACAGCGAGTCAAGACATACAAACCAGACAAATACAACATAACATATACTTATACTAAAAATCCGCTTCGTCAAGTCCTGGGGTCATAGCCAAAATTCGTAGTCCTAATTCATTCCAGTGTCAATTAACTATACTCCCTCTGTGTGTGAATCATACCTATCTATCTATATCTATGGCTGGATGGCTCTTTGTCAGGAGGGCTTTGATTATGTTTTCTTGGCCTGGTGAAGGGAGTTGGACTGGGTGGGCTTAAGTATTTTCTGTTGGTCATGGGGGTTCTGTGTGGGAGGTTTGCCCCAATTCTATCATTGGTGGGATTCAGAATGCTCTTTGATTGTAGGTGAACTATAAATCTCAGTAATGACAACTCCCAAATATCAAGGCTATTTCCCCCCAAACTCCACCTGTGTTCACATTTGGGCATATTGAGTATCCATGCCAAGTTTGGTCCTCATCCATCATTGTTTGAGTCCACAGTGCTCCCTGGATGTAGGTGAACTACAACTCCCAAACTCAAGGTCAATACCCACCAAACCCTTCTAGTGTTTTCTGATGGATGTGGGAGTCCTGTGTGCTAACATTGGTTCAATTCCATCATTGGTGGGGTTCAGAATGCTCTTTGATTGCAGTTGAATTATAAATCTGAGCAACTACAACTCCCAAATGACAAAATTATTTTTTTTGAGTGAAGGACATACATTGGATTGTTAGGTGTATTGTGTCCAAATTTGGTGTCAATTCGTCCAGTGGTTTTTGAGATCTGTGAATCCCACAAATGAACATTACATTTTTATTTATATAGAAACCAAGTTTCTAGACTGGCTCCTGAACCTGACAAAGTTGGTTTTAAGTTTATGTCATAATACCATTTTCCCCCTCCAAAGATTTTCTATTTGAATGGGGAAACTGGGTTTAGGGTGGGAAATGACAGGAAGAGATGGTACAATTCCTGCTATTTCCCCTGCCCAGCCCTAAATAGCCATCATCAAGGAAAATATATTCAGAATATTGTTCCTTAACTAATGCCACCACCACCTTCTTTTTTTTTTTTATAACGTCAGGCTTACATTAGCATTTATTTGCTAAAAATAAACATAATTCAAATTCAGTTCATTATATAGTGCATTAGACTAAAGACTTAATTCACAGCTCCCAGTCAAGAAGAAATTGTTTTAAAAGGCAAATTGTTTTATGCAAATGCTCACTTCATGTGTCAAGCTCACCATCTTGTAGCTAAGCTGGGGTTTGCTTTCTTAATGTCATTGAGACAAACTGTACCCAAGGAAACTGGTGTCAAGAGCATTGTTTCATGGGCTGCAGTGGTTTCCCATCTCCCTCCCTCTGGGGTTTATTCCACAATGGTCCCTGCAGCCATGTGCAGCTGCCTAGGAGTCTAGGGGCACCTGAAAGTGGTTTTGCATGAGGTTTTGCAGTAAGCACCAAAAAGTCTCTAAAGCTGAATCCTTGTTCCAAGAAAGCTGCATGTGGATTTCAAAACATGCCCCATGATGTTCTGTGACTCAGCTTCTTGTACCAAAGGACTGAGAAGTCAATTTTCTGAAAGACAGGCTGTTATTATTGGTCTACTTGAAAAGGGATTTTTTAGAAGCTTCTGAGGAACACTAGCGTTCTCAAGGCAGGGGTCCATTCACACTATGCAATTAGGCAGCTATGTGTTGTAGAAGGCTTTCATAGTCGGAATCATTGGGTTGTTGTGAGTTTTCTGGGCTGTATGGCCATGTTCCAGAAGCTTCTGGTGTTTCGCCCACACCTATGGAAGGCATCCTCAGAGGTTGTGATTCCTCTTTAATTGGATTGTGCAGAGTCTTGGGCCCTGTGGTCTTGGGCCCTCAGCCAAAATTTAAATATGTGTGCATGTCTTGAATCATAGAATCAAAGAGTTGGAAGAGACCTCATGGGCCATCCAGTCCAACCCCCTGCCAAGAAGCAGGAATATTGTATTCAAATCACCCCTGACAGATGGCCATCCAGCCTCTGTTTAAAAGCTTCCATAGAAGGAGCCTCCACCACACTCCAGGGCAGAGAGTTCCACTGCTGAACAGCTCTCACAGTCAGGAAGTTCTTCCTCATGTTCAGATGGAATCTCCTTTCTTGTAGTTTGAAGCCATTGTTCCGCGTCCTAGTCTCCAAGTCATCTTCATGGTGACCCCATGAATTTCATAGGGTTTCCCTAGATAAGGAATACTCAGAGTTGGTTTTACCACTTACTTCCTCTGAAAGATAGTCTACTTTTCCAAACTGCAACTGCCAGGATTTCATAAGAATCATAACACTATGTAGTGCAATCAGGGCCAGCCCTAGGTAATTTTCAAGTGTAAGCAAACAGCATTTTGGTGCCCCTCCCCCCCCCCCCCCCCCAATCAATCACTGAAAAATAAAAGGTAGAAGGTAGAGGTTCGCTCAGTGATACTGTTTTTGTCAGCAAGGAACCTGCCTGCTGCAGAAATTCATCGACAGATTTGTGAAGTGTACGGTGATACTGTTATGAGTGAAAGCAAAGTGCATAAGTGGGTATGACAATTCAAAGATGGCCGTGACAACGTCCATGATGAGGACCGCTCTGGTCGCCCTTCTTTGATTACAGACAATTTGGTGGCTTCAGTTGAAGCGAGGATTCATGAGAACAGGCGCTTCACAATAACAATAATTAAAATCTTTGAACTGTCGTACCCACTTATGCACTTATGCACTCACTCATAACAGTATCACCGTACACTTCACAAATCTGTTGATGAATTTCTGCAGCAGGCAGGTTCCTTGCTGACAAAAACCGTATCACTGAGCGAACCTCACATGTGGAGGGTGAGTTGATAGTCTTAAACATTTTTAAAGCACAGAACAGAACCGTATAGGTTAGATACAGAGTGGAAACTGAAACAGTTGTTCCCGAGGCATGCGGGTACGCGACGCACGCGCTTGTTACGGTATGCGCGCGAACTACTAGTGTCTACATTAGTATAAACAGAATATAGCAATAAAATTGTAAGAAAATAAAAATACAATACAAAAAACATAATAAATAACACGTCAACAATATAAAATCACAACGTTTAAATCACAGAAATCAACCACTATGAGCAGGGCCAATCTAATAGATTAAAAAAATTAAAAACACTGGGTGAGACGTAATGTATCTGGACAGTGTAATGTATCTGGACAGGGGTCCGGAGGGTAAAAAGGGTTTTGATTGCACTAACAGGGAAAATAAAGTGAATTTTGCAGGAATTGGTCAGGTCAGGGAATTATTGTTCATTCATTCAGTGAAGGCACACTGGAACAGCCAAGTTTTCAAGCTCTTCCTGAAGACTGCCAGGGTGGGGGCTTGCCTAATATCTCTGGGGAGTGAGTTCCAGAGCCGGGGGGCCATCGCAGAGAATGCCCTTTCCCTCGTCCCCACAAGTCGCAATTTATATTAGGGGACAAGTGCTTTTAAGAATTTGAAGTGGTCCAAATCATTTAGTGTTTAAGACTGAAACAGCAGACTCTTTTGTGGTGTCTTAAAGAATGCAAAGATATGATAGCAGTTGCTGCCACTTACCACTCAGCTACCTAAATGGTAGTATCCAACACTTGGTGCAGAAGATGCCTAATGGGAAACCATGAACTTATGACAAACGCACACAGAGGATTTTTTTCCACCAGAGGGCAGCTGTATCTACTCTGCTTCATAATCACTAGACAAAATCTTTTAAAAATTGTTTTAAGACATCAACTTTCCACAACGACACTGTATTTTATATTCTAGCACCTCCCCTTGTGTTTCTCAGGTGAGGCATTCAATATTAGATAAAAACTCCAGCCGGAGCCCCCGGTGGCGCAGTGGGTTAAAGCACTGAGCTGCTGAGCTTGTTGATCGAAAGGTCGCAGGTTCAATTCCGGGGAGCGGCGTGAGCTTCCGCTGTCAGCCCTAGCTTCTGCCAACCTAGCAGTTCGAAAACATGCAAATGTGAGTAGATCAATAGGTACCGCTCCGGCGGGAAGGTAACGGCGCTCCATGCAGTCATGCCGGCCACATGACCTTGGAGGTGTCTATGGACAACGCTGGCTCTTCGGCTTAGAAATGGAGATGAGCACCACACCCCAGAGTCAGACATGACTGGACTTAATGTCAGGGGACTACCTTTACCTTTAAGCCTATTTAAAATTCTCTACAAAATCACATTCACCAAACTCATGATTGCTATTTTTATATTTAACTCATCCCTGCTGTAGACAGAACATTTAGAATTCTGCCATAATTTGCTTAATTTCATCTATCATATGGAACAGTCTGCAGATGAGTCATAATCGTATGCACAAAGCAAAATGTTGCTGTCACAAAATAACTTACGAGCAATCATACCACGCCAGCTAGAACTTGGATAAGTATTTTTTTTCAAAGGAAGCAGAGAGTGTTTGAGGATTGGGACATCTGCAGAGATACCAAAATACTCGTTTTTAAAGCTACTGTCCTTCCAATTCTGTTGTACGTCTGCGAAACATGGACCACCCACAAACGTCACTCTCAACTTCTGGAAAGATTCCATTAACATTGCCTCCGAAAAATCCTGCAAATCTCTTGGGAAGGCAGGCGGACAAATGTCAGAATTCTGGAAGAAGAACATATCACCAGCATTGAAGTGATAATCCTTCACCATCAGCTTTCTTGGACTTGCCACATTTTCTGAAAGCTTTATCAGTCTCTGAAAACAGTTACTTTATTTTCATTTCAAGAAATGAAAATGGAATGTTGGTGGACAGCGAAAGAGATTTAAAGATGGGCTTAAAGCTAATCTAAAATGTGGCATAAACACCAAGAACAGGGAGGCTTGGCCCCAGAGGGTTCTAACTGGAGATCAAATGTTACCAACAGTGCTGTGAATTTTGAAGAAACACAAAAAAGTAGGAGAAAGGTGGGGGAAAAACAGGCCAAAAGGAAGGTGTGATGATTCTTACCTCGTAGGCCGAAGTAGGAGCCTGAGATGTCAGTAAGCAGGCCTCCATTTTGAGAGGGTAAGCGAGGGAGGCAGACATCTTGGGAGTGTAAGAGTAGAAGAGGGGAGGAGCTGGAGCTCTCTCTGGATTGGTTAAGGCAGACGGGAGGAGTTTAGCCCTGAGGGGAAAAAACTGTCAGCTTGTCAGAAAGGGGAGATTGGTTTTTGGCTTTGAAGGAAGAGGGTGATTTTTGGCAACAGAATAGAGAGGTGGATTTTTGGGTGAGCAAAGATTTTTACTGTCAGAGGGCATTTGGGACAGGCTATTCTACATTTATTTGGCCAGGAGTGTCAAAGTAGATGCCTGTGTGCTTGTGTTGGATTTATTACACAAGTGGTTTGCTCTCTGGGGTCAGAGTAGTTTAGCTGTTAGAGAACTCTGTTTCGAGTGTAGCTATTTGCTCTGGGGACAACCAGGTTAGGTTTGTCTGGGGAACTCACTGCTACTGTGTCAGGGTAGAGTGAGGAGTCTTGCTCACATCTAAGTAAGGAAACTTATTTAAGAAACTTTTAAGAATCTTGTGCCTCTGTAACCATTCAAGCTTGTGCATCTCATTAAAGAAGATAGTTGTTTGTTCAAATATATTAATAAACATTTCTCTAGTTCAACTTTTAAGTAGCCTCAGTCGTGACTCATTCTGTGAGAATAATTCCAGTGGTTTTTAACATCTTTACATCTCAGTCATTCCAGGGAGCCAAAGGGAGAGCTGGTGGGCAGGAAGGGATTTACCTCAGGGACAACATCTTTAGTATTCCCAAATCACTTTGGGTGGTGGCAGCAACTCTATCAGAGTATATACATTACCTCCACAATCATCTAAATGCTCCGGGCCAGAATCATATTAGTGTCCAGTGGTGAGTTTTATTTTGAAATATCAGACCATAATTCTTTAAAGTGGTATACAGCTGTGGGATTAATAATCTATAATCCTTTAGAGCGGTGCCAAGGTATAATATAGGATCCTTTATAACTGGTGGCAAGATATAATACGTTTCTTTAAATTGGTGCCAACAGGTGGGATGTATTAAGAAAATAATAATCCCCAGGATCCAGGATTATGATCGTGATTCCTTTATAGAAGGCATTTCAAGCAAACCCTTGTTGGGACAACCTTCCATCAGGAAATCTATCTCCTCACTGTGAAAGACCATGCGGATCCAGAATATGTCTCTACAGTCACTCACAGATCTACTGCCAAGTCTCTGTTGTGACTCAGCTGGAATCACAGAGTGTCTCTGATGGGGATGATGGGACTCAGGTTCACAGTCTGGTTCAAAATGTCTCTGTTATAGACGTCCCTCTTATAGACAATGAAGAAGTGCAGTTTCCCACAGCAAGGAATGAGAGTGTTGATACTGAAAATAGCCATTTTCGAGAAGGGAGACAGGGAGATGCCATCTTAGGTTAGGTTTGCCTTAAGGGGGCATGTTCTAGTCTTGGAGGGAAAGTTAGAAGGTTAGGATTGGTTAAAAGATGGGGGCGGAGCCTAAGTGATCTGAAGGAAAAAATGACTTTTAAACTGAGGCTTGAGTTCTGAGAGTTCTGAGAGGCTTGAGTTCTTGAGTTCTCCCACTGTGTGGGAGCAGAACCCCATTAGTTGTCTGTTCTTTTCCTTAAGGAAGGCTAGTTCAGGTTTTGGCTAGTTTCCTAAGGGGGATTCTCGTGGGAGTTACTTTCAGAGATTCATTTCCTGAAGTAATTTTCTGTGTGGAAACTTTAAGACTTGTAACTCAGAAGTTTTTAAGATCTCTTCTCAAACATAACCACAAGCTTTGTATGCCAGATTTTTACTGAAACCATCAGCATTTGTACCTGAAATATCCTAGTCTGTTCAAATAAAGTTCTTGTTATTTTTACCAACTTATACCAGCCTCAGTGTGAATACCTTTGTGGTAAAAGTGTTATTCAAGCCATCTTTTTACCAGCCTCTAAGAAAACTAGAGTACTGAACAACCTCTCAATAATACCTCAGCCTGTTCTTTAGTAATATGGTGGGAGCAAAAACCTTTTAAAGAATTATTTTTTAAGTCTCTCAGTTCCAGTGGTTGCCAGTTCCTAACTGTTAAATAGACAGTTGTTCCAACAACTATTCTCCCTCTATATTTTTGATGAGCTAATCCGGAGTGGTGTCATCGTTATAATTTGGTAGGCTGCTATGTGGTTGTTATAATTTGAAGGAGCAGCGGTGTGATCTTTATAATTTGGTGGTACAGTGAGTGTGATACGTTATAGGGAGAAAACACAGAGTAGGTAAAGAAGGGTATGGGAAGAGGAGGTAACGGGCTAAGATATGAGAATGAAGGGTTTATATAAGAAAAGGGAGAATGGGGGGGGGGCATTTAAAATATGTACTTCCAAATCATCTTCATAATATTTTATCAGTTGTCCTTTTAGTTTGTTTCTCTGAACATGCTCCTCCTCCTAGGATTTTCCTCTGGGTGATTTATACTAAATTACCAAGTTTCCTTTTTTTTCTTTGATATGTATTATTGCTACTCTTAAAGAGCATCTCTCAAAAGATTTATGCATACCATGATGCCCTCACAGCAAGATGGAGGAAAAAGGAAGGTGGAGGACCGACCACTACTTATTTTAAAGTGGCATCATATGTGAGGGCCCTCCCAGGGACCTGCACTTAGATTTGTATGGGTTGAAGCCTGCCAGTTTCTCATTGCTATTCTAGATAACACTGACCTAGATGGATGGAAAACTGTCTCAGTGGAACATCAGTTAGATCCCTGCAGAAATTCCCTCGTCTTGTTCTTTTTTAAAAAATAAAAAAGCTGATCCCAAATTAGGGCAGAGTATACATTATATACAAAGAGAAGTCACTCACAATTTGACTAAAATGGCCAACTTTTTGGTGCATTGAGGCAGCAAAATGTCTCGGGCTGTCCCTGCACCTTTCAAAAGTATGAAGCAAAGTGATCCTCACTCTGCCTGAGATTTCTTTGAGTCAACAGATTTTTTCCAGCACATCATTAAATATTCCCCTTCCAAGGCTTCCTGACATCTTCAGGCTTCATGGAGCTTCTTCACTTTGTTCTTCTTTTACTCTCACAATACTTCTCTCACTGCAGTTCACAAAGCTTTCCACAACTTATTTCTGTTCTGAGAGTTCTTCTGAACTTACAACATGCAAAGTCCTGAAGGAAGGAGCAGAAGAAGCCCCTCATCTTCTCACCAGACATTTGAGTGGCCAAAGTTAGAGCAATCCAGTGTTTCCAACTCCCGCTGGAGAATAGCCATTGCTCCTTTTTACACTGCTGCAGAACTATATTGCCAATAATTAGCAGCCCTGGTCAGAAATGCATATGGATCATTAATCTCCTTAAAACAGTTTAATATCTATAAAATCCACTTTGTAAACCAACTCAGCCTCGAATCTCAATTGCAGGAAAGGCTGAGGTCGCATTCAAAAAGAAACACCATGCATACCAATGAGTTCATTTTGACAGGACGGAATACATTTTAAATAATAAGGAAAAGCAATTTCCGCCTTGCTGAATAGTTTGCCTTTCCCACCACATTTTTAAAAAACCTCACAGAGAAGTGTTTGAGAAAAAAAAATCATGCTCATGCAGCTATGTGGGCAGAGAATTACACAAAGTAAATCTCAACCACAAACACAAGTCAATAGTATTAAGTGTTATTTCACCCCTCTCAATTATTTTGTGAGAATTCCAGATTTGGCTGCTGTAGCTATACAATCAGGATAAGGCCAAATCTCTAAAAGAATACAAGTAGTCAAAGATCAGGAAAGTCGGTACTTGTACTCCTGCATTTCACAAATAAAAGCCAGGGAGATAGAGCATAAGGGAAAACACCATGCTCTAAAGTGGACTCCATGTTCAAAACCACGTTGACACCATACAAATGAGCTTGCAGGCCTGTCTGCAACCTAGTAAAAGGCATGGAAAGACTCGTGCCCAAATTCTAGGAATAGGATAAAATTGTGCAGACAAATGATTAGAAAACTCCCCAGAGTCACCTCAGTCTAATACTGTAAAAGCCTTATCATATGACACTGCTATAGCACTATTATTCCACTTCAACTATCATGACAACATCCTATGGAATCCTGGGATTTGTGGAGGGGCATTTAGTTAGACTGGTCAATCGTATAATTCTTGGGCATCACTAAACTACAAAGCCTGGTAGTTAAGAGTGGAATAATAATAATAATAATAATAATACACTTTATTTGTATACCATCCTTTCTCCCCTTGGGGACTCAGAGCGGTTTCCACATATGCAAAATAATACAAAAACATACAATATAAACCAAAAACATAGCCATAAACTGTTAACACAACATACACATTAATATCAATTTAAAACCAGTTCCTCTCTCTTCTTCATGCAAGGTAAGTTGCCAGGGGTAAAGATTTCAATAAGGGGCCTGGACTATTTGGAATGGGCTGGGCCAAGGAGAAGGGAAAAATGGGGCTGGCTGAATACTATAGTATAAGGATTGATCTCAGCAATGGCCCTACTAAAGGACCGGGGCCACTCAATTCTAGAGCCAATTAAAGGACTATAAAAAAGGTCTGGGCCGGAAGAAAAGGTGCCCTCAGATGACAGGGAACTGGGGAATAGATGGGATACAAAGCCAAATCCTAACTGTTGGACCAAGGGCTTGAGACTTGAGACTAGTCATTATTGAAGTCCTGATGAAACCACCAAGTCTTCAAGTTCTTATGGAAGGAGGTGAGGGATGTGGCCAGCCTTATCTCCTTGGGGAGGGCAGTCCAGAGGCAGGGCATCACCACCGAGAAGGCCCTCTCCCTCGTCCCCACCAACCAGGCTTGAGATGGTGGTAGGAGCAAGAGGAGGGCCTCCCCAGTGTATTGTGATAAGAACCTTTCCCATTAACAATATTTTTGCAACCAGAGCACATTTAAAGGATATTTGCAGTGGATTGACCTCTCACCCTGAAGAGTTTCTAAGGTCTGAATAAATTTTGGAAGTAATTTACGAAATCTCTCTAGGAAAACTAAAGCCTTTGTAATATGTAGACATAAGACAATATAGGCTGGATCTATGCTGCCATATAATCCAGTTTCAGAATGGACTGAATTATTGTATATGGCAGTTTAGAACCAGCGATAGAATAGGTGATTTCTTGCAGCACTAGCTTTGGGAGGATGGTGAAGTAGGACTGGGGAAAAAGACCTACAGTGTTGGACCACAGCAGCATGTCTGCAGGACATAAAGTTTGACTTTTTGCTATATCGTTTTGAGATGATATACAGAAGTACGGTAAATTTAATAAAGCTTGACTTTGGATTCTACTCAACTTGACCCTACTGTAGTTGCATGTGCTTTTAGATAACAGGCAAGGAAAATAGGTTCACTCAGAATCACTTACTGAGCATGTGTGAAGAGCAATAGAAAGACAAGGAAAAAGCAGAATAGCCAGCCTCACCAGTTAATCTGGCATGTTGGAAAAGCATAGGTCTATGTATTTCGTCATCAAAAAAGGTAGAGACTACTGAAAGCTGACAAAGGGAGCTCTCCCTGGATTTGAACCTGTGACCTGTCGGTCTTTAGTCCTGCCTGCACAAGAAATTTAACCCATTGCGTCACCGGGGGCTCCACAATCAGTCATAGCAAATAATAACTTCCCTTCCATGAGATCAATCCTGGAAGAATTTTAAATTCACAAATTTCGTGAAAATGTATTTGGGGTGGGATAGCATGCTAGTAAAATTTGTTGAGGGCCAACAAATTTATGGACTTGCATATAACATCGTTATCAGAAAATGCATAGCTTTGACCTTAGGTAAAGTTGTAGGAAAGGTTATTTTTGAAGTTAATTTTTCATTGTCTGGCAATGCACAGACACACAGAGGTGACTATTCACAATGCCAGCATGGATTCCATGCTCACAAAAACAAATGTACACGTTCCCTGTGGTCCCCTACTTTGGAGTGACATCTCAATTAATTTATAATGGGCAATGTGCCCAGAAGCTGAATTGCACCTGGACCACAAGGATTTATTCTGGTTAAATATATTAACATTCTTACAACATACTCCCTGGCATCATATTCTACCAAATTATCTTAACAACTCTCTGAGAAGTAATCCCCTATCATATCTGCTTAGCTGAACTGAGGTTCTGCCACTGGTTGCTTCCATATCAGTAGGGTAATGACTCAACTCTGAGGTTTATCCCAGAAGTTGAAGGGTTGTAAAAGATGCAGAGTCTACATGTTCATTGCATTCTCTGTCTTTTTGCAACCTACCTTGAGTCCCAGTCTGGAAACAGAGTGGGATATAAATAAAAAGACTGAAAGATGGTGGGATCTAATTCAGCACTCTGGATATTTATTTATTTAAAACATTTATATTCCGCCCTTCTCACCCCAAAGGGGACTCAGGGTGGAGCACAGCATATATACGGCAACATTCAATGCCGGGACAAGAATTCATAAACGCATACATAAACATTAAAAACATTTGTCTCAATATTAAAATACACCATTTAAAACTGTCCTGGTCATCTGCATCAACTCTAATTGGCCTGTTAATATTTCCTATTGCTGCTTTATTGCCCTGTCCCGAAAGCTTGGTCCCACAGCCAAGTTTCTACCATTCTTCTGAAGGATAGGAGGGAGGGGGCTGATCTGATCTCACCAGGAAGGGAGTTCCATAGACAGGGGGCAATCACCAAGAAGGCCCTGTCTCTCGAAGGTGGGACAGAGAGCAGGGCCTTCCCGGAGGATCTTAATCTCCATGATCGTTCATAGGGGGAGTTGCGTTCGGACAGGTAAATTGGGCCGGGGTTGTTTAGGGCTTTATAGGCCAAAGGCAGCACTTTGAATTGTGCTCGGTAGCAAACAGGCAGCCAGTGGAGCTGCCGTAACATGGAAGTTGTATGCTCCCTGTATGCTGCCCCAGTTATTAACCTGGCTGCCTCTCGTTGGACTATTTGAAACTTCCGAGCAGTCTTCAAAGGCAATCCCACGTAGAGTGCGTTGCAGTAGTCTATCCTGGATGTAACGAGAGTGTGGATAGCTTCTTACAAGAAAAATCAGCTGCCACTACTCAGCCCAAGCACTGTTTCTGAGATCATTCTGTATATTAAGAGAAAGAATTATTATTTTCTTCCACCACCTCCCTAATCTGAGAACTATAAATGGTGCTGTTTCACCATGTTATGTTAATAAGGGAAGTAATCTATATAAATAAAAATGTAAAGTTCATTTGTGGTATTCACAGAACTCAAAAACCAGTGGAGGAATTGACACCAAATTTGGACACAAGACACCTAACAACCCAATGTATGTCCTTCACTAAAAAATAGTAATGATTTTGTCATTTGGGAGTTGTAGTTGCTCGATTTATAAGTTCACAGCATTCTAAGCTCCACCAATGATGAAATTGGACAAACTTAGCACAAAGGACTCCCGTGACCAACAGAAAAGACCAGAAGGGTTTGGTTGGCATTGACTTTGAGTTTGGGAGTTGTAGTTCACCTACATCCAGAGAGCACTGTGGACTCAAACAATTATGGATCTGGACCAAATTTGGCACGAATATTCCATATACCCAAATATCAACACAGATGGAGTTTGGGGGAAATAGACCCTGACATTTGGGAGTTATAATTACTGGGATTTATAGTTCACCTACAATCAAAAACCATTCTGAACCCCACCAATGACAGAATTGGGGCAAACTTCCCACACAGAACTTTGATGACCAGCCATCTAGTCCAACTCTCTTCACCAGGGCAAGAAAACATAATCAAAGCCCTCCTGACAAAGAGCCATCCAGCCATAGATATAGATAGTTATATATGATTCACACACAGAGAGATATAGTATCATAGATTTGAAAGGGACCCCAATGATATGTGGCCTGTTCCAGGGTGGGCAAAGCAGACACTCTCCACATCAACACTGACAAAGAAACAGCAAGAAATACTGTTTACCCACAAGCATAAAGAAATTACATCTATTAGAAAACAACACTTTCTCATTACTTTATTTTCCAGATCAACAGAGTGGGCCACAGCAACGCATGGCAGGGGACAGCTAGTTCATAAATAAGACTAAATACTCATTTTTTTTCTTTGGAAATCAAAAGCTTGCAATTTAGTGACATTCAAAAACTAGGTCCTAATAAAAGATTGAGACCCAGTATGATAGAGTGGCTTGGGTTTGGATTCAGGACTCTAGGCAACTAAGATTTGAATTCCTGCTCAGCTATGGGCAAATCTTTCAACTCAAAAGGTTCATTAGCAAGATAACTCTTTGCATCTAGCAGAATACAGAAATATATCTAGGTGTTGTGTATTGTGAACAAAACTGATGACTATATTGCACAAGAAGTGTTTTGCTGTGAGAGGAATAGAGCGACCTGTGTTGAACTCTGGAAGCTGCTCTTGGGCTGATTTGCTGACTCTGTTTTGTTATTCCAGAGAAATATTGGTCCCTTCTGCACAAAGAAGGATCAATGCAGTCTCTTTTAGATCAGCTCTTATGTCAATTCTTTAGGACTCTCTTCATTGCAGAATGTGATAAAAAGGATCATGCTGCTGTATGAATAAACACAAGGGACTTTTCAAAGGCAGTTGTCATTTAGTGCTTTTGTAATAGGACTGTGGCAAAGTATTGTAGAAGATGTAAGCAATCGCCCTTTCATTTTTGACAGGCATTATTTCAAAGTATTAGCTCAAGAAACAGTACTGGCTGCTAGATATATGCAAAGTCATTTAAGGATAGAGAAGCTATCCTTTTCAATTTAGTGAGGAATAAACCCCCATTCAGCTTAATAGGATCTGTTCCAAATAAGTCGTGCATAAGATCTCAGCTCAAGTTGGGCAGAATTTTTTGTATCCTGTTCTAAGAGGGTTGAATGAAAAATAATGCCTCCACCTTTGTAACTCCTCAACAGATGGCAGTACTGATATGCGGCAGGTACTGACTTGTTCAGTAGACTCTCCTCTACCGTTCCATTTTGGCAGAAAGCCTTAGCATTGAATGGTTGTGTTGATCATTTTCAATAATCTTTATTGAAGTTTTTGATATACAATTAAAACCAGAAAAGAAAAGCAGAAAACAGAAAAAGGAAAAGAAAAGAAAAACAAAAATGCAAAAAAAAGAAAGAAAGAAAAAAAGGGGGGAAAAAAGAAAAAGGAGAAAGAGGTACTAAGAAATAGATAGAGAAAAATAGTAAAGTAGTAAAAAACGAGGACAAGAAAAGGAAAATATAAGAAAGTAAGATAGGAAGACAAGGCAGTTGTTTTGACTTCCCGGTATCTTCTAAAAGGGTTTCTCTTTTCTCTCTTCTTCCTCTCTCCCATCATCTTCTGTTTCTTATTTGTTCCTTCCTCTCTCTCCTTACTCTCTTGCCTTGTTCTTGCTAAAAAAATTTAATTAATTAAGATCTTCTTGTTTCTTTCTTTGCAGTATTAGTTTACTTTTCCCCAATTTGTTTCTTTCATGTTTATTCCTTTACTTTTTGATACAAGAAAGGTAAGCCTATCCATGTTCTTGATCTCCAATATCTTCGTTAATCGCTCATTTTCATCTGGGGTTTCTTTTTTGCTTCCATCTTCTTGCATAGCAAATTCTGGCAGCCATCGTAATCAGGAACAATACCTTGTCCGTATTTTGTTCTATATCAAGTCCATGCATTCCAAGCAAGAATAGTTCTGGTTTCCATGGAATACTGATCTTCAATATTTTTTGTGTTTCTCTCTGTACTTCTTTCCAATATGCTTTTGCTTTGGGACATGACCACCACATGTGGGAATATGAACCTTCTATTTCTTTACATTTCTAGCATTGTGTGCTCATGTTCTTGTAGGTCTTCCCTAGTTTCTTTGGCATCATATACCATCTGTATGCTGTTTTTACCCAATTTTCTTTCAAATCTATTGCATAGTTATATTTTATTTTTTCCCTCCAAATCTCCTCCCATTATTCCTTCTTGATAGTTCTTCTTATATTTTCGTTCCATCTTCTCATATATGACTTTCTCTCTTTTGATTCTAGTTCCCATTCTAATAATTTTTATATATCTTTGTTATTAAGTTTTTTTTCTGATTCCATTATTTTATCCCAGAATTTTTTTGATTAAATCCAATCTCCTTATCTTTCTTATATCTTTCTTTAATTTGCCAATATTGTAGCCATGAAATGTTTTGATCTATCGTATTTAATTCATGCTGTGTTTTTAGTATAACTAAATGGTTGAATGGTTGTGTTGTTAAAGTGCAAAGTATGGAACCCTGCACTGACGGTTGGTCAATACGACTTAAGTAATGTGCAGTCATTGAATTCTTGACAGCAGAAGGTGTCACCTCAACATCTTTAAACTTACTCACCTAATGATGCACAGTACTCACATCAACACAATCACCATAAACAGCTTGCATTCTCTGATAAATCTCCTGCACGTTGCTTAAGTCTCATTGACCGACCGTCTAAGCAAGGTTCCATACTTTGCACTGTAACAACACAACCGTTCAATGCAAAGGCTTCCCACCAAAATGGAACTGTAGAGAATAGTCTAATGAACAAGCCAGTACCTGCCGCATATCAGTACTGCCATCTGTTGAGGTGTTACGAAGGTGGAGGCATTACTTTTCATTCAACCCTCGTATATCACTGGGGTGGAGACTAGTTCATTCCAGGTTTTAGTCTTTATTTTAAAACCCCTATCCAGGGTGCTGAATACCATCCCCCAAATCTAAATTACTGAACCTATTTTCAGGAAAGCTTATACTCTTATTGGAGAATTGCAGAAACCCCATCTACATCACCACAAGTTTAATGGAGGAAGTAACAGATAACCCATTGGGTTCAGTGAAGCTTATCCCTATCGTACAAGATTAGAGCCTTCAGCAGCAGATCTCAAAACACATATTATTTTTAAGTCCTCTCAGTTTCCCTCCTGCCCCATACCGGCTAATGCAAGGAAGTTGCTTTGTAGCATTTACTTATTTGAAAATACTGAAGTTCCTTCAGCTCAACTTCTAAAGAGATTTAATTTACTATACACACCAAACTCAGCAGTGTAGCACTAAAGGGTCTTGTCCCCCAGGGCAATCTTGAAACATAGCACCACAGTAAAGAAGTCACATCTAAGAATATAAACATGGCTTGAAATATTTTTTACAACTTATTTCAAGTGCACTTAAAATGGCAAGCACAAAATTACTGAATTACACATGGGATATCCGTTCTCAAGCTCTCAGTTGGGTTCCTCTGCCAAGCAGCTTTGAGAAAATGAAAAGAACTTTAGACTAGAGGCTAGAGTTCAGACTGCAAGTATATATGGTGCTATATTTCTTCCTTGGCATCCTCAGATAAAATAGTAGCAAAAGAATCTGACTGAGAAATCAAAGTCAGCCATGGTGGACAGCAGCAGGACAATTAGATTGTTATCAAATTTGATACTCATAAGTCATAAAGCTACAATGACATAGTGAACTGGGATGAATTTTGAGGGCTGCGGTGGTGCAATGGGTTAAACCAATGAGCTGCTGTACTTGCTGACTGAAAGGTCAGCGGTTTGAATTTGTGGGATGGGGTGAGCTCCTGTTGTTAGCTCCAGCTTCTGCCAACCTAGCAGTTCAAAAACATGCAAATGTGAATATTTATTTATTTATTTATTTACTTGCTGTATTTGTATACCGCCCTTCTCAGCCCTAACATAAACATTTTCGTTTTCTAAACTTGATGAATAAGGCCGAGACATAACTATGCTAACTAATATAAAGATTTATTTTCAAAAATATCTTAATGAAACATAACAAATATCATGTTTCAGATACACCTGCTGAGATCCTCAGGTTTACCTATGGACATAAATATCACCACTTAATGTGAAATGACTGGCCACAGATATTTTAAAATATTCCTGTTTCTCAGAATAAAGCATATGCATTTAGCTCTGTGAATAACAATACTTTTAAAAACACATCATTCAGAAAGACCCGGTGCCACAAACATGGAAACTCTTAATACCACAGCTAGTTTCCACATTTTAATTTTGGAACATCTCTTTCTATTCTGGTGAGGAAATTTTCTTGAAGAATTATCAGGCGTCACTTATGAATTAGAGCTGATCTAACACATCGCTATTGCTGGTCAGGGCAGTATTTGAAGTTCAGAAATCTAGGATAAGCTACTGCTGGGGAAGCATACATTATATAAAATAGCACGTATCTTGCAATTCTGCTTGAAAGTTTATTCTCAGCAGAAAATATCTGAAGAAAAAGAAGTATTTCACAGTTAAATAAGAAAAAAAGGCTTTCACGGTTAAAGAGGCTGTTCTAGAGCCACAATAAGTTATGATAGTCTGATAAAGATGAAATCTTTATGTATGAAACATTTCATAATTATATAATCTTTCTCAATTGGAGGGAAAACAGTGATTACCGTAACAGAAATATTCTACAATATTGCACCCAATGTTACTGATCTCTACTGACATCTACATGCAAATATATTATAATTTTGGGCCATTAATACCTGCTTTTCTGTGGAACTTTTTGTTCTATTGAGACAGCAATTAGCGATCTATGGACTTCATACTGACAAGCACTTAATACAAGTCTGCTTCTTCACAGATGCTCTATTGATGTGTACCTATGTTTTATAAATTTGATTCATTAATATTTGCTTTTTTTAGCTTCTTTTTTAAACTATTGAAACAGAATAATAATAATAATAATAATAATAATAATAATAATCTATTTATATACTGCTCTATTCCCCCGAGGGACTCAGAGCAGTTCCCAGGTAACATGACAAAACATACAAAGTAAAACGACATAAGTATAAGATTAACAAAACAATATACCGTAAGCATAAAAATTGTCGCCATAACACACATAATTAAAAGTAAGCCTGCCTGTTCAAGGCAATTAAAAAATTTAAAAGGTCGGGCCAAGATTCTAGGGGCCCAGGAATTAAGTGCAATGCTATGGCAGGCAACAATAATATTAGGTACGGGTCTGTGGCTGTTCATTCCGGGACTGATTAGAGGAAGTGATCTGGGTAATTGGTAGGAAGAATAAGGCCGCATTCAACAATGTGTAAGACTGAGTTAGAACTGGTCATTTTCAAAGGCTTGTTGAAACCACCAGATCTTCTAGCTCGTACGAAAGAGGGGATTGGGCCTGTCTTATTTCCCTTGGAAGGGTGTTCCAGAGGCGGGGGCCACCACAGAGAAGGCCCCCTCTCTCGTCCCCGCCAACCGTGCTTGTGACTGAGGTGGGACCGAGAGGTGGGCCTCCCCAGAAGATCTTAGAGTTCGTGCTGGTTCATAGAAGGAGATGTGATCCCAGAAATAGGCAGGGCCTGAACCATTTAGGACTTTATAGGTCATGACCTGCACCTTGAATTTGGCTTGGCAACTTATCAGCAGCCAATGAAGCTGTTTTAATAGGGGTGTTGTATGCTCCCTATAGTTTGCTCCAGTAAGGAGCCTGGCTGCCGCCCATTGTACCTGTTGAAACTTCTGGGCCGTCTTCAAGGGCAGCCCCATGTAGAGTGCACTGCAATAGACCAGTTTGGATGTAACCAAGGCGTGGACCACCCTGGCCAAGTCAGACGTCACGAGGCATGGTCACAGCTGGCGCACAAGTTTGAGTTGTGCAAAGGCCCTCCCGGCCACCACTGACACCTGAGCATCAAGCGACAGCGTTGAGTCCAGGAGGACCCCCAAGCTACGGACCTGCGCCTTCAGGGGGAGTGTAACCCCGTCAAGCTCAGGTTGCCACCCAATACCCTGGTAAGCCCTGTGATACCTTAAGAGATCTATTGGTTCATTACTGGCCAGCATTTAATGCAAATATGCTACTTCATCCAAGTCACACTGCCATATGGAAACATGGAACTGGAACCAATTATCTATTACAATTTTCTAAGGTCAAATGGTTAGCTTTCAAGACTGGAGAGATCCAGGGTCATGTTACTTGAAGACCTTGGGTCAGTTGCAGTTTCTACCTCAATAAAACTGAAGTGATAATGGACAGAAATCATAGCTTTCAGCTTCCAGAATTAAAGGAAGGACAGAAATATAAACTATAATAACACTACAAGGAAACGGAATTTTACATTGTATATTATATATTATTGTTATGGATGTTTTTGATAAGGATGCAAAATGTGGTGCTTCCCATTTCTTTTTTGTTGATGCAAAAGAAACAGCAAACAGCATACGTGATCCACATGCCTATGTGTACATTGGCAGAAGCCAATGGGACAAGGAAAGTTGGCAGTTGGTACGATACTGGACCTTTTCAAAAAGCCATGTAGTGCAATTATTAAAAATAATGACATTGTTTCTATTCAGTTTTCTTCTCTTAGTGATTTCCCAGTTCAGTAATAGATATAACTTCTCAAATCATATCATCTCCACTGAGTTTTGTTTTCCAGCAGCGTCTAATACAGATTGGACAAAATGGCTCTCCAGCTTTTCTCAATTATTCATCCCTAGTACTTCTGATTTACCTCTGAAGATGTCCTTGGGCACAAATAAGGTGCCAGCAATATTATTTCCTCCTGCCTAGTAGAACCAAGAACAAGAATTCCTTAGAGAGTCAGGTGTTCTTATCCGCACAACAGCTTTCGGCATTCAGGAAGTCTATTGGAGTTTTCCAAACATACTGAGTTTAACAGCAGACTGCAGCTTCTGCAGCCCGGATAGACATATCCATTTGCTAGCAGAGCCAAGGAATTATATTTAGTTGACATTCCCCCTCTGAATTCTAAGAGGTCTATGATCCAAGGTATCCTATTACATCTCAGAAGCAAGGAGAAAACATCATTTAGAAACTAATGATGAAAAGTATCATGGGACACATCATTGTGAATGAACAGGCAATTGAAGATGCAAGTGTAGGTAGACTTCACAGCAAATAAGTGTCAGTCAAACAGTGGGGCTTACTGGCAAGACAGCACACACACACACAAGCCATCCCCTACCACACGTTGCTGTGGCCCAGCCTGTGTATATGTGTTTTCTGTGTGTATGTGTGTGTATATATTTGTGTATATGTGTATTTGCGTATATATATGTGTGGTTTTGCACATGCATCGTAATGTAATTTTGGGGTTTTTTTGCTTTTTAATCCTCTTCTGCTGTGTTTTTCAGTGTTTTTATGAGTAATGGTCACTTGTTGGTCTGATAGATGTATTGTGTCCAAATTTGGTGTCAATTCATTCATTGAGTTATGTTAATCCCACAAACATGACATACATACGTACGTACATATATATATATATACACACACACACACACACACACACACACACATACACACACATACATACATACACACACTAGCTGTATCTGCCACGCGTTGTTGTGACCAACCTTCCCTCCCTTTTTCTCTCCTTCCTTCCTTCCTTCCTTCCTTCCTTCCTTCCTTCCTTCCTCCCTCCCTCCCTCCCTCCCTCCCTCCCTCCCTCCCTCCCTCCCTTCCTTCCTTCCTTCCTTCCTTCCTTCCTTCCTTCCTTCCTTCCTTCCCTCTTTTTATTTTCCTTCCTCTTTCCCTTCTTCTTTCTTCCTTCTCTACCTGTTTCTTTCCTCCCTTCCTTTGCTCTTTGGTTCCATCCTTCCTTCTCTCTCTCTCTCTTTCCTTCCTTCCCTCTTTGTCCCTTCTCTCCTTTCCTTCCCTCCCTCTCTCTTTCCTTCCTTCTTTTACTTTTTATTTCCTTTTCTCTTTCCTTCCTTCTCTACCTTTCCTTCCTTCTTCTTTCCTTCCCTCCTTCCTTCTCTCCTTCCTTCCTTCCTTCCTTCCTTCCTTCCTTCCTTCCTTCCTTCCTTCCTTCCTTCCTTCCTTCCCCCTTTCTGTATATATGTGTTTTGTGTGTATATATGCATATATGTGTGTATATATGTGTGTTTGTGTATATGTGAGGTTTTGCTTTTTATGTCTCTTTTGATTTTTAATGCTTTTATGAGTGATGGTCATTTGTTGGCCTGGTAGGTGTATTGTGTCCAAATTTGGTGTCAATTCGTCCAGTGGTTTTTGAGTTATGTTAATCCCATGAACAAACATTATATATATACATACATACATACATACATAGAGAGAGAGAGAGAGAGAGAGAGAGAGAGAGAGCGATGAGGGGGAGGGAGATGGGGGGGGGATGGTGTTGCAAATGGAGCTTGGGGGCAACAGACCCTGGTGTTTCAGCACAGAATTAACTGTGCTCAGACCCCAAGTGTTTGAATATCTATGCCTTAGCATAGATATGGGTATATTGCTCTTTAATGACATGATCATGATTTGAGACTAGGGTATTTGCTGGATTGACACTGAGGCTGTTTTTGGAGGCTTCACAATTTCTAAGTAAAGTCAAAGCAGGAGTGCAGCTATGACATTGATCCCCTACTAAAAATGTTGATCTCCTCATGAAATCTTCTTTCAGTTTTCACATTTCTAGGCATTGGAGAGAATGAGATTTTAATTCCCTTGGTCACCTGGCTTCCCTTTTTCTTTGAATGTCTTAATTGTATTTCTAAATGATCAAATGAAGTTTTAAGTTAAGGCAAAGTTGGAAATTTGGGGCCTGAAAGAAAATGTTATGTGGAAGAATGTTTTCCCCATAGCTAAGCTTTTGGATAACATTATGGAACACTCTTCTCAGTGAGGCTTCTCAACCACTCATGATGGAATCTTTTCAGATGGATTTTTTTATTTTCCCAAGTCATTTTTTTAAAAAAAGGCTTACACAGTTGGCCCTCCACATCTATGAGTTCTGCATTCATGGATTCAAACACCCATGGCTTGAAAATCTTTAAAAGCAAAACAAAAGGCAAACCATGATTTTGCCTTTGCATATAGGGAACACAATTTTACTTCACCTTTGTATGTAACAAGACGAGCATCCACAGATTTCTGGAACTGAGTGAACAGATACCAAAGGCCCACTGGATTATGTTGAATTTTTGCTGTACATTATTCCTTTACTGAACCCAGTATCTGTTTTGTGCGCATGTGAATTCAAATCATCTGCTAACTTTTAGCAACCTCATGTATTTCACAGAGTCTTTTTAGTAATGGAAAACTCAGAAATTGCCTTGCTAGTTCCCTCCTCTGAAATAGTTGGCATTTGTTGGTGGTTTTCCATATATTATAGTGTACTTTAGCTGCCCTGAGTCCCCTTGGGGAGATGGTGGTGGAGTATAAATAAAGATGATGATGATTATTATTATTATTATTATTTTATCCTAACATATGTATAATCTACCATAATAAAAATGCAAATAATATTAGGTTATATGATACATTGATGTAATATATTGCATTATATTATATCCACGTTTTAGATTGGTACAATGTAATATACTGTATTTACTCGATTCTAATGCTCACCTTTTTTTTTTTTGGACTAAATTACTTTCCCAAAATTTTGGTGTGTATTAGATTTGTGTAATATGGTTAATACTTTTTTGGGTTTCAGGGTTTTGAAAATTGAGGTGAACATTAGATTCAATGGCAGTAAGAGCATAACCTAGCACTTTAAAGGCGCCTGCCTCTGTAGCCAACTATTTGCACTTTAGCCCTTCCCCGATTCCTCCTGCCGCACTGAGTAGTACCGAGAGCCAAGGTTTGGGCTTGTTGCACTTTAATATCTTGTCGCACTTTAAGACCCTGCACTTTAATAACTACCCGTGTAGCTGTGGATTTTACTACTGTTACGACTGTTGCACTTAAAACTCTAGCACTCTAGGGACCACCCATTGTTGCGGTTGAACGTCTACCATCTGTATCTACCATCTACCGAAGTGTATTGTTTCCATCCATGTGGTCCCCCACTCTCCTATGTATACTGTCTCTGATACTATTGACTGGTGGAAGAAACAGGGGAAGAAGTGGGCTGGAGCCTGTGAAGAACAATGTGGAGGGGAGGGGGGATAGAGAAAACCAAAGCAATTGGCAAGAAAAAACGCCAACATTTCAAACATCTGATGAAATAGAGATTAAGACCCTGATCATGAATTGCGGCATGGAGGAGGGGAGGTGTTCCACTAGCCGAGGGGCCCCCATAGAGGTCGTGGTGGGAAGGAGGAGATGCGGGAAAAGGAGACCTCAAATTCGGCCAAATTCGAACCATTTATCCAAAACATTAACAATTCCAAATCGGTCTCCTAAGGTAAATTGGTGTAACCAGGTGAGCGGACCCTCTGGACTGAAGGTGGTGCTGTTGAACGCCAGATCTGTCAACGGAAAAACGACCTGGATCCAGGACCTAATCCTGGACGAGCGGGCAGATCTGGCGTGCATCACGGAGACCTGGTTGGATGAAGCTGGAGGAGTAAATCTGACCCAGCTTTGTCCTCCGGGCTTCTCCGTGCAGCACCAACCGAGATCCGGAGGGCGGGGAGGCGGGGTCGCAGTGGTCTATAGAGATTCCATCCATCTGACCAGGTGCCCCATCCCGCAGACCGCAAATTTTGAAAGCATCTACCTGAGGGTGGGTGACCGGGACAGAATAGGGATTCTGTTAGTGTACTGTCCACCTCGCTGCACTACAGTCTCCCTACCTGAGCTAGCGGGGGTGGTCTCGAGCCTGGTGTTGGAGTCTCAACAGCTCCTTGTGCTGGGAGACTTCAACATCCATGCCGAGGCAACCCTCACAGGTGTGGCTCAGGACTTCATGTCTGCCATGGCAACCATGGGGCTGTCCCAACAAATATCTGGCCCCACCCACTGTGCTGGACACACATTGGATTTGGTTTTCTGCCAGGGATGGGAACAGGGTGGCGGTGTGGAGGAGTTGTCCATCTCTCCGTTGCCATGGACCGACCACTTCCTGATCAGATTTAGGCTCACTGCGCCCCCTAACCTCTGCAAAGGTGGAGGACCTATTAAGATGGTCCGCCCCAGGAGGCTGATGGATCCGAACGGATTCCTGACGGCTCTCGGGGATTTTCCCGCCACCTCGGTAGGTGACCATGTTGAAGCCTTGGTGGCTCTCTGGAATGGGGAGATGGCCAGGGCTATTGACATGATTGCTCCGGAACGTCCCCTCTCAAGTAGCCGAGCTAAACCAGCCCCTTGGTTTACTGAGGAGCTGGCAGTGATGAAGCGAAGGAAGAGGGAACTAGAGAGCGTGTGGCGTTCGGATCCGAGCGAGTCAAACCGAGCACGGTTTGTGTCCTTTCTTAGGGCATATGCCGCGGCAATAAAGGCCGCAAAGAAAACTTTCTTTGCGGCCACTATTGCGTCTGCAAAGAACCGTCCGGCGGAGTTGTTTCGGATTGTCAGAGGTCTTTTAACTCCCACCATTGTAGGTGGGAGCCCTGACAATTCGATCGCGCGCTGCGAAGCATTTGCTCGGTTCTTTGCAGACAAAGTCGCCTTGATCCATTCTGGGCTGGACGCCGCGTTAGATGCAGACTCCGAGAATGTAACAAGAGCACCTGCTTGTCCTATTTTGATGGATTCTTTTCAGTTTGTGAAACCCGAGGATGTGGACAAGATACTTGGAGGAATGAGGCCCACCACGTCCATCCTAGACCCCTGCCCATCCTGGCTTCTGAGGGAGGCCAGAGGGGGATTGGCTGAGTGGGTAACAGTGGTGGTGAATGCCTCCCTTCGGGAAGGCAAGATTCCAGCGAGCCTAAAACAGGCTATCATAAAGCCGCTGTTGAAGAAGCCATCACTGGACCCCACCAAATTGGACAACTTTCGGCCTGTTTCCAATCTCCCCTTCCTGGGCAAAGTCATGGAAAGCATGGTGGCCTCACAACTCCAGGTATTCTTGAGAGACACGGATTATCTGGATCCAGCACAGTCTGGTTTCAGACCGGGGCATGGTACCGAGACGGTCTTGGTCGCCTTAGTGGATGATCTGCGCCGGGAGCTAGACAGGGGGAGTGTGTCCCTGTTGGTGCTCCTGGACCTCTCAGCGGCCTTCGATACCGTCGACCACGGTATCCTTCTGGGGCGCCTTGCGGAAATGGGTCTTGGGGGCACTGCTCTGCAGTGGCTCCAGTCATTTCTGGAGGGCCGCACCCAGAAGGTGTTATTGGGGGACTCCTGTTCCACACCACAACCTTTGACTTGTGGGGTGCCACAGGGTTCCATACTGTCCCCCATGCTGTTTAATATCTACATGAAGCCGCTGGGTGAGATCATCCGGAGTTTCGGGGTGCGGTGTCATCTGTACGCAGATGATGTCCAACTCTGTCACTCCTTCCCACCTGCTACTAAGGAGGCTGTCGAGGTCCTGAACCGGTGCCTGGCCGCTGTAACGGTCTGGATGAGGGCGAACAAACTGAAACTAAATCCAGACAAGACAGAGGTACTCCTGGTCAGTCGCAAGGCCGAACAGGGTATAGGGTTACAGCCTGTGCTGGACGGGGTCGCACTCCCCTTGAAGGTGCAGGTTCGCAGCTTGGGTGTGACCCTGGATTCATCATTGAGCCTGGACCCCCAGCGGTGACCAGGGGAGCATTTGCACAGCTCAGGCTCGTGCGCCAGCTGCGCCCGTATCTCGGGAAGTCTGACTTGGCCACGGTGGTACACGCTCTTGTCACATCCCGCCTGGACTACTGCAACGCTCTCTACGTGGGGCTGCCCTTGAAGACGGCCCGGAAGCTTCAGCTGGTTCAGCGCGCGGCAGCCATGTTACTAACTGGAGCGGGTGGCAGGGAGCACACAACACCCTTGTTGTCCCAGCTCCACTGGCTGCCGATTTGCTACCGGACCCAATTCAAGGTGCTGGTTTTGGCCTACAAAGCCCTAAACGGTTCTGGCCCAAAATACCTTTCTGACCGCATCTTGGCCTACGAGCCCACGAGGACCTTGAGATCGTCTGGGGAGGCCCTCCTCTCGATCCCGCCTGCCTCTCAGGCACGGCTGGCGGGGACGAGGGAGAGGGCCTTCTCGGTGGTGGCCCCCCGGCTGTGGAACACTCTCCCCGCACACATCAGACAGGCGCCCTCCCTCTTGTCCTTTCGAAAAAGCCTTAAGACATGGCTGTTCGAGAGAGCATTCAATTAAGTGCTAGACATTACGGTAATGAGAATTGGAATGGAACAAGGAATATGAGACTGGCTATGATTCCACTAAGAGACGAAGCGGATTTTTAGTGTAGTCTGTAATTGTTGTGTAGTTATATGTTGTTGAAACTGGCTTTTTGTAATTGCCTTTTATGTGTACTGTACACCGCCATGAGTCGCCCTTATGGGCTGAGAATGGCGGTTAATAAGTGCATCAAATAAAATAAATAAATAAATAAATGGAGAATTAGACTCAAGTAAATATGGGTATACATCAGGGGTGGATAAAGTGAGGTTTTGGGGTTATATTCAGGGAATAGTTCCCCAAGGCTGCTTTTGCAGCCCTTTAGCCTGCCATAAACCCTGCATTGCCTTTTCTCTAGCTAAAAAAAGGGGGGAAATCCTTTTCTGTCTCCAAGAGTGAGAATTCATGTTTGAAAGAGATTACAGGAATACCACATTTCATTGTTTAATATGCTAAAAATGTTTTGAAAGTCAGAATGTATCATCTGGTCACATGGAGGAAGCATTCTGAGTGTCTTGGTGCCTCCCTACTTCAAAAATCCCAGGGCTGAAAAAAAGCCACAGATTCACAGAAGAAGTCCACTTATTATATATACTGAACCAGGGTCACATCAAGGTGCCAATTAGATTTTCTGGACCTGGTTTGCTTTTGGGACATTGGTCCCTTTGTCAGAGTCATCTTAGAATTGCACAATGGGTGGGAATCTTTCTATCACAGTCGTGGCATTGAATTATTTTTGCTAGTTCTTTTGTTCAGCTGAAATATGTCTAGGTTAATGCCATTTATTTCCTAAACTCGACCAATCTGTTGGCTTTTCAGCCCTGTCTTATTTTTTTGGTTTTGAATAACTCTTTGGTTCTCCCTACTTCAGACTGCTTATTTATGGTCAGTTCTGACAAAGTTTCCTTCAAACCATATAGCTGGAATGGAAAACATATGGCTTTCTAAAGGTTGTTGGATTCAACTTCCACCACCTCTCACCATTTGCATGTTACTTGATGACAATTATAGCCCAACATCAGGTGGGCCATACATTTTCTATCTCTGCCTTGGTCATTGTACAATGATTTAGATAGAAATGCTAAGAATTATTTCAGTCATGACATTAAAGGGGCAAACATGGCACATGCATTATTAGGTGCTACTAAACACTAATTTAAGTACAAGATGTCTTACTCTGGATTATGTCCAACTCAAGAATGGGTCGTACAGACGATTGAGAGCCCTGGATGCTCAATGGCAAAAGTGAAAAATTATGTCTCATGTTTAATGGTTTTAATTATTTTAATTTGTACTTATATATTAGTTTTTAGGAATTATGATTTTTTTCCCTGTCTACATGTATGTTGGCATTGAATTTTTGCCATTAGTATGTCATAAATTGCCTTGAGTCCCCCCGTCCCCCGGGGTGAGAAATGTGGTATATAAATATAGTAAATAAATAACTAAAAGGAGTTGGAAAAAAGGAACAACCCCACTTACATGTGGATTGATTCAATGAAGGAGCTGTGGCTCTGAGGCCCCTTCTACACTGCCATATAATCCAGCTCAAAGCAGATAATCTGGAATGTATATGGTTGTGTAGAAGGGGCGTGCGTTTGCAAGACCTGAGCAGAGGAACCAATGACCAGGGATCTCTGAGGTCATTCACAGGGTTGCTATAAGTCAAATTCAGCTTGACAGCAAATTACAACAACTAATGTCCAATTCATTAATGAAACTGTGTTTTATCTCAAAAATGTCCTATTAGTCAGTCATTGGATTTCATTTCATGCATCTACTGATTCATACGGCATGTTCTGTGCAAGGTCTTCTTGAATCTGTTCTAATAAGGCAACTCCCCTGGTCAAGCTGTTGCTTCCCCAAACCCATCAGCATATTCAGGAAAACAAGAATGTACAGAATAGATGCTCCTCTAGATCAAAAGTCTGGCATATTACTGTCTTATCTCCTTTAAAAAAGAAGATAAAGAGCAGAGAGAAACATCTTCAAAATTAGAGGACTTGAATCATAACCAAATGGAAAATGCAATACGTAGATACCAGCCAGTTTCTACAGAATGCACATCACTGCAGTATTACATCAAGTCACATGCAATTAATTGCTAGCTTAATTTATTTTCAGGGTAATAAAATGCTGACTGTTCTGGATTTTTTCTCTTGCCTCCTCCTCTCAATAAGTTATGCTGACTGAACAGGGAAAATGATTAAAATAGGGAAGAGGTAATATTGTGTGGTCCCATGTTAAGAAACCATTTTTATTATCTTTTCTTGCCAAAAACAAGAGGATGTAAACTACATCTACATTCAAATTATTATTCTCTCTTGATGGGAAATAGATGGCTTATCATTTGCTACAACCACCATTATTAGGACATTTTGTTGCTGATCTTAAACATTATTTCATCAGAGAGCATGGCCCCTAAATCATGGAATGAAAGTGCAAATTTGGAATTTTGGGGGGAATTTTTTAGTTCTTGTGTGTGTGTGTATGTATGTGTGTGTTTGTGTGCTACATTAGTGATTTCACTCTACCTTTGATATACCCAGGTATGCAAAGGATTTTGTAATAGGACGGTACTGCTGGCCTGCTAGCTAGGCTTGGTTGATAAAAAAAAGTTCATAACTCATTTTGGATGTTGGTGGTTCAATTTGAAATTGAATTCCGAATTTTTCCTTAAAAAAATTGGGAAATTTCCGAAATTTCCATATTGCGTAATTAAAGTTGATTTCATATCTATAGGAAGAATATTTTGACTATATGGGATTTGTAGTGTCTTTTTTGGCAATGCAAGGCAAACAAAGGAAACAAACAGCAAAAGGAGGCCTTTGTGGTTTTGGAAGTTGGTTTCATACCTTTAGGAAGGATAGTTTGTGTTCAAAGAGTGGCTTGAATTGATGGGAGATGTAGTTTTATTGAGGCAATGTACAACACAGACACCAGGCCAGAGAGACCTGCTACAATGCTGGGGCTTTTACAAATGTTGGAGTGCTTTGTTTACTCCGTTCTCTTCCTTTCTTCCACCCATGCCATGCCACGCACCCTCACACCCCAATATTATCCACTCACTCCTCGCCCACCCGTCCCAAACCCCAACAGCAACAACATACAAGTGGCAAGGCCGGCAGTCCAGCTAGGCAACAGTCCTTCTCCGCTTGCCCTGCTCTTCCAACCACTCTTCTCCCAACCTCCCTTCACAACCTCCCTTCCCTTTCTATTTCCCTTTCCCTTCTCCCTTCCCTTCCTGGCTCCGAATGAGCCTCTGAGCCATGTGCTGCCCTTTATATAGTGCAATGGCTACCGTGCCAAAACCCCTCTCCTCCCCAAAACTTCTCCCCTCATTGGCTGGGAGGCAAGCAGCTTGCATGCTGGGAGGCTGCTTGCCTCGAAATGCTGACTCACTTCCGACTCAATTCCCGAGTCGTATCAAAAATGGTGAGGGAAGCTTTGAAAGGGCAAAGGGACTTCCTGTTTTTAAAATAACTTTGAAATCACTTCAAAAAGGCAACTTTTCCAACTTTATTCTGAATTAAGAGTATTCCGACGATACCTAAGCATGCCTACTGCTAGTTTGTTTTCCAAGTGTAGTTTAACTTTTCTCAGTTGTTTAAATCTGTGCAGTTTTTCAACCACAGGCAGAACAGTTCAAGGAAAGCTTTGCTACCACACAAGTAAAGTGATACTAAATCAGAGCTCAGGAAAGTTCCTTTAAAAACTTTCATGGGACTACCACCTACCAAAATCCTCCTCTCACCATGATGGCTGCAGTCTTGAAATGGTACATGTTCTTAGCTTTGCACCAAATGCATCAATAGAAAGGTTGCCAGAATTCGGTTTTTTAAAAATTTAATATGTGTCTTAGGGTGCTGATTCAGTCCTTTTCAACCTCTAGCTGTATATCCAATGAAAATCCAACCTGTACTGTTGTAAACCTGGGGTGGGGAGCTGTCACTGGGCATCCTAGCATCAAGAGCCTAAGTCCCGCTATGTCTTCTTGAAGCATACCATATTATACCTCTATCACTTCTTCCATTCTGTATTTGTGTATCTCCCAATGTATTTGCTGTGCCTTTGTATGATGTATGATGGACATTGTTATGTTGATTTTATTTGCTTTAATATAAGCTTGTGGAACAAGTTGTCATCAGTTGAGAATCTAATCTCTATTAAGTAGATTTGTGAGGTAGCTGTGGGAATCTTCAGCAGTCTCAAGGCTGTTCTCATCAAAGAATGGTTAAAGCAGGGATTCCAAAACTAAGGCCCATGGGTTGGATGTGGCCCTTCAAGGTCATCCCCCATCTTAACTAACTTGAAAGCACAACAACAACAATCCCAATTAACTGGACTAACTCATCAGCCAAAAGCAGGCCCACACTACTCATTAAAACACTGGTAAGTTTATGTTGGTTAAAATTGTTCTACATTTTAAATATTGTATTATTCTTTCAATTTTTTGGCACTACAAATAAGGTATGTGGTTTTTTTCAAATGATAGTCCGGCTCCTGCTAACTGGCCCTTGGCTTTAAAAGTTTGAAGACTTCTGGTTTAAAGGGTAGATTATAGAATAATAGAGTTGGAAGAAACCTCATGAGCCATCCAGTCCAACCCCCTGCCAAGAAGCAGGAGAATTGCATTCAAAGCACCCCTGACGGATGGCCATCCAGCCTCTGTTTAAAAACTTCCAAAGAAGGAATCTCCTTTTTTTTAGTTTGAAACCATTGTTCCACGTCCTAGTCTCCAGGGCAGCAGAAAACAAGCTTGCTCCCTCCTCCCTATGACTTCCTCCCACTTATTTATACATGGCTATCATGTCTCCTCTCAGCCTTCTCTTCTTCAGGCTAAACATAGGCTCCGGTCCAGCGTACCTGTCTGAACATATCTCCTTCTACGTCCCACCTCGGAGGTTAAGATCTTCTGGGGAGGCCCTGCTCTCGGCCCTGCCTTTGTCTCAAACACATTTGGCGGGGACGAGGGTCAGGGCCTTCTCGGTGGTAGCCCCCCGCCTGTGGAATTCGCTTCCCGGGGAAATTAGGTCATCGTCATCCCTCCTCACCTTTAAAAAGAAGCTAAAAACATGGTTGCGGGACCAGGCCTTCGGGCAATTAGGTTAATAATGTTTGGCTATGGCTTGGAAGTGGATTTGGATAAGTTAAGTGGAGTAATCATTAGTATATTGCTAGATAAATAGCCACCAGACTGGCAATAGCTAAATGGATCCTAAGTATACTGTTTAATCTTTATTTATTAATGTTCATGTTTTTAATTGTTATATTTGCAATTTTGTATTTTATGATGCAGCACTGAATTATTGCCAATTGGAAGCCGCCCTGTGTCCCCCTAGGGGTTGAGAAGGGTGGGGTAAAAATGTTCGAAATAAATAAGTAAACAAATAAACATGCCCAGCTCTTTAAGCCACTCCTCATAGGGCTTGTTCTCTAGACCCTTGATCATTTTAGTTGCCCTTCTCTGGACACACTCCAGCTTGTCAATATATCTCTTCAATTGTGGTGCCCAGAACTGGACACAATTGGGGATGCTATGAATAATAGACCAATGGAGAAAGCCAGTAGAATAGGTACCTAAAGCTGCACCTTGGCAAATGGAGTGAAAGCCCACATATTATTTGAGTTGTGCTATCGATAAATATATGGTGCAATTAATATTCATTATATTGACAAACATCTTTGATATAGTTTCCACTTTGTCCTCTTAAATAAAGCTTTACTATCTCTTGATATAGTTTTCTGAACTGTTTTCTGAACTGAGTAAACTTGTACTTGATATTTATGGGGGATATGAACAGTTTGGGTGGAAGAAATTTCACTAGGACTGCAGCTGAGGAAGGATATGCATTCCAACAGCTGCAGACTTGATGACCATGGGGAAAGGGAGGTGTATTATTAAATGAATAAAAGAAAATCCAGATTAGTTTTCTAATGATGCATATTTCAGCATGATAGGTAGCTTGACCAGTCTGCCAAATGGACAAACTGGCCCTGAAAGCTTTCAATATGTCATGTACATCTGCCCAGCTGTGCCACTCACAATTATTTAGATAGCAAGCGCAATCACAACACAATATTCTGCTGACACCTGCAACTATTTCCTATGTCCTGACAATATGTGTCTTGCGTGTGGCGTTGTGCCTTTAGTTAACAGCAATCCAGCGTAACTGTGTGTTCCTCTTGCAGCTGCCGTGAAAAGCCCAAACTGCATTTTGCTTCTTTCTGTTAATAGAGAGCAAAAAGGGGAATAGAACAAAGCAGCACAGCGCAGTGACCTGTCACCTTGAACAATCTGGTCTCAAATTATAGCTCGGGACACAATGAAAATGAGGTTGGCAGTTCCATTCCATTCCTCATTTGCAGATTTCACAGAATTGTGATGAGGTTTAATGGGGAAGGGAGCCTCCTCTCGAGAGAAAAATCAGGTTGGAAATTGGAAAAACGATGCAGGAATGAGAATGGTGCAAGGGAGATGCAGCTTTGGCAAACAGAACAACTTTTTTCAATACTCAACCCTTACTCTGTTTGATCATAATATTAAAATGGATTCACTTTCAATGTTATGGGCTAACAAATCAAAACAAAAGAAAGGAACTCACATGGATTGCCTGAGCATTATCACAATACAAAGGCTCAATAGCTTTGATTTATGGGGGGGAAAATTGCTTTTGAGATTTTTGGGGAAATCTTGTGGGTTAATTCAATGCTGTACTTTGGGCAGTGTTGAGACTTTTTAATAATATTAATAATAATAATAATAATAATACTTTATTTATACCCCACTACCATCTCCCCAAGGGACTTGGTGCAGCTTACATGAGGCCGAGCCCACAATACATCAATAATAAAAGTAATAGCAAACAACAATACAAAACAGTTAAAATAAATCTCATAAACAAAAAATAAGCAATAAACATGGACAGTAGCACAACAAACATTAAAAACCTATGGCTGGGCCAAATGTATTAATTAAAATTTAAAAAATAATGCTGGGCATAAACAGGTAAGATATAACTGGGATAGAGTTTTCAAAGAGGGATGGGGGCGTGCAGGCAATCCTAAATCAGTAATAAATACAATACACAATAAACTCATAAGCAAATAATAAAACATCAATCAGTTTTGCTTGATGTTTTATTATTTGCTTATGAGTTTATTGTGTATTGTATGTTGTTGTTGTCGGCGGCCTTGGCCTTTGTAAGCCGCATCAAGTCCTTTGGGAGATTTTGCGGGGTATAAATAAAGTTAATAATAATAATAATAATAATAATAAAGTGCATTTAGAGGACATATTGCTGAGAATTTCCTTATTCTGGGAAGGCACACTAGAACAACCATGTTTTGAAGCTCCTACTGAAGACTGCCAGAGTTGGGGCATGCCTGATTTATTTATTTATTTATTTGGTATGCTTGTATACCGCTAATATCTCAGCCTGTGCGGCGACTCATTGCGGTTTACAACATGTTAAAATATACAATGTTAAAATATACAATTCGCTTAAGCATATAAAATTAAAATTAAGAATACATACAAAAAACATACGCAGTATTGGGCCACCAATACAGATCGGGACATCTCATAGTTAAAATCGTCCTTGGGAAGTGAATTCCAGAGTCGAGGGGCCACCACTGAGAAGACCCTCTCCCTCGTCCCCACCAATTGCGCTTGCAATGGAGGTGGGAGTGCGAGCAGGTCCTTTCCAGATGATCAAAGAGGTCGTGTGGGTTCATACACAGAAATGTGGTCATGCAGGTAGGCAGATCCCTCTACTTTTCTCCAAGATGTAGAAGGCCAGCTCTGAAAGTTTTCCATAGCTTCTGAAAAAGTTTCAGAGCATATGGAAGGATTCAGGAGGAAGGAGAGAAGTGGAAAAACAGCACTGGATTATTTCACATATAACACGAACCTCCAGACAGAAGGAGCCAATGGATGGCTGGAGGGGAGCGCTTGAATCCCCCTGTGAAGGACCAGTTGGTTCTGGCTGGCATTCTTGCCAGGCGGAAGAGGGGAGGGGCCTTACAAACCTTCCTACAGGTAGCCCCCTCCCCCCTGCATTCGGCCTTCCAGCAGCGCAACCCACCTTCCCGCCCTCCGTTCAATATGAGTTGTACTGGTTGCACTAGGGCTGGGTAGGAATTTTTTCTCTCCTCAGAGAAGAGGGTTTTTTGCCTACCCCATATTGAAGCTGACAGGAGTAAGGGATTTAAATGGGTGGGGCTGTATAAATAGGAGCTCCTGGCGGGAAGTGGGGGAGAGATTGGGTCGGTGTATACCTTGGCACCCCTCCATTCTGGGGGGAAGGGAATTTTGGGTTTATCTCTATGGGTTTTATGGTTTAGGGGGTTCCCAAAATATCTTCCTTAGGGCTTTCCTTGGGGGGGGGGGTTGCCTCCAACGGCCTTCCAGTAATGACCGACAGGGGAAGCAAGCCATGTATGTGGACTGCCCCCGGAGTCAGGTGTTTCGTCCAGTGGTTGGTTTGGTAGGTGGTCTCAAAAAGATACCTGGCTTCACACCATTACCCATGTCGCAGTGCTCCCCCAAAACTAGTCAATTAATTCACTTATCCGTTTCTAATTAGGTCAATAAATGGCCCATTTATATCTCCATATTTTGTGTCTGGTCTCTTATTTCACGGTGGGGATTCAAGGTCTGCAAGCCAAACATCATGGGTTCAGCCTCTGGCAAGAAGTAATGAGAAACATTCTCCAGATTTGGACACAGTCAATGTTGGGCCTCCACCTTCCTCACTAGACCATAATGTTTTTCAACAACAGTTGTGGATGAAAGATGCAGGGATAGCCTCCCGCATGCCTTGAGTAGTGCTCTATATTGTTACAATACAAAACAATTCCCATTGATATTCTCCGCTATGCCTCTAGGGATCTCAATTTTGCAAGTTGTATAGACATCCCTGCATACTGATAGAAGTCTATTTGTTCCTCTAGACTGGGTGGTAACTCTACATTCATACAAGAACTGGTTTGCAAAATAAAACTAAATGAACCCTTCCCCCAAGATGTAATGGTTATTGTGACACAATAACATGCCTGCAAATTAAATTAAATTAAAACAAACTGTATAAAAAGGGGGAAACACTGCTGTAATGTTATTTGTGTCACAATTATATGTTTCTTCAGTGAAATAAATCCATTATACCTAAATAGGGAGAAGAAGCAGAAAGGCTGTAACAACCAGTATTGGGCTAATATACGGTTGGAAGGAAGGAACCTTTTTTAAAATGAAAAGTGAGGCATAAAAACATCCATATTGCTGTTGAATGAGTTACTGAACATGCTGCTTGATTCACAGGATGACAGCAGAAAGCCATGCAGCACACTTTGGCAGAAGCACACACAACACCACACCGCATGTCCCAGAAGGAGCCATGCTGCCACTTACATTAGTCAGTTTCAGACTACCTTTGCTTGTTTTAAGCATTCCCATCATCTGCACAGGAGGGAAAAACAGAAGATAAAGAAGTGAAAAAGGCAGACTCAACAATTCTCATAATAACCAATCAATGAAACTAGTAGACAAAAATATTTGTTGGTCAGTTCCTAGGAAACTTTCTGCATTACAAGTAGCACTATCCCATCAAGGACCAAAAGAGAGTCAATGCACACAGCTAAAGGTAAGCATCTCATTTCAGTGAACTTTCCACATGTCTTGTAGTGTGCATTGCAAATATGTTAGTATAGCTGGTATATGTAATATGTATATTCACATTTTAGGGGCTCATCTGAGGAATTATTTGCATTGACAGTCCACAGCTCCTTTTTTGCTATAAGAGCCAGAAACAGATCGAGAAGTGTGGATAAAAGAATGGATGATTCCCAGGGGCTACCATTTATGACCTCATCACATTGTTGAAGCTCTGCGGGAGGATTTGCCAGCCTCTGAGATGAATTCGAGAGCAGCAGGGCTATCTCATCACTCGTGCCCCAACTTGCCTGCAGTGATGCTTCGCCATCATACGTGGGGAAGCATTGCTGTGTAGCTTCCCCCTGTGCTGGCCCTGTTACTCCCTACAGAACACAGGAAACATCTCGTGTTCTAGATGAAGTGTCATTGGATGCTTGTGCCACAGTTCATCTACAGAGCCTCACCAGAAGTGAGTATGTATCATGTGATAGGTGGGATGGGGTTCTGTAGATTAAGTGTGCAGCAAGCATTCAATGATGCTTGCGAAGAGCCATGTGATATAGTGGTTTGGACAAAATATGTGATAAAGTATTTGGACAAAACAATTTGGCACAAAACTGAGATGAGGCTTCAAATGATGCTAAACATAGAGTTACCAGGGATAATTTAGCTTATCTGTTCTTCCCTTCACTGTCTTGCTGTTCACACATGCTCAATAAGGGATTCTGATGAAGCTACTGTCTACCTGTTGTAAGCAGTCATACATAGTTATGATAAGTTTAGCTAATGGATGTCTCATGCTTTCACAACTCAAGTTTATTGTATTGTTTATAGTAGATATGGGGCTGAAACCTGTTGGAGGTGGTAGATTTAAATAAATAGAAGCTTTACCACTCTTTCTGAACCAAAATATACCCTGCAAAATATACCCTCAGATTTGTGTAACAAGTAATAATAATAATAATAATAATAATAATCCTTTATTTTTACCCCGCTACCATCTCCTGAAGGACTCGATGCGGCTTACAAGAGGCCAAGCCCAAATACAATAGTAAAAACAATAACAACAACAGCAAAATAACTCAAAAAACAAAGCAAGTAACACTAACTTTAGTTCAGTTCAAAAGGTCAAACAGATAACAATATATACAGCAGTCTCTCTGAATTCTTACAGAGAACAGAGGGAATAAACAATCCTTTTAAACAGTTTTTAAAATATGCTTTGTGCCTTAGAAATTATCAAGCTTCAGAGAGTTGGCAACCATTTACTTCCTGGCTGTTTCCAGTCAGCGCTCTCTTCACTCTCTGAGGTGAAAGTGGCAGTTAAAACTGTTTGTCTCAGCAGCAAGCTTGAGACAGTAGCCAATCAGAATTCTGGCTCCTGGCATGTTCCTGGCTGCTGACACATGCCTTTCCTATCAACCCATTTGTTGTGACTCAGCTGGAACCACAGACTGATAGTGTTGTAACTCAGATGGGGTTTCAGGGTGACTCTGACAAGGATGATGGGATTCAGGTTCAAAATGTTCCTGTTGTAGACAATGAGGAACAGGGTGTGCAAATTCAGTTTCCCACAGCAAGGAATGATGTTTTTGATACTGAAACTAGCCAGGTGCAAATTGACTCAGAAAAGGAGGACAGTTCTCAGCCTGATAGTAAGCAGGAAGGCAACCAGGCTGACACTAACAAGCATCCTGACCTTGATGAAACGGGAATCTTAGATCGGGCTGACCGTTTGGAATTCAGAGTTCGAAGGAGTGTGAGAATAGCTAACATGAAGGAGGTCAGAGGCCAAAGAAATGCTTCATGTATTGCAAAGGGTATTAAGCAGTGTGTTTGAAAACAAACCTTTGTCAGAGTAACTTTGCGCCCAACCAAGCAGCTTGGGCTCATTTGCCTGGATTATCTTGTAGTTCTTGTGTCCATGGTTTTGGGACTTCGTCATGTTCTCATGAGAGATTGTTTTGATGGTGACTCTTAGAATCCTGCTTTATTGTGCTATGCTTTATTGATCTTTTGGAACATGATTTTATGAACTTTTATCTTTTATTCTTCAATAAATTACAAAGACTTCAGTCTGTGCGCAGTTATGGTGATTTCAGCAAGGTGAATCTACTCTGAGGTGCAACACCATTTCATCATGGTGCCTTTTTACAAATCCTCACAAAACCCAACCCTGGAAGTCCAGTCTTTCTTCACCATCATCTAACCAACAACAAGGAGGAAAGGATGCGTGTTTGTCCAAAAAGAAATTTTGTTACCAGAGACCTTGTTACTTGAAGTATCTTGCACAGCCTTCTACTTTTTCACACTAAAATTACTGGTTATCACTTGCAGATGTTTGAGAAGTGAGTTGGTGAGCAGAACAGTCCTGCATTTGGGGACAATCCCTCAGTATGACAAAAACAAGATGTACCTCCTCTGAAAGGGAGTGGCCACTATCATCTATTCCTCTGTAGAACTGAAAAAGCTACCCCTTTGAATGGCAGAACCCAGCTGTAGCCCAAAAACTATATTTTCCATTCTCTTTCATCACCTTAATGACGTGTTTTTACACTAATAGGACAAAGAATGAAGTGAAGGGAATGCTTTACATGTATTTCTCAAGAGAAATTGTCTGAAATGCAGCTTCCAAAAACAAAACAAAAAAGTGGGGATATCAAATTAGTGAGCAAATGTTCCTAGGAAGGAGAGAGGGTACCAAAAGAACGAAGTAAGCAAAAGGCAAGAGATGGTTGCATAATTTTTTTCAGTGTAGCAAAAACAATATTCCCAAGAACACTCCCACTAGCATTTTAAATGCTACATCAGCAAAAGTAGCACAAATTTTGAAGACATACACTCACATCTACAGATCACTGCCACAAGTCAGAAGCAGCCCGTAGCCAGGATTTCAATTCGGGGGGGGGGGGGGGCTTAGTTTTTTTCAGGGAGGGTTTCGGGGGGGCTGAGTTTCAGGGGGGCTGAGTCTGAGTGAAAGAGGGTCTACCCTAGCAAACTTTTTGTATCATTACCCCAATACCCCCATGCATATGGGATATATTGAGTATGGTGATCAGATCATGATATGAATAAACATAACAGTTTAAATAATGCACCAGTAAGGCCTTTTCGCGAACCACCATGAGAATTTGGGGGGGGGGGGGGCTGAAGCCCCTCAAGCCCCCCCCCCCCCCCGGCTACATGCCTGGTCGGAAGTAACTATTTTGATCATTTTTAAAAAGTCTATGATAGCATGGTATTCTCAAACATATCCTAATTTATATACAACTGTCCCCTGCCACGCGTTGCTGTGGCCCAGTCTGGTGATCTGGAAAATAAAGTAATGAGAAAGTGTTGGTTTCTAATATATGTAATTTCTTTGTGCTTGTGGGTAAACAGTATTTCTTGCTGTTTCTTTGTCAGTGTTGATGTGGAGAGTGTCTGGTTTGCCCACCCTGGAACATGCAACATATCATTGTCCTTCTTTAGGGGTCCCTTTCAAATCTATGCTATTATATCTGTGTGTGTGTGAATCCTATATCTATATCTATGGCTGGATTGCTCTTTGTCAGTAGAACTTTGATTACGTTTTCTTGCCCTGGTGAAGGGAGTTGGACTGGATGGCCTTAAGTATTTTCTGTTGGTCATTGAGGTTCTGTGTGGGAAGTCTGCCCCAATTCTGTCATTTGTGCAGTTCAGAATGCTGTTTGATTGTAGGTGAACTGTGAATCCCAGTAACTACAAATCCCAAATGTCAAAGTTTATTTCCCCCAAACTCCATCTGTGTTCACATTTGGGTGTATTGAGTGCTTGTGCCAAGTTTGGTCCAGATCCATCATTGTTTGAGTCCTCAGTGTTCTCTGGATGTAGGTGAACTACAACTCCCAAACTCAAGGTCAATGCCCACCAAACCCTTCCAGTATTTTCTGTTGGTCATGGGTGTTCTGTGTGCCAAGTTTGGTTCAATTCCATTGCTGAGTTAAGAGTTAAGAATGCTCTTTGATTGTAGGTGAACTATAAATCCCAGCAACTACAACTCCCAAATGACAAAATCATAATTTTTTGAGTGATGGTCACTCCTTGTGTTGTGAGACATTTTGTTGCCAAATTTGGTGTGATTTTGTTCATTGGTTCTTTTGTTTTTAAGGTACTCATTATGCACAGAACATTTTAATATATATAGACTCTTGATTAAGCGGAACTCGAGCAATAGGAACTCTCAAGCAACTGACAAAAAATGGAAGATTTAATACTGCATTCACAAGGCTGTTTTTATACCGTAAAACTGAGTCACATTAAGTTTGTCATTATTTGCTTTTAATTACTGTATTTCAATATTAATATCTGGTAACAGAGAGCTTATAGTATGGCATATGATGGGGTATAGTACTCATTAGGTCTATTTTAAAGTAATTCTCAAGCAACCAGAAGCTATATTTATCTGGTGTATACCAATCCCCATGGGTGCTGGTTAATTGAGAGTCTACTGTTCTGTGAAATCACAATTACTATATGAAATGGTTTTTAAATTGTAATTTGTGTCATGGACGACACCTGCCGTTTTAGTGTTTTTTAAGCCTCACAACAGCAAGTGTTTTAAAGTTTAAACAACCCCACAAAACCAAGAATCATGTATGCATCTAACAGCAATTTATAGTCACCATCATTATCAATTTAGCACACTTCAGTTTGCTCAGTATTCTAGTAAACTGGGTTCATGGCAATTGCCTGTTTTTATAGTACATCCATTTAAAATGTCTAGGCAAAAAGCCGAGCTTGGAATCTCCTACATTTTTGGACTATGACTTATTGTATCCCGCTGGCCAATGGCCACCCTAAGCAGCAAGATTCCCAGATTTTATGAATGTGAATTAATTTATGTAGCTGCTCCTTTCTCCCCAGCTGCAGACTGGCAACTAGACAGTGGAATGCTACACTCGATGGCCAATCCGTGTCCATTTTGGTGAGTTTTGTCCAGGACCATCCAGCCCCCATTGTGTAGCCAGGAGAAAGGCATTGTGCACGGTGGAACTAGATTTATCCTTCTAAAATGCACAAGAAAGTTCTTAAAATAAAACAGTGTCAGCCACTATGGCTCCATCTACACTGCTATATAATGCAGTTTGAATACATTATACTGGTCAGTATAGACTCATATAATGCAGATGAGTCTACACTGCCATAGAATTCGGTTCAATGCAGTTAATCTGCAGTTCAAAACTGCATTATATGGCAGTGTGGCCTATAAGAACCAAAATAAATATTTTAAAAAGGAAAAGTTGTAACTTTTACTCCACTTTTCTATAGCATGGCTCAGGAGTGGGTTTTGGCAGCATTTTATTCACTTCCAAATGCTTCATTTATTTATTTATGGCATTTATATGCCGCTTTTCTCACCTCGAAGGAGACTCAGAGCGACTTACAAAATATATATACATACAATATATTATATTATTAGCATAGCACAATATCAGTATTATATATTACTATATTGTACTATACCATGATATTGTAATATTATTTGTAATATTACATCTATATAAATAAAAATGTAATGTTCGTTTGTGGGATTAACAGAACTCAAAAACCACTTGACGAATTGACACCAAATTTGGACAGCATATACCTAACAACCCAATGTATGTCCTTCACTCAAAAAATTGATTTTGTCATTTTGGAGTTGAAGTTGCTTGGATTTATAGTTCACCTACAATCAAAGAGCATTCTGAACCCCACCAATGATGGAATTGAACCAAACTTGGCACACAATTCTCCCATGACCAACAGAAAATACTGGAAGGGTTTGGTGGGCAGTGTCCTTTGGTTTTGGAGTTGTAGTTCACCTACATCCAGAGAGCACTGTGGACTCAAACAATGATGGATCTGGACCAAATTCTACACGAATACTCAATATGCCCAAACGTGAACACTGGTGTAGTTTGGGGACAATAGAATCTTGACATTTAGGAGTTGTAGTTGCTGGGATTTATAGTTCACCTACAATCACAGAGCATTCTGAACCCCACCAACGATAGAATTGGGCCAAACCTCCCACACAGAACCCCCATGTGGGCCACAGCAACGCGTGGCAGGGGACGGCTAGTGTAATATAAATATCTAATTATAATATTGTATTATTATTATTAGTTTTATATTTCATTACATTATAATATTATAAATATTATATTATAGTATATTATTAGCATAGCACAGGAGACAAGGTTGAACTGTCTTCCTGGCCCCCTCTCTCTTCACTCTGGCCCAGAGCAGCAGTTGGGCCTTGGGGCAGGGGCTCCCAGCTGATGACATAATCAGGAGACAAGGTGGAAATGTCTTCCTGGTCCCCTCTCTCTTTACTTTTCACTTTAACCCCACATAATATTTTTGCAAGTTTGCTAAGGACAAGACTTAGGACCTGCAAAAGCTGAACTTCATAGCACAGTGGGATTTGAACCTAGGATGCATCTACACTGTAGAATTAATGCAATTTAACACTACTAACCGCCATAGCTCAATACTAAGGAGTCCTGGGATTTGTAGTTTGAGGAGGTACCAACACTCTTTGGCAGAGAAGGCCGAAGACCTTGTTAAACTGAAGACCTTGTTAAACTATAACTCCCATGATGCCACAACATTAAGCTATGGCAGTGGAGGTGGTGTCAAACCATATTGATCCTACAATTGAGATGCCCTGCCCCCCCCCCAGTGTTCACTCCATTAATTACACCAGGAGAGAATAATTTGTGCATTCAAATATTTTTATAGACTACTCTCCCACCATCCCTTATTGGCTGTGGGATTATGGGTTCAGATGATGAACAAAAAACAGAACATTCACACATTCCCTACCTCTGTAGTAGCCAAAATAACCAATTGAGCTGTCCAAGATGTTTTACTTTTAATGGTGGGCATTCATGCAAGGGCCAGATTTGCCCCCTGAACTGCACAATATGTGCAATAAAGTGCTCCTGAAATTATGTCTCATGACTTTGAGTTGGGAATGGGAAGCCTATACAAGTAGGCTTAGAGGCTGCATGAATTGCAATTACACCACTACTGACTATATGATCCTAGATACAGCTTTTTGGGTTTGACATAATGATATGCTTCTATAACATTTTAAAATAAGTACATTGTATAATTCATATACTAGTGAAAGAGCGCCCCTGCTTTATTTTCTGTTGCTGGAATATTTTCAAAGATCTCCAAGATGTTTCAGAGTGCAAACCATTCATAATAAGTGATTTTACAGAGCAAATTATTAACACTCCTGCAGGTTAAGTCAATCAATAAATTGCTTCTCTAAAACATTCACGGTGGGTGATAAGAAAAACATAAACTTTATTTTTAGGGCATAATTTGATTTCCATAATTCCTGGATGCTTTGATTAAATATCTAGTGTAACTCAAAGATCTCCTTAAATATTTATTGGCTTACACCCAGTGCATACATTATTCAAGCAATACAACAAGGAACTATCACTTTTAAGGAGACCTTGGAGAGTCATTGAAAAATAAAGCGATTGGCACTCTTATAAAGAAAAGAAATCAAGAGATGTCACAAACCAAAATGAAATCTCTGTAAGTTTATTGTTAGATTATCACCCCTGTCTGTTAATATATGCTACTACCTCCTGGCTTGCATATTGTATCAACTAATAAGGGTCTATAAATAGATTAAGCTACGAGTCTTGAGTCAATGACAAACACCATTGAGAATGTTGTAAGTCATCAAGGACAGTTGATAGCGATGAATCTTTTAGAATATTTTGCCCTCAATAGCATGGTGTTTTTCCCTGTTGTTGTTGTCTCCCTGCCCTATATCAAAAATTTTGAGGGAGGCTAACACACAGCATTAAAATCCACTTAACAGTTTAAAATAATTAATGAAACTAAAACATACTAAAAACAACAATAATTAATTTAAAACAGATTTAAAAGATGCACCTTTTAAAAAATAATATAAAACCATATTTGGGATGAATTAATAAGGCCCAAAGTCTTTGGTGAACTGCAAAGTTGGGGTGCCATGGCTGCGAAAGCTCCCTCTCATGTCCTGACCGAGTGTACTGAGCTCACTGGTGGGATATGGCAGATTCAAAACACTTAAGGATAGCGTGTCTCTTCTGAATTAATGCTTGAAGGAGATAATGGGCCGGATGAGGAAAAACAAATTGAAACTGAATCCAGACAAAACAGAGGTGCTTTCCATCAAGGGTCTTAATCTGGCGACGGAGGTATGGTACCAAGTTCTGGATGGGGTTACACTCCCCCTGAAAGACTGTGTCCAAATCTTGAGAGTGCTTCTGGATCCTTCTGCCCAAACATCAGCCCAGGTAGATATGATGGTCAGGAGTGCTTACTATCGGCTTCAGCTGATACGCCAGCTGAGCCCCTTCCTAGATTTGGAGGACCTGAAGATAGTAGTGCATGCACTGGTAATCTCAAGGTTGGACTTCTTCAATACAGTTTACATTAGGCTACCTTTGTACCAAGTTTGGAAACTCCAGTTGGTTTAAAATACAGCAGCGAGATTGGTTACAGGAACATCCAGGAGTGAGCATATTACATCTATTCTAAAGTTACTTCACTGGCTGCCAATTATTTCCCAGGCAAAGTACAAAGTGTTGGTTTTAAAATTTAAAGCCCTACATCAGGGGTCCTCAAACTAAGGCCTGAGGGCCAGATACAGCCCTCCAAGGTCATTTCCCCGGCCCTCGCTCAGGGTCAACCTGTCTGAAATGACTTGAAAGCAAACAACAACAACAACAATCTTATCTCATCAGCCAAAAGCAGGCCCACACTTCCCATTGAAATACTAATAAGTTCCTATTTGTTACAATTGTTCTTCATTTTTGTATTATTATATTGTTTTAAAGAGTTTTTGCACTGCAAATAAGATATGTGCAGCGTGCATAGGAATTCATTCATGCTTTTTTCAAATTATAATCTGGCCCTCCAACAGTTTGAGGGACTGTGACCTGGCCCTCTGTTTAAAAAGTTTGAGGACCCCTGCCCTACATGGTTTGAGTCCAGGTTACCTACAGGATTGCCTTCTCCCATACAATCTGCCCTGAACTCTTGGGTCCTCTGTGGGCAGCTACTCTAGCCAGCCAGAACCTGACTGGCAACTGACACCCAGAGGACATTTCCATTAGCCGCCCCAAGACTGTGGAATGACCTGCTGGAAGAGGTCTGACAGCTAGACAAGCTGCCTGAATTTAAGACACAATTAAAGACCTAAAGCTGCCTGAATTTAAGACACAATTAAAGACCTCTTTTGGCAGGCCTACCAAACCAGTTTTAATCATGAATTTAAAACTCATGTCTTGTATCCATGATATCATAAGCATTGTTCTGTGTATTTTAATATATGTATTTTATATAATGCTTATGTGTTTTTAGTTATGTTGTAACCTGCCTCAATCCATTAAGATAGGTAGGCAAGAAAGTATTATTATTATCCCCCCACTCCACCCCTGCAGACCTCAGTCCTTGGGCAGGTATACATGGGCCTGTGCAATTATTTTAAGATGGGCATTACATGCTATCTAGATCAGTGTTTCTCAACCTGGGGGTCAGGAACCCTGGGGGGGGTTGTGAGGGGGTGTCAGAGGGGTTGCCAAAGACCATCAGAAAACACAGTATTTTTTTGTTTGTCATGGGGGTTCTGTGTGGGAGGTTTGGCCCAATTCTCTTGTTGGTGGGGTTCAGAATGCTCTTTGATTGTAGGCAAACTATAAATCCCAGCAACTACAACTCCCAAATGTCCAGGTATATTTTCCCCAAACGCCACCAGTGTTCACATTGAGTATTTGTGCCAAGTTTGGTCCAGATCCATCATTGTTTGAGTCCACAGTATTCTCTGGATGTAGGTGAACTACAACTTCCAAACTCAAGGTCAATGCCTACCAAACCCTTCCAGTATTTTCTGTTGTTGTGGGAGTTCTGTGTGCCAAGTTTGCTTCAATTCCCTCGTTGGTGGAGTTCAGAATGCTCTTTGATTGTAGATGAACTATAATTCCCAGCAACTACAACTCCCAAATGACAAAATCAATCCCCTCTAACCCCAACAGTATTCAAATTTGGGCGTATTGGGTATTTGTGCCAAATTTGGTCCAGTGAGTGAACATACATCCTGCATATCGGATATTTACATGATGATCCATAATAGTAGCAAAATTACAGTTCTGAAGTAGCAAAGAAAATAATTTTATGGTTGGAGGTCACCACAACATGAGGAACTGTATTAAAAGGTAGTGGCATCAGGAAGGTTGAGAACCACTGGTCTAGATGATATTACAGTTACCTTCTGCACAAATTACCGCTTATACATGGCACAATGTGCCTAAAACACCACCTAAAATAAACACACAATACCATACAAAATAAAACCAATAGCATATAAAACAACAATCCAAACAGCACCCAATAACCTATGGTGAGAACTGTTGCAAAACATGGCCAACTGTAATCAAGAACAATTTTATAGGATAGTGCAAGTTGTAGCTAATGAACTAGGGCATGGGATGAAAGTGCAGTGCTGTGTCATCCCTTGTGAACCATTGGGGCTAGACATTCTCAAAGGCTTGTCCAAACTTCCAAGTCTTCAGTTCCTTCTGGAAGGAGAACAGTGTGGGGGCCTACCTAATGTCCATAGGGAGGTTGTTGCAAAACTGGGGGGCCACGACCAACTGGAAGACCTTCTCCTTCGTCCCCACCAACCATGCTTGTGATGGTGGCAGAACTGCCAGGAGGGTCTTCCTGGCAGATCTTAATGCTCGCACAAGTATAGGGGGGGTGGGATGCGGTCACGAAGATAAGCAGGGCCCAAACTGTTTAGCTGATGATCTGCACTTTGAATTGGGATAGGAAACTTATCAGCAATCAGTGGTGCTATTTAATAGGAGCATTGTCTGCTCCCTATAATTAGCTCCAGTTAGCAACCTGGCTGCTGACCTTTGCACCAGCTGCAGTTTCTGGATCATCTTCAAAGGCAGCCCCATGTAGAGTGCATTGCAGTAATCCAACCTGGATGTAACTAAGGTGTGGATCACCATGGCCAAGTCATGCTTGTCGGTGTATGGTCGCAGCTGGTGCACAAGTTTTAACTGTGCAAAGGCCCTCCCAGCCACTGTCGACACTTGAGCATCAAGCACCAGCGCTGAATCCAGAAGGACCCCCAGACTGCGGACCTGTGTCCTCAGAGGGAATGTAACCCCAGGTTGCCACCCTATGCTCCAATCGGCCTTGCAAGTGACCAGGAGGACCTCTGTCTTGTCTGGATTAAGCTTCATTTGTTAGCCTTCATACAGTCCATCACAGCAGCCAAGCACCGATCCAGGATCTGGGGCGCTTCCTTGGAATTTGGTGGAAAAGAGTATTAGCGTATGGCATCATCTGCATAGAGATGGCACAGAACTCCAAAAGTTTGTGTGCCACAAACTTCATTAAACGTGTGGAGGATGAAGTTTCTCTTGCCATGACAATGTTTTTGCCCTTTAGTAATCTTTTCAGGATAAAAGTAATGAGGAAAAGATATGTATGACCTAGGAACAAAATTCGTATGAACAATGTACATATTTGCATCTGTTCATTTTAAGTTTTTTTTTTAAAAGCCATTTTGTGGGCTTCAAAATTCCATAATGAAGCAGCAAGTCTGGATGTCACAGGCGGAAATCTGTGTGTGGATCTGCTCTCTAGATAGGAATGGAACCAATGCAAAACAATGTATCCTATTCCCATTAATACTAAATTCTGGCCCATTGTCACCACATGTCCTCAGATATTAGTTTTCACCTCATTTCAGCATCTCTACAATTTATAACTTCCCTTGCTTTCTCTACTAATAAAGCATAAGGTTTTTTTGGGGGGGGGGTGCAATATAACTATGTTTACATTGCTAAAATTTCAATGATTGCAAAATAAAAATATACCAATTTGTTAATACCTGCTAAAAGTTTTAACTCTGTAAATTATTCTGTTCCAAAACATAACTGTTAGCACTTTCAGCTTTCACGCTGGTACTTCTCTCATAGAATAATTACAAAACAAGCTGATATTTGTTTATATCGCTCTGCAACACATTTTCTGTTTGTATCCAATCAAGAACTTTTGATCCTATTTTTAACAGAGGACCTAGGCTTAACAATGGCAACAAGAAGTACAGTTATGCATTATCTGCATACTGCTAGCACCATAATACAGATCTTCCCTTGCAGCTTCGTGAAGATTTTATTGAACATTATTATGCATTACTGGTTGTTTTGTTTGAATTCCTGCTGTTCTAACAGGCAACTCTCAAATTTTTCCCCTCACTTAGTAACTTTAGATTGTTGTTGTTGTTCATTCGTTCAGTCGTCTCCGACTCTTCGTGACCTCATGGACCGGCCCATGCCAGAGCTCCCTGTTGGCCGTCACCACCCCCAGCTCCTTCAAGGTTAGTCCAGTCACTTCAAGGATGCCATCCATTCATCTTGCCCTTGGTCGGCCCCTCTTCCTTTTACCTTCCACTTTCCCCAGCATAATTGTTTTCTCTAGGCTTTGCTGTCTCCTCATGATGTGGCCAAAGTACTTCAACTTTGTCTCTAGTATCCTTCCCTCCAATGAGCAATCGGGCTTTATTTCCTGGAGGATGGACTGGTTGGATCTTCTCGCAGTCCAAGGCACTCTCAGAACTTTCCTCCAACGCCACAGTTCAAAAGCATCTATCTTCCTTCGCTCAGCCTTCCCTAAGGTCCAGCTCTCACATCCGTAGGTTACTACAGGGAATATCATGGCTTTGACTTCAGATGATTTGGGCTAATTACAATATTGGCTGGGCTAATGGGGATTGTGGTCCTAACCATATGGAGCACGAATCCTCAAACTAAGTCCCGGGGGCCGGATAAGTCCTCCAAGATCATTTACCCTTGCTCAAAAGCACACAACAACAACAACAATCCTATCTCATCAGACAAAAGCAGGCCCACACTTCCTATTGAAATACTAGTTTATATTTGTTAAAATTGTTTTTCTTTTTAATTATTGTATTGTTTTAAAGTGTTTTTATACTACAAATAAGATATGTGCAGTGTGTATAGGAATTCATTCATGGTTTTTTTTTTTCAAATTATAATCCCGCCCTCTGGGGTTCAGATACCAACCTTTGCAAAACTCTGGAAATTCTGCAGAACAAGTTCCTACGAAAGCTTTATTCTCTTCCAGCAGGAACTCCTGCAGCGCTTCTGTGCACCGAATCAGGATGGCCGTCAGTAAAATCAAGAATAGATTGTGCCCAATTAAGATACTTCAAACGAATTGCTACTCTTCAGGGCGACCGGTTTCCTCTGTTGTGCTACGAGGAAATGAGTGGCCATGGACAATGGAGATCCGGCCTGGAGGACCTCTTATTCAACTACAATCTTACTGAATTGAATTCTGCCCTGGACATGACTAAGAGACAACTAAGAGACTGGCTATTTTGGATTGACTCAAGAAGGACCCTGCAATCAATCAGGAACTCAATTTTTTCCCCATGGTTCCCCTTTTTGAAAACGGAACATTTCAGAGCCAGATATCTGATCAAGCTCAAGCCTCCTTCCTTGAGAACCGCCTTCACCGAGCTGTGATTTCAAGTGATGCCAACTGCAATGTTAGATAGTCGCTACCAAAATGTTACCTGGGAAAATAGACTATGTATTTGTAGTCAGTGTCAGGTAGAAGACATTGTACATTATCTGTTAGTTTGCCCATTGTATAGTGACCCAAGGGAAAGACACCTAAAACCAGGGGTCCTCAAACTTTTTAAATAGAGGGCCAGGTCACAGTCCCTCAAACTGTCGGAGGGCCGGATTATAAATTGAAAAAAACATGAATGAATGCCTATGCACACTGCACGTATCTTATTTGTAGTGCAAAAGCCATTTAAAAACAATGGAATAATTAAAATGAAGAACAATTTTAACAAATATAAATTTATTAGTATTTCAATGGGAAGTGTGGTCCTGCTTTTGGCTGATGAGATAGGGTTGTTGTTGTTGTTGTTGTTGTGTGCTTTTGAGTCGTTACAGACTTAGGTTGACCCTGAGTGAGGGCCGGGTAAATCACCTTGGAGGGCCGCATCCGGCCCCCGGGCCTTAGTTTGAGGACCCCTGCCTAAAACCCTTGTTGACACAAGGTGAAGGAAACTCTATTGCAAAAGCAGTGCAGTTTCTGCTGAGTGATACAAATGACTTTGTAACTTACAAAGTGGCCCTTTTTGCTCGCTCTGCAAAAAAGATCAGAAAGACAGAGTTAGATAAAATTGCTATCAACTGCCAAGGAGATTCTAAGGGTTAACTGGATCCTCTCCTAAAATGTATTTTAACTATTATTAACTTCCATTGTTTTTGTTGTGGGAGCAAATCATGGTTCTGTTTAGCATCTTTGGTGCCTGTACTCTGAGGGTACTATCGTGCGTGTATGGTGCTTTTTGTCATGGCCTTGGGCCCGTACAATAAACTATTTTTGATTGATTGATTGATTGATTGATTGATTGATAATCCGGCCCTCCAACAGTTTGAGAGACTGTGACCTGGCCCTCTGTTTAAAAGGTTTGTGGACCTCTGATATGGAGGATAACAACCTGGGTGAGGCTAGTGTAAAGAATGGGAAACAGTATATTATAGTGCTTTGAATATTGAACTACTACTCTGGAGAACAGGATATGAATTCCTTCCCAACCATGGAGCCCACTGGTGACCTTGGGCAAGGTTCATCTGAGGGCCACCATGTGTCAGAAACAACTTTAAGGAACACAAAGAAAAGTATAAAGGACATATATTAAGGGGGGAAAAACACTCTATCTATTTGATGATCTGACTAAGATCCTTTACTGGGAGATGTATCATAAAGTTCTTGACAGATGATTTGATGGAAATTCAAAACATCTTCCATTTCACCCCATAACCACATTTATCTTGCCTCTGTGGAGGGTTGACTGCAATGACTTTCCTGCCTCTGTCCTGTTATTTTTTGTTCTTTATTTTCAATTTTGATTTAGCTTTCATTTTATTATTTCTTGTTTGATACCTCATGAAAATACTCTAGTTTGAGAAAATATTACTCTTCTCAATAAAGTAATAAGCCATAACAGGAAACGGTGCTTTTGAATAGTGCATGCCAGGAAAATATAAATATTGTTTTAATTAGTTTTTTTAATACTTTGAATGACACTTTTAAAAATATGCAACTTTTAATATGCAAAAGTAATAACCAACAGGGCACCGTTTGCCCTTCTGAAGGTTTCGTTTCTTTGACTGGATAAACATAAGCTGGGAATGACTTGTCCTTTCCATTTGTGATGGTCTTATGATGTTCCAGGCAATTTATAATGCTTATCTAATTTGTATAATTAAAGAAAGCAGTGCATCCATCACTATGTTTTAAGACACGGACTGGTAAAATTGCACTAACAACTCATTTATAACACAACTATTAAAAACCTATTTGTTTCTTAATTAAAAAACAATTTGTTTGATTAAAAAGCACAAATTGTTACTTAATTTTCTCCACTTAGTCTTCCTAATGGATTTGCATGCAGCAACTTCATGCTTGTGATCTTGGTTTTCATTTTGACTAAGGCTGGGTATCGTTGTCTATTTTATACCCTGACAAAGCCCTTTAAAGTTGGATTCTGAAGATAATATTTCACAAAATCTTTGCACCAATTGGTCCCTGAAGTCACTTTAAATACAGCATGGAAGACTGCTAAGGAATCCAAGAGAAGGGAATAGAGCTGTGAATTAAAAGGACAATGTTACTTCATGAGATGTTTTAACATGAAAGTATGGAAGTGAGAGACCCGGGGCAGTTGTACAAAACAGGGTAGAATCAGCATGCAAAACCCTGGTTCTGGCCTGCATTGCGGCCCAACAGGATCACAGTTATTTCCAGCTAATTCACACTTAATTCAACAAGATTTGCGGTATTTTCACACCAGAATGCAACCCTAGAATTAAAATTACAATCTGCTCCCCTCTCCCTAATTTGGAGCTTTTTCTAAAAGAGAAAGATGTAAATTGATCATTTTCTACATGCATTTTTCAGCCATTTTCTCTTTCTGATGCCTGTCTCTTGTATTCTTTGATCACCTTCAAAGCTTGAAGGTATAACTATACTAAGGTTGCAAGTTAATTCCATAGAATATTTAGGTGGCCTTTTTCATTATCAACCTCCGCCCCCCAGTTTTTAAAAAATACCTACAGGTAGGCCTGTAGCTGGGGGGGGGGGAGGCTTGAGGGGTTTCAGCCCCCCCCCCCCAAATTCTCAGGGTGGTCTGTGAGAAGGCCTTAAGGTAAAGGTAGTCCCCTGACATTAAGTCCAGTCATGTCTGACTCTGGGGTGTGGTGCTCATCTCCATTTCTAAGCTGAAGAGCCAGCGTTGTCCGTAGACACCTCCAACGTCATGTGGCCAGCATGACTGCATGGAGCACCGTTACCTTCCCGCCGGAGCGGTACCTATTGATCTACTCACATTTGCATGTTTTCGAACTGCTAGGTTGGCAGAAGGTAGGGCTGACAGCAGAAGCTCACGCTGCTCCCCGGAATTGAACCTGCGACCTTTCGATCAACAAGCTCAGCAGCTCAGTGCTTTAACCCACTGCGCCACCGGGGGCTCTGAAGGCCTTACTGGTACATTATTTAAACTGTTATGATTATTCATATCATGATCTGATCACCATGCTCAAAATATCCCATATGCATGGGGGGGGGGGGGGTATTGGGATAATGACACAAAAGGTTTACTAGGGCAGATCCTGAGCCCCCCTGAATCAAACCCTCCCCCCCAATCAAAATCCTGTCTACGGGCCTGCCTACAGGGCATCTCCACCACTGCAGAGCAACCATCTCTGCAAATTCAGAGCTAGATTTATTGTTCCTACTTTCTCTGCTTGCTGTGGCAGAACATAATGTTGAAAGGTGCATTATAAATTCACTAGTGTGTGGACACATCCCAGAAGAAACTAATTTTGAGAATGCTTACATGATATGAAATCTGTATCATGCTTTACAAACCAGTAGCAGTTTATAGTAAAAGGGTTTTTTTTTAGTTTGTTTACAATCACCTTTAGCAGAAAAGGTGATTGGAATTTCCTAATCTAGTGAAATTGAGTATCATAATGTTGTACAGGGGAACAAACAGACCCCTTTGCTCTTACATTGAATACTGTATGTTGAGGACTTTTGACAGCTCTAGGAATCAGCCTCATCCACTACTTAAATCACCAACTTTGCCATTTACTGCAATCATAAACCATCTGCCTCATCTTCATGAGAAATTGTTTTATGGAGGAAGAGTTTACACTCCAGAAGAGACCTCTGTAAGATATGTGCCATGAAGACACTTCCCCATGAATGCACCAAGGGAAGTTCATTGGAGAACTGGGTGAATATGGCTCTTTCTGGCTGTGACAAGGGTTGGACTTCCTGCCCTCTGAGGGCCCTTCCACACAGCCATATAATCCAGAATATCAAGGCGGAATGACCCACAATATTGTTAGAGCTACTTGTGTGATTAATGAAAGATTTAAATTGTGTGTTTTGAAGCTGGCAATGTGTTTGCAAAGCCATCCAGCGAGGATGGAGTTAAAAGGCTACAGAGGGTTAGCTTCCTAGAAAGGACAGTACTAATGTTTCCTGCTTCCTCTGATGCAAACAGATTTTGTGTCATCACATCGGTATGCAAGAGGTGTGTACTTTACTGAAAAGACTCTGCCTCTTACCTGAAAACATTGAGGTGTTTTGCTGATCTTTTCCCCAATGGCTTTACTTCTGATTTAAGATATTCCCAGAAACATTTTTTTCTTTTCAAATACAATAAGACCCTGGATATATTCCTGGCCAAGCAATGGTTATCTGAAACTATGGATATGGTAGGGCTTCATAAACTTTTCTGACTTGCGACCCCTTTTCACTCGAGAAATTTGTACATGATAAATCTTGCCAAGAAAACCCCGTGATAGGTTTTCCTTAGACTGAGTCACTATATAAGTTGAAAAGCACACAGCAAGAGCAAATGCTGTGAGCCCTTGGTATCTGGTGGGGTTTGGTTCCAGGTCCCCATATGTATAACAACATCCATGCCTGCTCAAGACCCCTTATTTACAGTGGCATAACAAAATGCTCCCCTTATATAAAATGGCAAAATCAAGGTGTGCTTTTTAGAATTTATTTCAATGTTTTCAAACTATTGATTGAATCTATGGATATAGAATCTGTGGATACAGAGGACTGACTATACCATAGGATATTTAGCCCGGTCAAACATTTTGAGACTGTTCTTTGGGAAAAGGTATATACATACGCACATATACAGTAGAAAACCCAAACATTTAGTGATAATAAATCAGCATTTGAAAGGCTTACTCCACAAGTACAGCTGAAGCATTTTCTGCAGAGTCCATTGCAAACACTGCACACTGTTGATAGTAGATTTGTGTAAATGTCTTAAACAGCCATTAGGTGGTGTTCAGAAACCTTTTCCTATTGCCAATTTCTTTGTGAACCCCATTTTCTCTTACCTCGTACAAAACCCCATTGGTGTCTGGACCCACAGTAAGTTGTAACAGGATCAAGTATGTGTGCGTATTAAAGAAAACCTTATACTGGTGATTATTATGTGCAGCTGCTAATGTAGGTCAACTAGTAAGTTTGGTCCACACCCAATGGGTATAACTGTCAGGTTTTTAGAATACGGTTCAGCTTTTGCTCTGAGGAGCCTTTGCTCAGGCATTTTGCTCAATCATTTCTACTGCTCTCTCATTTGGATGAAGATGAAGAAGGCTTATTCTGTATTGCTTACAAGGACTATGTAAGTTTGTTGCACTGCTTGTTTTTGTTTGCAACATTGCAAGTTTATGTTTTAACTATGCTGATAAAAGTTTTTCTGCTCTTTTCCCTCTTGCCTGGGTGCAATGTTATTGTCTTCTGCACTGGACCTGACTGAAACACGCACTGCACAACAGTTTTCCATGGCTGAGAGGGGATTCAGACCTTGGTCTTCAGGGCCCTAGTCCAAAACTCTAAGCATTTAAAACAATGCTAAAAAACAGCAGTTCCAAGAGAACTATGTTAACACACCAGTCCAAACATGAAAGGAAAGTACATCCTAAAACTATGTAGTGCACATTATAATTTCAGTTTGGAATTCATGAAAGCAGCTTCCCGAAATATGGGTTTCATTGGCTAATGAGGAATATTTATAGTTCCGTGGAAGAAAGAGTCCATGAACATGTTACAAAGCACTATAAGAATATGTCAGATTAAAATCCTCTTCAGGCTTCAAATTTCAGTAGTTGTTCAGTATGCAAGGAATGGCAGTTTCATCGCTCCATTTCCTCTGTGGCCAGTTCCACTACTCTCTCTTCATAGAAAGTGACAATGTAAAAAGGAGACTCGTCCATCTGTGGAGGCACCCAATGCAACTTGGAGCACTTATATAGCCCCTGAATGCATGTATTTTTTATATTTCTACAGTAATAAAAATCATTATAATTTGTTTTGCTGCTTGCCACAAATGTGTGTGCAAAGTTCTATAAAGATTATATTAATAGCCAGTATTAAAGAATAAAAAACACATTTTTATACTTTAATTGAAAGGGCAAAAGTCCAACTGGGATTTTAGTTTACAGAAACTGTACGGTATATTTCACCACTACATGAATTCTCAACACAGAGAGAAAATATATTCTCTTTCAAGATTCACTTTCAAGCTCCCAATTATTATGGGTGCCCTAGAAAAATCTGTAGCATATTGTCTGCATCCATCATTCACAAAAGATAGCAATACATAATGTATCTTGAATACTACACATAATAATCAAGAGTAATACTGCACGGTATGTGCAGTAGGTTGTTAATATGAGATCTAGTGTAGTTTTCTGCATTGTAAAGGCTTAGATTAATTAGCTCATGGTAAATTGGAATATGTGTATGAGCCTTCACATTGCCTGTTAGTTTACCACACTTTGGATTTACCCCACTGCAAAAAGGGGAGAAACACACCAACAAACCTGCTCCTTGGTTCACTGAGGAGCTGGCAGCGATGAAGCGAAAGAAGAGGTGGCTAGAGTGCATGTGGCATCGGAATCCTTCCAAATCAGCCCAAACACATCTGAATACCTTTTTAAGGTCCTATGATGTGGCAATAGCGGCGGCACAGAAATCATTTCTTGCTGCCAACATTGCATCTGCAAAGAATCGTCCGGCTGAACTATTCCGAGTTGTCAGAGGACTGTTAAATCCGCCTAAGAGCGAGATCCCTGATGACTCGGTGGCTCACTGTGAAGCATTTGCTCAAGGCTGGTGGGGACGAGGGACTGGGCCTTCTTAGTGGTGGCCCCTCACCTGTGGAACTCACTTCCCGGGGAAATTAGGTCATCAACATCCCTCCTCTCCTTCAGAAGGAAGCTGAAAACATGGATATGGGACCAGGCCTTTGTGTAATCTGGCAGATTGACAAGGTAATGACGACCAGAATTTGGAAAGGACTATGGTAATGCTGAATGGACTTACGGATTTTAGAACTCGGTGAATGTTGGCCACTAGATTGGCTTTTAGTGTTATTATATTAATTGAATGTTTTAACTTGTGGTTATTTGTTGTTATGTATTTTATCTGTTGAATTGTTGGCATCGAATTGTGCTGGTTGTAAGCCGCCCTGAGTCCCCCCTAGGAGGTTGAGAAGGGTGGGGTAGAAGTGCCTGAAATAAATAAATAAATAAACAAACAAATAAGCAGGATTCAAGGATTAAATCTACTGGACACAGTTATCCTGGATAAAGCAAGTCTTTGGTTCCAGGACCCCCAAATCTATGGATGCTCAAGTCCCATTATATACAATGGCACAGAAAAATGGCATCCCTTATAGAAAATGGTCAACAACTCAAACAAGTACCAGAGAGATCCTGAGGATCCGTGAAATGGTGGGAAGCTACAGCAAGGTATGCCTACACATTAGTGTGTTGTCAAAAGCTTTCACAGCCGAATCACTGGAGTGTTGTGTGGTTTCTGGGCTGTATGCCTGTGTTCTAGCAGCATTTTCTCCTGACATTTTGCCTGCGTCTGTGGCTGGCGCTTCAGAGGATCCTCTAAAGATCCAGGCAAAACATCAGGAGAAACATCAGGGGACATGGCCATTGGAAACACAAGATAGTGATGGAAAGTGTGATGCTGGGAAACACATGATAGCAATTTACAGATAGGGAAGGAACAGACAAATGTGAAGGCTTGAATAGCAGGATGATACTAACAATGAACATGATGGGATGGCTACTTTGGCCCTTTCAGTAGGATAACATCCTAAACATCTTTTATTTTGTGTCTAGTGCAATGGGATTCCCTGTAGTAACCTACGAATGTGAGAGCTGGACTGTAATGATTCTTACCTCATAGGCTGTAGGAGAAGCCTGGAATATCAGTAAGGCGGCCTCCATTTTGGGAGTGTCAGCCTAGGAAGCAGACATCTTGGGAGTGTAAGAGGAGAAGAGGAGCTGAAGCTCTCTTTTGATTGGTTGGGACAGATGGGAGGAGTTTGGCCCTGAGAGGGAAAAGTGTGAGCTTGACAGAGGGAAGGGAGATTGGTTTTGGGAACAGAAGAGGAGAGAGGTAGATTTTGGTGTGCTTAGATTTTTCTGTCAGAGAGCATTTGTGACGGGCGATTCTGCATTATTGGCCAGGAGGGTCAAGGTAGACGCCTGGGTGCTTGTGTGGGTTTTTACACAAGTGGTTTGCTCTCTGGGGTTAGGGTATATTAGCTTACAGAGGACTCTGCTTAGAGTGTAGTTAATTGCTCTGTAGACAACCTGGTTAGGTTAGTCTGGGGAACTCACTGCTACTGTGTTAGTGTAGAGCGAGGAGTCTTACTCATATCTAAGTCTAATAACCTGTTTTAAGTAACCATCAAGATTATTGTACCTCAGTAACCATTCAAGCTTGTGTGCCTCATTAAAGAAGATAGTTTTTTGTTCAATATTATCAATAAACATTTTCTCTAGTTCAACTTGTAAAGAAGCCTCTGTAGTGATTCATTCCTATGAAAATATTTCTAGTTGTTTTAACATCTTTACTTCTCAGTCATCTAAAGAAGCTAAGGGAGAACTGGTGGGCCGGAACAAGTTTACCTCAGGGGAATCATAGGTAATTTCCTACAGTAATTAGGTGGTGGCAGCAAATCTACCAAAGTACATACACGTTACCTCATACATACATCAACGCTCCATGCCAGAATCATATTTCATCAGATTGGTGACAGGGGAGTGATTTATTAGTAGTTATAATACCCCTGATTGCGTTATATGGACCATAAGGAAGACTGCTCAGATAGATGCTTTTGAACTGTCGTGTTGGAGGAAAATTCTTAGAATGCCTTGGATTGCGAGAAGATCCAACCAGTCCACACTCCAGGAAATAAAGACGGACTGCTCATTGGAGGGAAGGATAGTAGAGGCAAAGATGAAGTACTTTGGCCACATCATGAGAAGACAGGAAAGCTTAGAGAAGACAATGATGCTGGGGAAAAAGGAAGGAAAAAGGAAGGGCAAGATGGATGGATGGTATCCTTGAAGTGACTGGCTTGACTTTGAAGGAGCTGGGGGTGGTGACGATCAACAGGGAGCTCTGGCGTGGGCTGGTCCATGAGGTCATGAAGAGTCGGAAGCGACTGAACGAATAAACAACAACAAACACCAAACACAGGTGCTGAACATTTAAATGGAGCTCATTTTGATACATGCTGTTGCAATCTAGAGCAGGGAACGAGGCCCTAAGATAACTATCCACCACACTTGGCTGTGAAAAACAATCCTTTTTTATTGAAGAAAAATGGTTACAAAATAAAGGAAAAATGCAAGTCAAAAGCCACAGCAAAATCAGCAAACATGAATTCAAATGGACAAAGCAAAACCAAAAGCCTCACTGGGAAATACTGGAATCTGTTAGCAATCCACTAACCGTACTTGATATCCTAGAAATCTTCCCAAACTATGGCCAGGGAACCGGGAGAACTGCCAAGGTCTTCATCAATTCTGAAACGATGCCTGAACTGAGACAATCAGCTCGGCGTATTGCAATTAAAACTCAAGAATTGGTTCCGTGAACCGCCCTTCTGTTTTGAAGCCAATGTTTTTAATTCTTGAATTTGGGAGGATCGACGCAAACTGAGTGATTTACTTCTGTCTTCCCAAATTTGGCCCCTTCTGTTGTCATTACAGTTAACAGGTGCAGAAGGGAGGGAAAGTTCAAGGTCTCCCTCTGAAACATTCTCATGAATACTGGTACTTTCATTTTCCAAATCTACAGAAGTTCCTTCCTCACTAATTTCAGGAACATTGGCATTTTCCAAACCTACAGCAGTTTCTTCCTCACTAATTTCAGGAGCATTGGCATCAAAAGGTACATTTCCACTAGCATCAGTAAATATACTTTCATTAGCATCAGGAGGAACAAACAGAGAATCAGGTTCAAGTTCAAACTCAGGCTGAACCCCAACACATGCAACATAAGGGGTCAGTAGTAATAAATATCTTTGAAACAAAAAATACTGTGTTTTGTACATGTCTGCCCAGAAATACTGAAAATTTTATCCATGATAACACTATCCAGCTTAGGCTTTTCTTGCTTCTGCTGTGATATTGTCTTAATAAGAAACTTCAAAGAAAAATTCTGCTTGACAATCTGATGGGACATGGCAGAAAGTGTTCAACTGCATCTGACAAGCAGGAAATCAGTCGGCTATGGTCAAAGTGGACAAAGGCACAGTGGTTTGATTTATTTCTGTTTGTATGCATTCTGGGCTAGTACAGGGACAAGTACAACCAACTTGCCTTGATTGATTTCATTTAAGGACCGTCCCTGGGAGAGGTAGCCCTTGCCTCCTATGCCATTGTTAGTTGTTAAAAGAAACTGAGCACCAAAAAGGAAAGAAATCATTATTTTCTAGCTTTGGGAAGGGGCAAAAGGGCCAGAAATAATTCAATACTTATCCTTCTAACTGGTACTCCAAGAAATTTTGGAAACTAAATAGATTTGTCAAAAGTAGCAGAGAAACCAGCATTACTTTTTTCCATTTCAAGAAAACACTGAAATCCATGATTAAAAAGGAGGCAGCGCAAGACATGTTTAATATAAGATTTTGAACAGAATTTCATTCAGAGTTGTACACATTAACAGTTAAACTAAATTTTACAGCTGCCAAGAATTCCTATGACATAACTTCCATTTAACCCAACTACAAAGATAGGAAACCACCAGAGTATAAAGCTATTTGTTTCCAAGACCATTTGATTTTTTAACTATCTCCATTGCTCACTGCACCTGAACTCTCGATTTGCCAAACTTCAGAATCCTTCCCTTTCATTAAACTACAAACATTGTCCGTTCAGCCTTAATCAAAATCACATATTGTATTTCCCTCATAAAGCCACCTCTTTCACAATTACATTCAACTATTGCACTTTTTCTGCAGGGAGACCGCCAATGAATAGCAAGTACAATAAAGCTGTATTTCAGAGGAAGGAATTGACAACACCACCTCTGAATATTCCTTCCTAAGAAAATCTAATGAAATTATTTGGGTCGCTATAAGTTGACAGATAACTTAAAGGTGCATGCGCATGCGCATGCACGCGCACTAGGCTTGGTTGATCAAGAAAAAAATGGTTCTAAACTCATTTCGTATATAGGGGGGCACTGGCGTTTCGATTTTAAAATTATTTCTCAAATTTTCTTGAAAAAAAGATTGGAAATAGTAAAAATCTGAATAGCTTCGTTTACTTCGTTAATGGAAGGTGCCCTCCTCCCTGTTAGTTTAAAATCTCGCAGTTTCCCTGGCCTCCCTGGCAACAAGCAGCGATGCGGTTTCCCCCAATGGCCATCAAGAAGACCTGGGCATAGCCACGTCCACCACATTTCCCTTCCACCCATCGCCGTTCGCAGTCACCCACCCAGGGAAGGGAAACTGCGAGATTCGTTTTAAAATCTCACAGTTTCCCTTCCCTGGGTGGGTGACTGCGAACGGCGATGGGTGGCAGGGTAATGAGGTGGGCGTAGCTACGCCCAGCTCTTCTTGACGGCCACTGGGGGCGTGGCCTTCAGGAAGAGCTGAGCGTGGCCACGCCCACCTCGCCCTTCCGCATCGCAGCTTGTCGCCAGGGGGGCAAGGGAAACTGCGAGATTGTAAACCTTGACCAGACATCCGAAAATAATTCCGAAAAATTGGTAAATTGTTTCAATTCGTTATTACTCCTCACACTATTCCAGCATGGCTTGAAATTGTTTTAAAAGTCATTTAAATACGAATTCATTCCGATTTTAGAAGCTTACGAACCAGATCAACCAAGCCTAACGTGCATACACGGCGTTTTGATATTGCTTTAACTGGCTTACTGTCATCCTGTGGAATTTTGGAATTTGTAATCCCGAAATATTAAGCATTATTTGCTAGAAGCACAAATGCTTCATCAAACAACAAATCTCAGGCACCTATAGGGTGCCACCACGATTGTTAAGGTGCTATTGAAGTGATACAGTGGTGTGCAAAATAACATGGAAATTTAGGAAGAAAAACTACTTTCTCTCCTTTTTTCTCTCTTTTTTCCCCTTCTTTCTCTTTTTGAAATCCTTAATTTTATAAATCCGTTTTGAAAAACTCAATAAAGATCATTTATTTAAAAAAAAAAATTGTGGTTCTGGGACCAGGCTTTTGGACAGCAGGCATAATAGCACTTTGGATTTGGCATTCGACTGGAATGGTGATATAGCTAACATTACTGTTTTTATGGTTTTAATTAATGTTCTGTTTATTGTCTTATTTGTTTGTTTTATTGTATTTGTTATATGTAATGGCATCAAAATGTTGCCAAGTAGAAGCCATCCTGAGTCCCCCTTTGTGGGTTGAGAAGGACGGGGTAGAAACGATAGAAATAAAAAAAAATTACAAGCAAATATGGACCATCTTAGCTTAGAATTGTTGCCTTTTAAGGTTACAATTCTGAGAACAAAGTGACCAAGCTGGCCAGGGATTCTGGATCTTTTACTGCAATATAGGACATTCCAGGCTTTCTCTTTGAGAAGGCATTGCCAGTTTTAACCCCCTTTCACTCTTTTACCTAGAAGTATTTATTATGACATATTTCCCCGTTCCCTGGATTTCCATTTGTTAAATAATGCAATGCACAGCTGCAAGGGTTGCTCATTTCGAACACACCGGCTATACATTTTCTCTCTGTCACTACTCCATTATGCTGTTGGTGCCATGATTTACCATTTACAATTGTGATTTAATGGCCATTAAAGCAAGTAGTGGGAACATGATCAAAAAAAAGGCTATGCAAAAAAATGAATTAGCTATTCCACTTAAAATGCTTGCACCATTACAAAAATTCTACGAGAACAGGTCTGATGCTAAAAAAAAGGGGGGGAGGGTTAAGCAGAAGGTGCTCCTTTAAAGGTTTCAACAACAAGGTGTCTTCTAGGGTAACCACTATGCAATAAACTGACACTGAAAAACCTATGAAGGACATCAATCAAGGTAAAAGGAACAGAAAATGAGATGCTTGAGGCTACAACAGCTTTTGAAATAGCATCCCTAGCAATAAACAAGTCTGGAGGAAGGAAATAAAACAAGAGTAACACAGGGAAATAAATGGAAGTGCCTTAGAACACTCCATCTGGCGACGAGGTAGTTTTCCATTGCTCAAAGGAGGCCAGTGAACCATTTGCAAAAGGCTTATTTAAAAATTAGTTTTCTGTCAAGATATCCAGTGGATGTGAATTAATCATGCTGTTGTATTTTAGAAAAGCTGAGACCAATGTCAAGCAATTGCGCACTGGAGCAGGCAAGCTTTCTAAGTGTAAACTTGTCTACAGAAGAGCTTGACTTAACAGACTGTTGTGAATAATGAAAAAAGAACCAGCGGTCTGTTTTAAAAGCACTTTCATTGACACAAAGCTCTGCTTTTCTTAAAACAACTGGGGCTTATGTTAAAAGATTGTTTTTCCTCTTATGGTGACAACACTAAGTCACAAGGACACCATATTGGTGGGTGAACGAGAATGTTTACTGCATTTTTATCTTGCTTTTTCTTCTTAGAGACAAGAATGACAAACAGGTTTCTCTTTCCACATTTATCCTGCCTCATTCTAACAAATTTGTGAGATAAGTTGGGCCTATTACCTATCCTCAACCTAAAAAGTATACTTATTGCTTGTGGTTAAAACTTCAGACTTTTGTTGCACATAAACTAGAATATTTTAGAGATAAGTACAGGAACCTGCATGTTTTACTAGATAAAATACTAGGTGAACTGCTGGGGTCTAGTTGCATTTTCCTCCAAAAGTTCAGAAGACAAGGATAAATTAGGTGAACATAATCTATATACAGGACAGCCCCCGTATCCGTGGAATGTATGTTTTTTATTTTGCTTAATGGGGCATAAAATTGGTAACATAATGAATTAACATAATGTAACAAGTTTGATATCATTGTTTTAGCTTATTAATTCACTATGCCCCATAGCTTGGAGGTCTCCCTATCTTCTTAAAGGTTTATTTGATAATTCCACTGCCTTCCCTACCCCTCTCCCATATACTCACCTCCTCTTCACCTCCCCTATACCACCACCCCCTTTCCGTAAACCCCCAACCTCCTTCCTTTCATCCTCCCCCCTCATTCCTAAATACCCTCTCTCTTTTTTAAATCTCTTAACCCCCCACTGTAAAAAATCCCTAATAAAAATATTGGGAAAAAAAGAAGGTGAGAAGGGTAAATAATTCTAAATTAGGACAAAATCAGGAGTCAGAATGAAAATGCTAGTGGGATGGATAAAAACCGTGGCATTGTATTCAAATTCTGCTCTGGATTATGTCTTAACCCAATGCATAAGATTTGCATGTGCACTATAGATCGTAGGCCCCATCTACACATGCTGTAAAATCCCTGATGTGGATCATAAGGGGGGTGACTAGAAAACACCCCCCTCTAATGTGCGCTGAAAACATGTGTAAAAAGTCAGAATAATGCACTGTAGCTGATCCACGTATGGATGCTTGGATGCTACAGAGCAAAAATTTGGGAGGCCCATGCGCAGAACTTGTGTAACCAGCATCACCACTGGAAAATTCAGATAAAGGAATCAGATAGGGTGCTCTCAGGAAAATAAACAAACAACTCCCCTCTCCCTGAGAGGAAATTGCATCCCCCCTTTTTAATTGGAAGACAAGTCCCATTGTTGACTCTCATCTGATGGGGTGCTGCTATTCAGCCCATTTCTCCCAATGGGGTAAGGAAAAAATGATGCTTATTGGATTGATTCAACATGAGAGCAGCTTTGGGGACTCTACAGGAGCTTTTCTTTTTGCTGTTCCCAAGGGGCATGTGGAGACCCTCAGAAGCGGGGGGAGGGGGGGGAAGGAGCATCCCTACTTCACGGAGGAGAAATTTCCTCCTCTGTTTTCCCTCCTCTTGTCCCTCTCACTCAGCTTGTGCTGCTTCTGCAGGAGCTGCCACACTTCAGCCAGGTCTCCTCCGGCAGCGGCCCAGTGCAGCCTGGCTAAGCTCTTTGCTCCTGATTTTTTTGCCCTTGTCAGCTCCATGGGCAGTGGCTCTGGCAGCTCCCTCCATTTCCACAAAGTGGAGTCCACGAGATGCAAGTGTGGAGAAGAGCAAACCACAGGCCATCTATTACAATGCAACCTGAGCCCTGTTACATGCACAATGGAGTAACTTCTTACAGCAACACCAGAGGCACTCCAAGTGGCCAGCTACTGCTCAAAGGACATTTAGTACAATGCCAAGTTTTTAAACTTTGTGTTTTTTTAAATACTTTACAACTGTACTCTTGGTTTGCTCCTGATATGATAAATAAATAGCACCCTATTTTTGCAGTTGTACTTGAGGCAAAATAGCCCAATCTGTTATATCTTGGTGCAATCCTTTGGCAGTTTTAGTCACATAAATAATAATAATAATAATAATAATAATAATAATAATAATAATCTTTATTTATACCTCACCACAATTCCCCCAAGGGGACTCAGGGTGGAACTCGGGAATCGGGAATTAAAATAAAGCAAGATAATAACATCGAATAAGTGCAACAATTACAAAATAATGCAAGAAAATAAACACAAAAAATGATAACACAATTGAACATAGTGGGCTGAGCCAAATGCAAAGAATAAAATTGTAAAGCCCCAGGGTGAGATAGGTAAAAAGAGTAGTGTATCCAGTGGGAGACTCAAGTGGGAAATACAATGAGATTAATCTTAACTGGGGTGTGGGATAAAGTGCATCAGAAGGACAAATTAGCACTGGGGTAGGCATGGTATGGGGATTTGTTGTTCATTCCTCAAAATTATTAGTGACCTTGGAAGCCAGAGTCTGGAAACTGCACTGCCTCCCTTGCTCTGTACTGCAGCTCTCTGTGGCAAATGCGCTCGTACCCTGATGTCCAGAAAGAAATGCTTACTTAGGCATAAGGATGAGGCAGGCAGCTATTTACAGTTCTGAATGATCATTTGCACTACTTTTTAATCACATTCATTGCCTTCATTCTAGATCCCCAGGCTGTCCTTAGGGCTACCAACGGTCTTGGATAGATGTGTTTACAAGAGTGCCTTTGGCCTTTGGCTATAGTAATACAACACCAAGCTCAATTTGAAGCTTACTGGAAGAGATTGTTTAATTCATGTCTTTTCATAAGGAGTTTTTTCATCATTTTGTGAGGAAAGGTGCAAGCAATTGTCTTTCAATTTGCATTTCTACAATATTTCATATAATAAGTCTACAACCTCAATTACATCTTTGGCATTACGGGAACAGGAATCATAAATATTAATAGACATTTGTATTTTTTTAAAGTCATCTGTGATGGACTCTTATTAATGTTATTCCCTCATTTTCTTTTCATTAAGAGAAAGAAAAGACAAAATGATGTATTAACCTCCTTAAAAGAGAGAAGCCAATCTGGATAGTATTTAATCCTTGAGAAAATTAAAATCTGAACCCCCCCAAATAAGATAAAATACATATATTAATTATGTATTTGGTTACACAGAAACATTGCATCCAAAATTCAACTGCCAGCCCCAACAATGGGAACAATGACTGAGAAAGATCTTACTTGTTCAATTATTATTGTAATTATTATATTTATTTATGTCCCGCTTTTTCTTTCCACAAGGAGACTTAAAGCACACACACACATCCTGCTAAGGTCGCCATAACCACACACATTTCCCTCTGCTGAACTCATGTCACAGTTAGGGCAAGTTTCACATTTTGAATCCTTCACATTATTTTTGGCCTCACAGTCTTTTTGAATGTGTTTTTTCCATCATACATTTTAATGCCAATATGTGAGTATCTGTACATATCTTTAAAAAAAGATTAAAATTTAATCCAGGGAATAACCACTTCCTGGCAAGAAAGATCACCTCATGTCACCACTAACTCCTTCCCACAACTACAGAGGGAAGTGATGCAACTTGAAGGGCTGGCCACATGCCTTAAAGTCCAGATTTTCTGTAAAATCTTAGGGGAAAGACAAGGGTTTTACAATCAGATTTAAGCATTGCAAGTAAATTGTCACACAGTACCCACAAGATGAGTACAATTTTTGGTCTGCGTAGACAAGCTCAAAAGGATGTGGCGCATGTCTCTTATCTTGACCGATATTTGCCTTTGTTAGTTTCTCAACAGCAAGGCTCTTAACCTTTATGCTTGAATAAATTGCACTGGTTGAATTTCTGTCTGTCAAGCAGTTTCTTACATTGGCGGAAGAGATCAAACCTCTTAGAAAAGAAACACTAGATCAGGAAATAACTACTTTCTTTTTTGGATGCAACATATCAACTATATTTATTTGTATGGAATATCAAGTATATTTGCACTGGATGCAAAACTCATTTCTGGTTTCTTAAGGAGGTTGTCTGGGATTTTTTCTTCATTCTCACTATTTTCCCTCAATCATGGATTTCCTCTGAAAAAAGCAAGCAGTTATCTAAAGGAAACTTTCACCTGTTGTAGAGATTATACTTGCTCAAAACATCAGCCACCGTGATTCTAAGAAATTTATTTATTTATTTATTTAAAACATTTCTATCCTGCCCTTCTTACCCCAAAGGGGACTCAGGGTGGAGCACAGCATATATGTGGCAAACATTCAATGCCGGGACAAGAATTCATTATATGCATACATAAACATTAAAAACATTTATCTCAGTATTAAAATACACTGTTTAAAACCATCTTGGTCATCTGCATCAAATCTAATTGGTCTGGCAAAGTTTCCTACCACTGCTTTATTGCACTGTCCCGAAAGCTTGGTCTCACAGACAAGTTTTTACCATCCATCTGAAAGACAGGAGGGAGGGGGCCGATCTGATCTCACCAAAAAGGAAGTTCCATAGCCGGGGGGGGGGGGGGTTCATCACCAAGAAGGCCCTCTCTCACGTCCCCACCAATTGCGCCTGTGACAATGGCGGGACGGAGAGCAGGGCCTCCCCAGAGAATCTTAATCTCTGAAAGAAATTATCTTCTTTCACATAGTGAAGTCAATATAACTTTGCCATCTGTTTATGCTCAAAACTATGTTGAATGTTTAGCGTTCAGTACTTTGCTCAAAATATAGTGAATTAAAAGACACACTTTTGTATGTACACCAGAAAAAACAAGCCAAAACATAACCTGAGGCATTTAACTTTTTTGTAGTCCAATTTGTCTTGTTGCTAAGGGGATTATAAACAAGGAATTCTATTACAAATTACATTTATATGTAAATCCTCTGTTTAGAGAAAACATGGACAGTAGCTGAGAAGGTGCAGAAGACTGCAGATGTGAAAGGAACTCCACCAGCTATGGTCTACCAGGGCTTTATAAATTTCCCCCACTCAAAACCCCTTTCCACCTGACAATTTTTTCCATGACCCCAAGTATAATGAGATATAAAATAGATATAAAAACAAACATTTACTGAAAATAAATCAGCATTTGCTAAACAGGCTCTGTGCTGGTACGGCTATACCAGGAGCTTTGTATTAAATGTTTGTTTGCAGTCCAAGGTTTCAGGGACTCTGCAGATAGGTGGCTTCCTTTGGTTGCAGTCATAGGGCAAGTCACCTGTCCATCATCATTAAGTTTTGCTTCCGCCCCTTGCTCAGGACAATTGGGAAAGGAAGGGAGTCATTTTTAGTCAGTCTCAGCAAGGAAAACTAATGTACAGGACGTGTACAAGCTTCCCCTGTACAAAAGCTTCAACCCTTAAGACCTTCCGGGGGAGAACAGTCTTAAGAGTCTCCAAAGATTTCCAGGGAAACAGCCCTAAAGACCAAAGAACTCCAGCTGGAGAACATCTAAGCTTTTACTGGTAGGTCCACTCGGTGTTCGAGAAGCAGTTCGACCCGGTAACGGAGCCCACATCAGTAAGGGTTAAATTACAGTCAGCCTGGGAGAAGTTAAAAGGGGGATTTTCCATTTAAAGTAAAGAAGAAGTTATTAAAGAAGAGTTGCCTGTCCTTCATGGACAAGTTTAGGAAGCTACCAGTTGCATAAAAGCCTGGAATCATTTGTTTATCTTTATTGAAGACAAGAGAAGTTTCTGTTTGATTGTTCATTAATAAAAGACTTTGTTATACTTCCCAAGCCATCTAAAGACTGTTTCTGGTGGAAAACCTCTGAGAACTTCTCCTTGGGCCCCCTGGCTTCCCGCTGGACAAAGGTTGTACGTCCTGTTCTAAAGACAATTGTTTACAGGCCCAGCGCACAACAGAACAGGCGGTTTTAATTTTTTGTGGAGTACAGTTGAAACCTTTTCTGCAGAGCACACTATAGACACTGCACATTGTTGCTAACAGATTTATGTAAATAGATTGCGTGTAGAAATCTTTTATGGTTGCCAAATTATTCATCACCCCAACAATGAGCTAAGGGCCCTTTGAGTTTGGGATCCACAGTTTAAAAACCGGTGATCTAGACAAGATGGTCTCTTCTGCAACATGTAACAGTTAAAGGAGCAAGGAGATATTTCTTTTATCCAGGAAATAAGGCACTGTGGTATCAGGTATGCAGATCCTTCAAATGTCTTTTAAAGTTATATCATGATACATTTAAACCATGTTGTATTTCCCACCCCTAGTTCCCAGTTTCCAGCTGAACTACCCCATAATTAGTAGCATTTGATGCCTAATTTCACATCTACATTTGGGAATAAGCTGTCTTCATTTCAGGAGGCAGAAGGATTTCGACAGCCTTATTCTCGGTAATCCTTTATGATTAAATGTTTGTACCCTTTGGAAACCTCTGATGCCTAAATACACTTAATTTAATCATCAATGATTGGGACCAGTGTTGGCCTACCTAGTGCCCTTGTCAAAATGATTAACACCATAGTTAATTTCTCTGAAGATGCAAGAATATCACCTTGGAAACAGCCAAACAGCCAAATGGTGAGAGAAGCTCACAAGAATATTTATACTGCTTTTTTACCAGATGGAGGACAAAGGAAGGTAAATTTTCTCATCCTTTTCTGATAATAGGCATCACCAAGATTGCAATCTTTTGACTCTCTAGTTGAGGAAAGTCCCACTGGACTCAGTGGAGCTTACTCTTGAGAAATCATCCACAAGAACAGGGTAAAATGAAGACTGGCACTGGTTCATTACAATTGATGTTGTGTGATGATGTTTCCATTTGTGGCTAGGGAGTCCCAAACTTGTGCTGCAATCCTTGTGTGATAGTCTGTCCCTCCTCACTCACCCATCCTGATGCTCTTTTTTCCATGGACTAAATGCTCTTTCTTTCTCATTACCCATCATGTTCTTTCTCTTTCTTAATTCACCCAGGCAATACTGCCTTAATTTACGTGTTGATGGGATTAGAGTTCCAAAGGCATTGGATTTAGCATAGCACCAATTTCATTCTGAGTTGGGCCAAGTGAGAAGTCTGCAAATATCTAGCATCAGATAGATTACGCAGCTGCAAAAGTGTCACATAAAAGAGCGCTAACTTCATAAAACTGAACAACAGCCAAGCTAGTTGAAGATGCATCTTTTTCTCAAGTGAAGCTTTTATCGAGACCTTCAGAGGAAGAAAAATTGCTCTATGAAAAGTAATACACTTCTTTCTCATGACAGGTTTGTTGAGCTTTTAACAGTTATACACCATGATAAGAAAAGGCATGTCAAAGGCCTAAATCACATTCCTGAAAAAGGAAGAAGAAGCCATTATTCCAGAAGTGGAATTCCATTTATTTAAGAATTTGGCTCAATTGTGAAATAAAAAGTCAAGCAGATTTCTAAATTGCACAAATATGGTAGTTTGATACCAATTTAAATGCCAGTGCTCTATCCACTGGAAAAATATAAGTTGCATTTAGGTATAGTTTGGCAGTAATAATTCTTTGCTGGAGATCTCTATTCCACTGTCGAGGAGCACAGTGTCAGGACTCTAGAGCAAAGAATCTAACTACCTCTCCAAATTATACCTCCCACACAGATAGGACTAAATGGTATGGAAAGGCTGGATCAGACCAGGGTGGATACCCCCAAGCATAGCTAAGGCCCAGCAGGCATGATTGTATAGCCACTAATCTACCTCTATTCCCCATTTGCTTCTGAGGGGAATTTACTGGCTGCTTCAACTTCTTTGCCTGAAAATGAGCACATCTGAAAGTGGATGCATGACTGTAGTGACACAGAATAATTATGTTGTAGGACTATTACTGGGCAAAAGCCCACTCAGTGCCAGCAAATGCAGTGTAGATATTTCATTACCCTGGTGAGTACAAATACCAAGGAGCTTTTTTATAAAGCTATTGTCCTCCCAACTCTGCTATACGCCTGCAAGACGTGGACTATCTACAGACGTCACATGCAACTCCTGGAACTATTCCATCAGCGTTGCCTCTGAAAAATCCTGCAAATCTCTTGGGAAGACAAGCAGACAAATGTCAGCATGCTGGAAAAAGCAAAGACCACCAGCATTGAAGTGATGGTCCTCCGCCATCAACTCTGCTGCAGTGGCCACGTTGTCCAGATGCCCGGCCACCATCTCCCAAAGCAGTTGCTCTACTCCGAACTCAAGAACGGAAAACGGAATGTTGGTGGGCAAGAAATGAGATTTAAAGATGGGCTCAAAGCCAACCTTAAAAACTGTGGCATAGAAACTGAGAACTAGGAAGCCCTGGCCCTTGAGCGCTCCACCTGGAGGTCAGCTGTGACTAGCAGTGCTGTAGAATTTGAAGAGGCACGAATGGAGGGCAAAAGAGAGAAATGTGCCAAGAGGAAGGCGCGTCAAGCCAACCCCGACCGGGACCACCTTCAACCTGGAAACCAATGCCCTCACTGCGGGAGAACATGCAGGTCAAGAATAGGGCTCCACAGTCACCTACGTACCCACCGCCAGTACTCTGATCTTGGAAGACAATCCTACTCGGGCAACGAGGGATTGCCTAAGTAAGAGTACAAATGATTCACCCAGGCTAATGCAACATAACCCCCCCCCCCCCCAAACAAAGGGAATGCCTCCTTACTGATCCTGGAGGCTGTCCATTTCCTTCTGTGCCCTCAGTGTTGACATGATGTAGCTCTGTAGAGAAGAGGGGGGCTTCCCTTTCCAAAGCTCCATTGTGTCATCACTAAGGGCAAAGAAGGAAACGGCCAGCCCCAGGAACAGTGGGGAGGCTTTCCCTTTGTTTGTTTGTTTGTTGTTGTTTTTGAGGGAGGGGTTTAAATGGAGGGCAGGGAGGATAGAGTGGCACTTGCCATGCCTAGCTATGCGGATGAGATGTCAACATGGCTGGCCTGTATTGCCATTTCCCTGCCAATGAGTGTGGCTGCAAAATGTGGTACAAATCAGGATTTTTAATACGGTTCATACTGAATTTTGTCCTGTACTCTCACAAGAGTAACAGGAAGCAGAAACCCGGTGGCTTCCTGCCCTCCTTTGGTCAAATCTGCATCTCAAGGTGATTCACAAGGATTGGAATAAATCTAGATAAAATTGCAATAAAACATGTTAAAAGAAAATAGAAAGATATCTATTAAAAAGGCAAGGACAAAATCAGTACTCCATACTATTAGAACCCATTTCTTTACTTCTGTCTTTGTGTTCCTCAAAAGAAGTTCAGCTGCTAAGACAGCAGGTGAGAAGCCAATCGTTGTAGGGGTGTGTGGATCTGTTATATTTTCGTTCCAAATTTCAAGTGCCCCTTGTTCTGTTTTCTGGAAGATTCCGGAAGATTGGGAGGAGTTCGGAACTCTGAGTTCTGTTTCCATTTTGAGAAGAATCTTCCCAAAAACAGAACCGGGGGGGGACACACAACAGGGCCCAAAACCAGAATGGAATTCTGTGCTCTTTCGCACACCCTTTACTTCCCTGCCAAGAGAATTGCAAAGCCTGGGAGCAGCCACTGTTGTGGCTCAACGGGAGCAGGAAGAGGATGATGGGTTTCAGATTCCTGAACATGTTCCTATTGTTGATACAGAGAATGTTGATGCTGAAGACGAGGAGTTCCGGTTTCCCATGGGAAGGGATGTTGTCTTAGAAGATGTTTCTGATCTTAGTGAAACTTCACAGGTGCAGGTGGAGGAGGTGAGTCAGCCTGTGAGCCCTCTGCCTGCCGATTCTCAGGCTGCTGATTTCCAGCTCCAGGATAATGAGTTATTCGACCTTGAAGGCTCTGCAAATTTAGATGGGGAGAATCGCTTGCAATTCAGGGTTCGCCGTAGTACAAGGTTAGAGGTTAGAGGTCAAAGGAATGCTTTCATGCTGGAAAAGTATATTTAGTGAGCTGATTGAAGGCAACCTTTTGTCAGTGCAACTTCAGCGAACACCCTGATAACTTCTCTGGATTGTCTCGGCTTTTGGGCAATGCTTTTGGCTCCTTGGAACTTTGATTTGGATCTTGGCTTCTTGGGACTCTGTCATGCTGCCATGGAATCTTGTTTGATCAATGCTTATGAAATATGCTTCATGTTATTTGTCTTTGGACTTTGGGAACTCTGCCTTTGCATTTAAGACTCTGTGTGGCTATTGAACTTTTGCAACTTTACTTTTGTGTTTAAGACTTTGCCTTTTCTTTAATAAACTACAAAACCTACAGCCTTGGTGTGTGTGGTGTTCTGAGCAAGGTGAATCTATCCTGAGGTACGACAGCCACTGGGAAAGCCTCTTCTCATGGTCCCTCTAGATGTGCCTGTGAACAAGCACTAAAGAAGCACCAGAAAAGGTGACTTCGGATTTGGCAAAACCAAAGCTTACATAGAAGGAACCCACATAGAAGGAAAGCAACCTATATAAAGTCGGCAACAAATTAAGGATGGGTTTTTGTAGGTTTTTCAAGCTATAAGGCAATGTTCTAGAAGCATTCTCTCCTGACGTTTCGCCTGCATCTATGGCAAGCATCCTCAGAGGTTGCGAGGTCATTAAGGATGGCATAACTTCAGCAAGCCATATCTAACATCGTGCAGATTCTCATGGGACTGTCATGCACTCAGAATGTGTCTGTTGTGTGACTTGCCCATGCATTTTAGGCAGTCTTAATTGATTCAAATGTATTCGTGTAATTGCAGTAATGGCATTTAATTGTGCAATTAGTGTAAAGACATGCAATCATGTAATTAGGCTGTGTAATTACAATATGCAATAATATTAGACTGTTGTACAAATCCTATTTTTTAACCATAGAAGCAGAAAAGATATGCATGTGGTATTAAAAGCACCACTGTGCCGAACTGCAGAAGAGAGTGTAAATATATCAAAGTCAAAAGCCCTCACAGGCAGAAGGATTTGTATATGAAATGCTAATGGTGCTGTAATAGTTCTTTAGGACACTATAATTATTATAGAGTACTTGTAACAAATATGGAGCGTGATGCTTAAGGAAAGTCAATTTTGTTCTGATTAGGAAAAGGCAGCTTCCAGAAGGCTACAGAGGGTCTAATAACGGAGAAGGCTACAATGCATTTGCAAATTTGACTTCAAAGTCATACTGGAATGGGTATATGTGATTGACATTGGAAGTGTGTGAGTGTGAGTGTGCTGACTGCAACAACTGAATCATCTAAGCAGTTAGGGTGAAGGTATAAGACAATTCTTACAGAGAATATTGCAGATGGGAATAGATTGTTTGCTCTCATGGGTGAGAGACGTCAAGGAAAATGAGACATTATGAACAGGAGGCTTCTCTTTTGTCACTGCTGGAAATGCAACAATGCTCACATTTCAAGAGTTATATGTGTCTTAGTGAGAGCAGCAGTAATAGGGTTAATGAGTGTTTTAGTGACTTAAAATCTCCTTATGACTTAGCAAATTACCTCTCTTGGGACTCATCTACATTGACAACTTATTGCAGTTGGAAGGTAGTTGACAGTGTGATGTTTAGATGATACACACTGTAAATGTGCATTACGAGCTTTAAACAGGGAGATAATCCAAAATAGTGTCCATAATGTGCATTAGCATGTCTAAGTATAAACCACATCGCATGGTGAAACCAATTAAGAGACAGGTGGGCCAATGTGTTGTGGCAGGGGGAGGTAAAAAACAACCTTCGAGAAGACAATGATGCTGGGGAAAATGGAAGGAAAAAAGAAGAGGGGCTGACCAAGGGCAAGATGGATGGATGGCATCCTTGAAGTGACTGGTGTGACTCTGAAGGAGCTGGGGGTGGTGACAGTTGACAGGGAGCTCTGGCGTGGGCCGGTCCATGAGGTCACGAAGAGTCGGAAGCGACTAAATGAATAAACAACAACAACATGATTCCACCCCTGATTCCACTGTGGATCCTGGAACCAGGTCAAGGCCAGCCTCTGTGGTGTATATAAGCACCATCCAGGCCTTGAACTGGTTCCAGAATTTCACATGTTATCATCCACTCAGTGAAATCACTTTCTTCTCTGATGTTTTCACACCAATGTAAGTAGTCAGTGCAGACATGACCTTGGATTGATATTTTTAGGGATTGCTCCACCTTTTCTCTTTGCTTCCTTTTTTCTCTTTCAGCACTCCAACAACAATCCTCGAGAATTGCATCAAAGGCCTTTGCATTCACCTAAAATCACAGTGTGGTGTGCAATTTCCTAAGCTGGAATTATTGGTCCCTGGTTCTTTGAGGAAAATGAAGTTGCAGTGACAGTGAATTCGGACCGGGATGTGAACATGTTACAGGAATTTTTTCCCTACGGCTAGATGGGTTGGACTTAGGGGACATTTGGTTGCAACAAGATGGTGCAACTGCACACACTTCAAGAGCATCGGTGGTTGTTTTGAGGGAACACTTCCCAGAGCGCCTCATCTCAATTAGGGGCGATTTGGAATGGCCGGCCCGCTCTCCAGATTTGGCCCCTTGTGATTTTTTTTCTATGGGTTTTTTGAAATCTTGTGTTTATGTGAACCGTCTAAGGACCCTATAAGATTTGAAGACCAACATCCAGGAAGAAATTGCCAACATAACGCCTGCTATGCTGGCAAGAGTCATGACAAACGACAGAAATCGGTTTACTCAGTGTATGGAGAATGGGGGCATCACCTACCTAATTTGATCTTTAAAACTACATAAAACAAAACTTTAGGTATGCGCCTACATTATAAAAAAGTTCTGATTCATACAATGGGTTTTATTAAGTTTTGAAAAAAGGAAGTTATGCTGCTGCACCCTGTAGTTCAACAACTAGGTCTCATTGATGTACCTTGGTCCACTGTTGATTGAAGATTTTTCTGGGTCCATAGTAGATACAGTGGTATATGGTCTGAACTGTTAGGTTCTATTGTGTTTTTATTATGCTTTATAGTTTAAACGTTGTTGAATGCCACCATGAAAGGGCTGAGCCTAATAGGCAGGTTAGAAATCTTTTACATAAATAATTATAAAAAATGACACTTAATTGTAATAATGGGGATGGGCATTATTTTATTTAATAAATTAAATAAAAGCACTTCTTAATATTAGAGTCTCCAAAGGGAGCTTCTAATTGCATATTCAGACACATAACAGTAAGATTGTCCCTTCCTTACAGGGGACTTCTGCTTTTATAGGGAGATTAATTTGAAAGCACCTTCACATTTGCAATTAACTGTTCTTAAGGCAAAATGTTTCTGGCTTTAGACCTAAGGTGGTATAGTCCCCCTTATGAGCACACTACTCTCTTGTTAACCTATGCATAAATTAACAACTCTATTTCATTAATTTTCACCAACAATTTCTTATTTACTTCAGAGGTCTCAATGAGTATTAAACGCTTCTTCACCGTACTACAAAGAAGGGTTTTATTATTTGCAGAAGTAACCACGTAAGGGTTTGGGAATACATTAATTACTGCCATTGTTCTGATGAAGCCAACTCAATATTTCTAGCATACGCTTATAGCTGTGCTCATTCCAAAGAATGGCTAACTCTATCTCTGTATGGATCGTATTTCATGTTTGCATGCTAATCACTTCATGCCTTAAGCTGTATATTGTACCTACCATTATTGCTCATAATTAAAGAATTATTTACCAGCTATTAGCATGCCTTTAATACCTGATTGACATGTTAATTATGCCTGATTTAGAGTCTCTACACACATGGTCCCAATTACCATTCTTATTTGAAACCTTCCCTATATTCATTGTCAGTTTAATGAGTGTTAACATGAATTATAGCAGAGTTATAAATGATACAACAATTTAGATTTTAGTTAATAACTTCAGTTGATCAATTCTCTATTTTGTCATGTCTGTAGTTTGAGTCATAGTTCTTGCACTCCGCGTTGTATCAATTGATATGAATCCTGCTATAAATACTTAAAATAGAAAGCACATTAGTTTAATAAGGCTCCAATTCTATACACACTCATGGGTTTAAAGGATATTGAACACACCGGCTCCCATTGCATTAATTGGGAAGCTAGAATTCTAGCTTTTATGCTTTTATCAGGCTGTATCCCATTCTCTTTACGCTGGTCTATGACTGTATTAAAGAAATATTTGATTTGATCTAGCAAATCCTATCAGAGGGGGCATCTACATGTGCCACAAATGGTAATGCTGATCCAGAATGGAATACTCTGAATCAGTGTTGCTCAAGTTCACATGGGCAGCCGTGGAGCCTGTACTAATGACAGCTGAAGTGACAGAAGGGAGGGGAAAACTGAGGAATCACAACTTTCTTTCTTTCCTCACTTCTCTGATGTTCAAGAATACATGCTTGAAGGAAGTGGCTGCTGAAATCCCAGAAGCTAGCATTAAATTTTTTGAATAAGAATCTCAGTGAGTATAACAGAGCCAGCATTCTTGGCCACCTCACAATGAACACTGAAGGAAGGAGGATACACACAACTGCAAAAATAGGCAGAATAAACTGCAAAATTGTTCATGGAAATTTGCTCATCTTATTCCGCATAATTGATTAATGTCTGCTTTCTTCAATTTATGGTATTTTAATGTTGAAAGCCATGAAGGAGGACAAGATTATTTAGTTCCATTCTCAATCTATATAAATAAAAATGTAATGTTCGTTTTGGGGATTAACAGAACTCAAAAACCGCCGGGCAAATTGACCTCAAATTTGGACACAAGACACCAACCAAGGTAAGCTATGTCCTTCACTCAAAAAACAAAAACAAAAATTAACTTAAAACCACCCAAAACCAAGAATACATAACAGCGCATGTGTGAATGTCCCTCCCCCCCCCCCATGCGAAGGAAAAACAATGCACCAACTATCCATTGCAAGCTGGCAATCCCTCCTTGCACCGAGTGAGGCTTAGCCATGGGTTCAGGCTGTGGCTCAGACACACACAGTAGAACGGATGTAGTTTGGCCCCACTTTTAACTCAATGCAATGGGGTCCTGGGAGCTGTACTTTCATGCAGCCTTGCTGAAGCCATCTCTGCCTAGGAGGACTGGTGCCCCGCCAAACTATGGATCCCAGGATCCCACAGCAGTGAGCCGTTATTTGGACCTACCTTCCTCCACCATGCCGGGGGCCTCCTTACCTCCCTCCCAGTCTCTGTCCTCTGTTGGCCCCAAGACAGGGACCCCTCCTTCTTTTCCCCCGGTGAGGTGGGTGGGTGGCTGCTCCATGCGGGCGCCGTTTGTCAGACTTCACCTTCTCTTGCCTAGGCACCGACGTGAAGGGAGCTTTGCAGCCCTCAGCCTGGCTGGGCCCGGCAGGGGTGGGAGGCATTTTTTGAGGTGGGCCTTTCTTGCCCAGCACTGGCCCCTTCTTTCTGCCGCAGCTGCAGGGCGCCTTTCATGTGACCCTGCCTGCATGCCCAACTGGCAAACAGGCGGGAAGGCACCCCGCAGCCATGGCAGAAAAAAGAAGGGGTGGTGCTGGGTGAGAGAGGCCTGCCTCAAAAAGCACCTCCCGCCTTCCCTGCGCCTGGCCCAGCAAGCCTGAGGACTGCGAGGCTCCCTTCCTGCCAGTGCCCAGGCAAGAGGTAGAGAAGGGAAGAAAGGAAAGAGGGAGAGAAGAAAGGAGAGAAAGAAAGAGGGCGGGAAAGAAAGCAGGAAAGAGAGAAGGAGGGATGGAAGCAAAGAGCAAAGGAAGGAAGGAAAGAAAGAGAGAGAGAAGGAAGAAAGGAGAGCAAGAAGAAAAAGAAAAGGGGGTAGGGAGGAAGGAAAGAGAGAATGAAAGGGAAAAAAGGAAGGAACGAAGGAAAGAGGGAGAGAAAGAAGGAAGGCGAGAGAGAAAGAGGGAGGGAAGGTTGGCCACAGCAACGCGTGACAGGTACAGCTAGTCTATATAAATAAATATGTAATATTCGTTTGTGGGATTAACATAACTCAAAAACCACTGGACCAATTGCTGCCAAATTTGGCCACAAGACACATACTAACGCAAGGAGTGACCATCACTCAAAAATTGATTTTGTCATTTGTGAGATGTAGTTGTTGGGATTTATAGTTCATTTACAATCAAAGAGCATTCTGAACTCCACCAATGATTGAATTGAACCAAACTTGGCACACAAAACTCCCATGACCAACAAAAAATACTAGAAGGGCTTGGTGGGCATTGACCTTGAGTTAGGGAGTTGTAGTTCACCTACATCCAGAGAGCACTGTGGACTCAAACAATGATGGATCTGGACCAAACTTGGCACGAATATTCCATATGCCTAAATGTGAACACTGGTGGAGTTTGGGGGAAATAGACCATGACATTTGGGAGTTGTAGTTCATTTGGAATTTATAGTTCACCTACAATCTAAGAGCATTCTGAACCCCACCAACGATGGAATTGGGGCAAACTTCCAACACAAAACCCCAGAAAATACTTAAGGCCATCCAGTCCAACTCCCTTTACAAGAAATATGTAATCAAAGCCCTCTTGACAAAGAGCCATCCAGCCATAGATATAGACAGATATATGTATATGACAAATATAGTATCATAGATTTCAAAGGGACCCCTAAAGAAGGACAATTATAGGTTGCATGTTCCAGAGTAGGCAAACCAGACAATCTCTGCACCAACACTGGCAAAGGAACAGCAAGTAATGCTGTTTACCCACATACATAAATAAATAACATAGATTAGAAACCAACACTTTCTCATTACTTTATTTTCCAGACCACCAGACTGGGCCACAGCAACGCCTGGCAGTGGACAGCTAGTTCTTTTAATATAGAAACACATTGTACAGAAGTATTCAATTTATATCGCTGCTCATACCTGATCCTTTTTTATGCTGTGTCAAATACAGGTTGTCAAATCTGGATCATATGAATTCTAAAGGATTTGCCTTTCATACTAGATCTGAAAGATGTGAAAATTCACAGACCAAGGATTTTAAGATGTGGAGAACAAACCATGAACTATAAAGCAAATTTAGCATAACTGTGAATCTTCAGAACTACGTATGTGCATTCTTATGTTCCATATTTATAATACCTATTCAAAATGTAAAATAAAGTATATTTATTGAATCATATTCTGTTCCCATGGGCATCCAAACTAACAATTGTCCACTACAAGAACGAGATACTAAAATCTAGTTCTAATTACGCACATTATGGAAGACAAGACAAAACAAAACCATGCAAAAATGAAATCATCTTCCTTCTTAAATAGAGCTGCAATATTCACATTCTTGACAGTTTACTGTCTCTCTGAATTACAGAATGGGAGAATGATCCAATCTCCATTCAGAACATGAATGTAGAAGAACCCACTCAAACAAAGGTGTTTAAAAGTTTACCAGGCAGAAACAAGGTGTCACACAGAAATGCAGCAGGGACCATCCTTTATTATAGTACCACTTATGGAGTCACTCTGCCTGTCTCAATTGTGGTTCCAGGACACAAAGAAATAATTATAGTCAATTGGTAGAAATATGGTGCCAGAACCTGACTTACTGGAGTAAACAAATTACCATTACCCCATCAGATAGTTTAAGAATCACTTTTCAGTGACAACAATATTGGAAATATAACTCAATAACAAGGTTTCTCCAGAATTAAATCGGATCTCCTTATTCTTGAAGAAAACTTGACACCTTATGTATAAGGAAATGACCATCCTTTTTTTGGCAGGAGCCTCAATTGAAATGGTTTTGGATAGAAAGAGTTATACTTTATAACTTTCGGTAAAATGGGGATCTAGGACCTGAGCTGCAATTTTGATGGAAACACTGACTGCTCAGTACGCAAAGGGATCTTGAACTACCTTTAAGATCAACTGGGAGAAAGGAGTTGGTAGCAGAAATTTTAAGTCTACTTCATCAGATGCCTGAAGGGAAGTGCCTAGCAACAGACCTTTGCGACTTTGTATACTGATCCAGACTATCATGGTTATGTCTTTGAATTCTGACCCATCAAGTCATAGAAGTGAGAGGTACAGTGTATAGTTACCATTTATTGGATGTGTAAGTGAAAGCTGCAGCAGACCAGCCTCCAGAATGTATGTGGAGTCTGGTACTAATGTATTTCCTCCTTGTTGAATCTCTATGGTTACTATTAATACCACCAAAAGTCGACAGTTTCTTGACCTGTTTATTCTGGTTGTGAAACACATGTTTTCCTCATTTTTATTTCTTGTTAATTTTATCCTTATATTGTGTAATATCATTTATCTGATTTAAAAAATAATAATGCTAATTGCTCATTTGCTGTCCTGGGTTCTAGATGGAAAACATGGGGAGCAAGGAAGAGTTGCTGATCGGTCCCAGGTGGGTGGTTGGTTAATTTAAAAATGAGCTCCGTGGCAGATGTGCCATGGCAGGTGCTGAATTGATAATGGCTCCTATTAAATGTATTACTCAAGATGGGTTGAAGGCTCATTTTCGTTTTCTTGCTCTACAGCTGGAATGGAAACAGATTGTGTGAAGGGCAGATTGTTCTTCCCAAGATGACGAAGATCTTGTCAGCCAGCCGTCTAACTATGAGTAAATATGGGTCCCTTGGCATACTAGATGAGCTGTCATGCCTGCGAGGCATATGATGAAAACTCCAGATATATGAAAAATCTTTTATAAAGATTTTTTAAATGGTATTGCTAAATGTTAGGGCTGACAGAAAGTCAAAAATGGAAAGACTGGGTGTTGAAAATGGGTTTGTGAGGTTCAGAATAGAAACTCCACCCCCCCCCCAAACAAACAACATCAAAAAACAAGTAAATGCTACATGTAAACATTCCCCATAGTAAAACCATAGTGTTAATATGACCACTGTTCACACTAGATCCCATTTCCACAGTGTAGATGGAGCCTTAGTTAAAGATCCAGCATTCCAGATATCCTAAGTCAACAGGCAACTTGAAGGCACATACACAACTTAGCTCAAAAGGCAGCATTGTCGTCAAAACCAGTCCGAAGTCAAGGAGAGGGGAAATCTGCACTTACGAGAATGCAAGCCGGTCGGTACACGAAGTAAGCAGCAACCTGCAGATCCAGGACCCAAGCCCAACAAGAAAGCAGCAGCGACAAGACCCAAGGCACGAAACCAACACTGCCTACTGCAAAGTTCTATCACTCACTTCATTTATCTTACAGCTCATCATCTGATGATGAGCTGCCCTCCACCCCATCCTCATCACTATCAGCTGGCTTAGCCTCTACAGCTGAATGCCAACGCCCATCCCTCCAACTCTTCCACCTTTTGTCAAGACTTAGGTCTCCCCACGATTTCATGGTATCACCAGCTTGCCAATCCCCACCACCAGAAAACCCCTCAAAAGTATCACTGGATGTTGGTTGAGTACACACCTTCCGAATCTCCTGAACCTTGGTCCAATCCAGTGGTTCCTCTCCATCCCCACTACTTCCAGACCCATCATTCCCAGAAAAGCCCATGAAATCCTCTTCCTCTGTGGGAGCAGTAAGTATGTCCCGGATCTTCTTTCTCTGACGCTCCTCGTCTGACTCCTGCTCTCGAGTAATCCTCTTAATACCTCTATTCCCATCTGAATCTCCTTCCTCCTCCTCACTCATTTCACTCTCGGAGAAACCTTCAAAGGATTCTTCATCAGTGGGTGACATAAGTATCTCCTAAATTCTCTTCCTTTGCTGCTCCTCATCTAACACCTGGGCACCACGTTTCCCTCCTCTACTACTCCTACTACCAGTTGCAGCATTGCCAACAGACTCTACTACAACACACTGACATCACCAGTTTCACTGGGCCTCCCATTATGTTTGGTCCTCTAGATGTATTGAGCTAGAGAACTGTGGATATCTCCACAGTTGTGCCCCACTGATGTGGGAGAACATTGGGCGGAGGGGAGCCATTTGCCAATGGCTTTCTCACACACAGAACTGCCCATGACAGAAAGCCACGGATGAACGATTGTGGGTCATAGACTCAGTAGGAAAAGTTTTTCACTGCTAAGAGCCATCGAATATCTGTTTTGGTTTTAGGCAGAGATATTTCAAATGCTGACAATTCAGTCATAAGTGCAGCAGTTGTTAAAAGGGTTTTGTTTCCTCAAGTGGAAACTTCATTTTCCATGCTGCTGTCATTTCAGCAAGATGCTATATAAAAATAGCAATTGTGGGAGACTCATTATTTTGGTACCACAATATTATTTGTCTTGTAGTTAAGGGGCAGGGACATAACTCTCAGTTGCATAACTGCTTTGTTAGGACAACCTATGTAAGACTCTCAACCCTGGTTTGTAAATACATCTGAACATCCACTGTCTATAGAGTCCTATTGTCTTCTGATCGATTCCCAGCCATATGCTCTGATATGAAACTCAATCACTGCAGGATCATCTGAAAGCTGTCAGCAGCTACCTTAGCTTAAGAATTCGACTTTGTGTTTGACACAAATATTTCTTATTTTGGAAACCCACCTCTCTCCTTATCAGTTATGTTATACCTCCACTATTCATGTGTCCATGGATACCTTCCTCAACTTAGCCTAGCTTTTTGGCCATATTGTTACATACTGAGTGATATTTTGGTATATATTTTGAAAATGTGAGCCTCTGATGCCTGAATAGTAAGGAAATTGACTCAGTGTAGACTACCCACCTAACTCAAAACTAAGAAAAAGTTTGACTGAAAAAAAGATGAAGGATTCTTGTACAGTTAATAGACTGGAATGACAGTGTCAGTAATTCTGATGCAATCATGTGTTGTCAGCAAGTTAGCACACCGCTGGCTACTGGTCGGTTACTTATCGGTCTAGTCTAGATAACCAGTGAAATCTCATTTCTCACTGGATGGAAGAAGTTTGGTTGACATTAATAGGGATTCATTTAATGTATCTCTGATTGGACAGATATATGGAGATGGCGTAACGACTACTACATAAGACACAAGTGTTAGGCAGTTCACACAGCCTCCAACATGGTCAGGCCCATCTCTAATAGGTTCCTGGCTGACAGGTCCCCTTAAAATATCGGCAACAGAGAGGAAGAGAGAACCTCTGCTCTCAATTATAAATGGGCTATAGTAAATATATTTTTCTTATCTAGAGAGATACATCCCTTTAGAAAAATATTATTTTCTATGGCTATGTGTGTGTTTTATCCACAAAAAGCACTAAATCTCAATTCCTTAAAATTGTGAAAATATATGGCTGTCTAATGATGATGTTTACTAAGATACAAATATGATGTAAAATGTAAGGGGCCCTATTAGATGCTATATGCCAAAACCATGGAATATCTGTCTTACTCCCCATAGGGATATGTGTGCATGTAAATTTTAAGAAAATAGTCTAAAGATTTACTAAGTGACTTGCTTATTTTGTCACATTAAAATGCTGAAATTCTCAGACTTAAGAATGCTTAGGTGGACTGTTGATGTTAAATCTGTTTGTTTGGACTATGCTGTTGGCCACCATCTAGGAGCCCAGCTAACCAGAAAGTAATGAGATGAACCTCCAAATACATATAAGTTAGTGAAGAACCCTCAGTCCAAATAGATAAGGGTTGGGAACTACACCTATTTTAGTATTTCTTCTTGCCCCCAATCAGGGTTGCTGTCTGCTTGGGATTATGATCCTGCAGTCAGGATTTCTCTTTCTGAATCCTAAATGTAGAGCCCCATTAGGACCTAAAGGATAAACAGTACCTGTGAGTAAAATATTATCTCATCTGGACTGGATATTTAGACCTGACCTTGATCACACAGCTTCACAGCTACCATATGGTGCTGGACCTCAGCTTAAAAGCTGAGATCATATGTTTATGCATAAGGCATATATCTATTATCTAACCAAAACACAAAAATGGTTTGCAGACCTGCTATTCAATTTTTATTTTTACCTACTATTCAGATATGTGTGTGGTGCTATTTCTGCTGTTTTGACACAAGCTGTATTTCAGTTGTCTATTGTGACCCCTCAGTTGAAGAGAAATGCTATAGAAATCCTTGTGACTGATAAACAAACAGGCTGTCCCACTGTGCGGTTTCAAACAGAGCTTGGAAAAATGTTAGTTTTTTGGACTACCGCCTGCAGAGTCCTCCAACATGGGCAGCCAGCACAAGGGGGATCTTGGGGTTCTGGTCCAAAAAGGAACTCATTTGAATCCTGAGTTATATTGCTCTAGTGATCCCGAAATCTGGGAGTTTATATTGAGGCTGGTTCTTATAAAGCCAGTTTGGGATGCAACCGAAACGAAACCCTTGCAATTTTCTAAAATCCACATTACAGTACATATATCATTTCTCCCTTTCCAGATGGAAACTATATGGTGGGCATTAGGTCAGTTGCTGCAGTATTTCTAAGTATGTCATCCTGAATGGTGATGTTAATTCTAAAACAGCAAGTCAGTCTGATATTTCCTACCAGCTACCTTACTTGCATGAGGGAAGTTTAATACTCTGAGACACCATAATAATGGTGATATTAGAGGCTCTTCAGCATGAGCCAGACTACTACATTATTAAAGATCTTTCTGCATGCTTTGTCTTTGGAGACACTGGCCGTATGCAGCAATAAACTGACTTCTATGCTTCATCTGCCAAGGATCATCTATCTACCTGTCTGAATGTCAGTTACTTACATTCTTTCCTTCTGTAGTGTGACCAAGCAGTAAAACCATGGATGGGTTTATGCACCATCAACCAACTCTTAAGACTTCACCACATTAAGCTGGGAAGAGTTTGAAAGAAGAGAGGAGAGTTGTGTCAGACTCTATTTAGTAAAAAATAAAATAAAATGGTGTTTTCCCTACCTTTTACCACATTGGTTTACTTTTTCAGTGCACTCAGCTATTTTTGTCGACATTAGGCCCTGCCTACCATCCCTTGTCCTACTTGCATCATTCCATAATGGCAGCCAGAGTCTGAAGCTGCAAGACTATTTAATGCTAATCAAGGTCACCAGTTGAATTATTCTCACTTGCCTCTGATAAGTGGGGGGGGGGGGGCTTCTACAGTGTAGGGCCCCATCTACACTGTCCTCAGCTCCAGTTTCTGAATCTACACTGTCAAATACTCCAGCTTCTGAATCCCAAAGATCTGGATACTTGCATCATTGCATTATGGCAGCTTTGAAGCTTCAAGGCTATTCAATGCTAATCAAGGTCACCAACTGCATTATTCCCACTTACCTCGTGGGGGGGGGGTGCCATCTACAGTGTAGGGCCCCATCTACACTGCCATAAATTCCAGCTTCTGAATCCCAAAGATCTGGATACTTGCATCATTGCATAATGGCACTCAGATTTTGAAGCTGCAAGGCTATACAATGCTAATCAAGGTCACAAATCGCTACATTCTCACTTCCCACAGAGGGTTTCTGCCACTGATGTGGGTGAAACGTCAGGGGGTGATGCTTCTGAAACATGGCCAGACAGCCATGAAAGTGGGGCTTATTTCCAAGGCTTTTTTTTAAAAAAGAAATTATTTTGACAAAGACCTAGGAAATGGCAGCGAGTGTTTTAGCTCCTCCCACAACTTTCCCTCCCATATTTTCAACTGGGAGCAACGAATGCTACTTCATTCGAAATCTGGCAAAAAACCTCGGAGTATTGAGAGAAATCCATTTCCTCACCTCTTCCTGATACAATGAAAAAGACTGCTGCCCACTACATTCAAAAGACTGAAAAACTACGCTTTGACCCAAAGTAATGTAGTGGATTCCCAGATTTTAAGTCCCCACCAATCACGCCTGAGAACAGACCTGTCAGTGTATTGTCAAAGGCTTTCATGGCTGGAATCACTGGGTTGTTGCAGGTTTTTCAGGCTGGGTGGCCATATTCTAGAAGCATTCTCTCCCGACTTTTCACCTGCATCAGTGGTAAGCATCCTCAGAGGTTGTGAGGTTTGATGGAAACTAAAAAAAAATGGGTTTATATATCTGTGGAATGTCCAGGGTGGGAGAAAGAACTCTTGTCTGTTGGAGGTGGGTGGAGCTACAGCCCGAAAAACCTGCAACAACCCAGACCTGTCCGTTCTGGGACTGCATTCTTCACTGTCCTCACAGGCTTCCTATGTATTGGAATATGATGGAGGGCAGACGGGGGACATCCAACAGAAAAAACCCACTCCATTATTGATTGGACTGTATATATGCACATGCGAATATCTTAATATAAATATAAGCAAATTCACATGTCTGCATATGAGGTCCAGTGCATATTTTCTGTGTTGAAACTTTAAGACTTGTAACCCAGAAGTTTTTAAAATCTTTTCCCAAACGAAACCACAAGCTTTGTATGCCAGAACTTTACTGAAACCAATAAGCATTTGTACCTGAAATATTCAAGTCCATTCAATAAAAGTTCTTGTTATTTTTATCAACTTCTATCAGGCTCAGTGTGAATACCTTTGTGGACAAAGCATTATTTAAGTCAGCTTTTTAACAGCCTCTAAGAAAACTAACAGCCTCACAGGGTGAGTCCCAGAACAATCTCTCAATAGATTCAGCCTGTGCATTAGTAATATGGTGGCAGCGGAAACCTTTTAAAGAATCATTTTTAAGTCTCTCAGTTCCAGTGGTTCCCAGTGCCTAACTGTTAAATATACAGTTGGTTCAACAACTATTCTCTCTATATATTTGTGGTGAGCTAATCTGTAGTGGTGCCATCATTATAATTGGTAGGCTGCTGTGTGGTCGTTATAATTTGGGGAAGCAGCGTTGGGAGTTTTATTATCGAATAAAGTTCCCTACTTTTCCCCACGGTTCGTTATACAAGGCCTTTTCTGTGGTCTTTATAACTTATCAGAAAGCAATAAATTCTCCCTCTGAAAGTAAATGGGCTCAGTGTGACACTCCACAATCTTGTGGACCCATGAACTGCAAGATAAGAACTGAACAAAGGTACCAACTATAGTATGCTGAAATGCCTACAAATGAGTTGTGAGTGGTGTCTAGGCAGCTACAAAATCTTTGGTTCTAGTTGGAAGAATTTGGTCTTGCTAGCAGGGAACTAACTGCATTGATTATGTTTAATCTTGGACTACCATTGCCTGGCTTGACTGATCTCTCTTTTCAACTCCTAATTGACTCAAGTTCTTCATCACATTATCCTGATAACCTGATAACTTGGGATCCTTTGTGCTTGGACTCAGGCTGTCCCGAGTCTGTCTTTGATTGGTTCTTGCCTGAATTACCTAACCTCTGTTAGCTTAGATTTTGGGCTTTAGGGACCTTACTATTAAAGCCTGCTTGACCCAAAACGGAACACCTATGCTCATGTAAAGTGCATAGGATTGCACTCTCACTCTTTTGATTCACTCCTACACGAAATAGAACATTAAATGCAATTCATTAATGAAGATGCCTTTGCGCATAGAATATATGAGCTTTTGGGACTAAAGAGAATGGAACATATATTCTAACATTTTAAAAGGCCCATGGGAGATGAGTAGTTACAGAAGCCCTTTCCATGAACCAGGTTTAATTTATTAGAAGGGTATCCTGTTGCTAACATAGCACATAGTAGCTATATTTGAGAGAAACAATTGTATTAAAAAGAGGAGGAAGATTAACAATAGAACCACACTGCATCAGCTAAGCCTCACATATGTCTGTATCAAGCAGACTTCACATAAAATAGTAAACATTGCATTACTTGCATAATTATATAATACAGTGTTTGAAACTCACCATAAAGGTCATCTAGTCCAAGCCCCTAATCAATGTAGGAATCTTATAACCACAGCTTCCCTGAGAGATACTTGTGCCACCAGTTTAAAGGGTAGATCGGTACCAGTGTACCATTATTGTTAGGACATAACTATAATCCAAATATGTACACAAAATGAGCTTATTCTTTAGATTCATGTACAAGTCTAAAAATAATTCATGACAATTATTTTTGTCAGACTGCACTCTGGCACCACGAGATGCAGAGCCAACCTTAAGAAATGGGGCTACAAAGTGGAATCTACAACATCCGAGTGTGGAGAAGAGAAAACTACAGACCACCTCCTGCAATGCAACCTGAGCCCTGCTACATGCACAATGGAGGGCCTCCTTGCGGCAACACCAGAGGCACTCCGAGTGGCCAGCTACTGGTCAAAGGACATTTATCAACTACCAAGCTTGCAAATTCTGTTTTGTCTGTTTGCTTGTTTGTTTTGTTAAAAATGTAATACAAATGTCTGGTTGCTGATGACATGATAAATAAAAATAAAATAAATTCATGACAAAAAACAATCTCAAAAACTTGGATCGACTTACTCATGGGTCAAAGTAAGTACCGCTCTTTAACTCTTATTAATAAAATGAACCATCCTCTTCTATAAGTCGAGTGGCAAAAGGAAACAGCTGCCTTAGTCCATTATTATTATTATTATTATTATTAACTTTATTTGTACCCCGCTAGCATCTCCCAAAGGACTCGATGCGGCTTACACGGGCCGAAGCCACAAAACACAATACAATAGAGAACATAACACAGCGATAAACAAAGCAAATCAATAATTAAGCAAAATAACCACAATGACAATACATCAAGACACTATTAAAACTGGTTCGGCCAGCGCAATGGGGTACAGGGTTAAAAGTGCTGAGATGGCAGGAGGGACGTAGGATTAAAGTGTGGTGTGCAGCAATGTTAGTTGTGCTAAAGTGCATCTAGGACTTGGGATGGGGATTCCTAATCTGCGAAGGCACATCGGAACAGCCAAGTTTTTAGGTTCCTTCTGAAAACTGCCAGAGTAGGGGCCTGACGAAGCTCTTTTGGAAGGGCATTCCAGAGTCGGGGGGCCGCCACAGAGAAGGCCCTGTCCCGTGTCCCCACCAAGCGCGCTTGCGACGTAGGTGGGATAACGAGCAGGGCCTCCCCAGATGACCGGAGCGAGCGTGTGGGTTCGTAGATGGAAATGCGGTCACGCAGGTAGGGTGGTCCCAAACCGTTTAGGGCTTTGTAGGTGAGCACCTGCACCTTGAATTGGGCTCGGAAAATAAATGGCAGCCAGTGGAGCTCCTTGAACAAGAGGGTTGACCTCTCTTGATAATGAGCTCCAGTTAGCATCCTGGCTGCTGCCCGCTGGACCAATTGTAGTTTCCGAGCCGTCTTCAAGGGCAGCCCCACGTAGAGCGCATTGCAGTAATCCATTCTAGAGGTGACCAAGGCGTGGACCACCCCGGCCAGATCCGCCTTCACAAGGTACGGTCGCAGCTGGCGCACAAGTCTCAGTTGTGCAAAGGCCCTCCCGGATACCGCCGACACCTGAGCCTCAAGTGTAAGCGAAGAATCCAAGAGGACACCCAAACTGCGGACCTGTGGCTTCAGGGGGAGTGTAACCCCGTCCAACACAGGTTGCCACCCTATACCCCGATCCGGTTTACGATCGACCAGGAGGACCTCTGTCTTGTCGGGATTGATCTTCAGCTTGTTCTTCCTCATCCAGATCGACACAGCGGCCAGGCACTCGTCCAGCACCCGAGAAGCCTCCTTGGAATTAGGTGGAAAGGAGTAGTAGAGTTGTGTGTCATCCGCATAGAGATGGCACCCAACTCCAAAACTCCGGATGACCTCTCCCAGCGGTTTCATGTAGATGTTGAAGAGCATGGGCGACAAGATAGATCCTTGCGGGACCCCACAGGTCAAAGGCCAGGGGTCCGAGCAGGCGTCTCCCAGCTTCACCATCTGGGTGCGTCCCTCCAGGAAGGACTGGAGCCACGACAGAACCGTGCCCCCAAGGCCCATCCCAGAGAGACGACCCAGAAGGATACCATGATCGATGGTATCGAAAGCCGCTGAGATGTCCAAGAGAACCAGCAGAGTCACACTCCCCCTGTCCAGCTCTCTGCGGAGGTCATCCACCAAGGCGACCAAGGCTGTCTCGGTGCCATGGCCAGGCCTGAAACCAGACTGTGCCTGATCTAGGTAGTTGGTATCGTCTAGGAAGCCCTGGAGCTGCGAGGCGACCACCCGCTCCAGCACCTTACCCAAGAAAGGGAGGTTGGAGACTGGTCTGTAGTTATTCAGCACCGTGGAGTCAAGGGAAGCTTTTTTGAGGAGTGGACGAACCACTGCCTGTTTCAAACCAGATGGAAAAATCCCTTGCTCCAACGATGCATTGACAATCAATACAAACCAGTCAACCAACCCCTCCCTGGCTGATTTAATGAGCCAAGATGGGCATGGGTCTAGAGGTGAGGTGGTCGCCCTCACAGCCCCAAGAACCCCCTCTACGGTTTCAGGAAGAACAAGCCTAAAAGAATCCCACAAAATTGGACAAGCAGGTACCTCCGTCACCTCTTCAGGCACTGCGATGGAATTGGAGTCGAGCTCGAGGCGTATCTGGGCGACTTTATCTGCAAAATGGTGTGCGAAATCGCGACACCGAGCTGCGGGGTCGTCAGGGACCCCCTCCACCGCAGGTGGGTGGAGGAGTTCTCCCACGACCCGAAACAGCTCCGATGATCTATTTGCTGCAGATGCTATACGAGCGGTCGTGAATGACTTCCTGGCCGCCCGTATGGCCACGGAGTATGCCTTAAGAGAGGCTCTAGCCCGTGTTCGATCAGATACATCTCGAGATTTCCTCCATTTGCGCTCTAGCCCCCTTCTCGTGTGCTTCATCACAGCCAGCTCCTCGGTGAACCAAGGAGATGGCCTGTCACGACGCAACGAGATGGGGCGTTCGGGTGCGATCATATCTAACGCCCTGGCCATCTCCCCGTTATAGAGAGTTACCAAGGCGTCGATAGAATCGCCAGGCTCCAAGGCAGGAAGAACCCTAAGATTCCTCAGGAATCCATCCGGATCCATCAGTCTCCTAGGGCGGACCATCTTAATTTGTCCTCCACCCCTGCGGAGGTTTAGGGTCGCAGTAAGTCTAAATGTGATCAGATGATGGTCAGACCATGACACTGGAAGGATGTTTTGATCTTCCACTCTGATCAATTCGTCGTCCGCCACAAAGACAAGGTCGAGAGTGTGCCCAGCTTGATGCGTGGGGCCGGATATTATCTGTGACAGTCCTATGACCGTCATGGTGGCCATAAAGTCCTGAGCTGCGCCAGATAAAGTGGTCTCGGCGTGGATGTTAAAGTCTCCCAGCACCACCAGGTGCTGGGAGAGCAAAGCCGAATTAGAGACCACCTCCGCTAACTCAGACAGGGAAGCTGCTGGATCTCGGGGTGGACGATACACCAACAGGAACCCCACACTGTCACGGCTCCCCACCTTCAAGTGGACACATTCAAACCCAGAAGCTTGTGGGACAACGCATCTGGTCACGGCGATGGATTGCCGGAAGACCACTGCGACCCCTCCTCCCCGCCCCCCTTGTCTGGCCTGCTGATGCACTCCGAAACCAGGTGGACACAACTGGGTGAGATTTACTCCCCCCAGCTCATCCAGCCAGGTCTCGGTGATGCATGCCAGATCCGCCCTCTCATCCGTGATCAAGTCCTGGATGGCCGCGGTCTTACCATTAACGGATCTGGCATTAATCAGCAGGACCTTAAGGCCAAGGGGGCTGCCATGGAGCCTACCACTACCTACCTTCTCCAGGGTCGCAAGAACTCTGTTGCGCTTCTCCCTGGGATGTTGGTGAACCGCTATTCTCCTCCCCCACACGACTTGGATGGCACCCCCTTCCTCTGGAGCCCTCCCCCCCCCTACATGGGCAGGATCCATGACTAGTCAGCTCTCAGAGGAAGAAGTCGGGCTGGGGAATAATCTCCCTTGGGCGTTAGGTAAGGATGTTTCTGATGATGAGGTAGATAATGAAACATCAAGGGAGCTGAGTGGGCTGAATAAGGGGAGTGTTCTCGAGCGAAGGAGTGTGGCTGGTTGAGCGGGGGCGACCGGGGCAGATGGGGTCTCAAAATGGTATGAACCAGGAGGGGGGGAGGGGGAGGCCCTAACCGGGGAGCTAATTGTGGAATTCACACGGGGACCTGATGGTGTATGGCGAGAAGGAACCCCGGAGGCAAATAAGGGGCGTATCTGGGGGTCCACAACTACCCTCCTAATGGTAATGCCCCATTTCTTTAAGACAGAGCGCTTTGCCATAAGCTCTCCGAGCCATGAATTGTCTTCTGGTGTTATTTGAAGACGGGAGGAACGGTCAGATGATTGGAAGTCCCTCCATAACCACACTATGGCTTCTAGTCTTATATCCTGTTGTCTTTTACCCAGGATTTGGGCCAAGGAATTACAAACTGCCCTCTTAGAGGTCCATCTGCCTCTGTTTATCAATTGGTCAGCAATGTCCACCGCGAACATGTCAGTTTGTAGATGATGATCCTGAGTGCAGGCTGCGGTTGGCTGGACCAAAAAATCTGTTGTTATATTATTAATCGTCCTCTGAGCGGCCATCATAGACCGCTGCCACTCCACAATGTTCTCAATCCTATGACTGCCCAAAGATTCTCCCCTTCCCTCAGTCGACTCATCATTCAATCCTCGTTCAGCCCCCAGATCCCCAAGGTCCGACATGCCTTTCTCCCCATTTTGGCACAAGTCCTTAGCCAGATCTGCACACAAAGAGTTATCAGTCTTTGGGGGAATTGATTGCACAGGAATTCCTGAGAAAGAGGCAAAACCTCTAAGGAGATGGTCCATTTTCTCGTTTAAAAACCTGAGTTGTAACAACACATGATTAAACGATTCCCTCAGGAGATCGTAAAAGTGCAAAAGATCATTCTTCGCATGGGGTTCTGCTCCACCCATTCCTATGTCTAAAAGGTAGCTCACACAACACTCGTATCTAAACACTCCCACCAGCTTACATTCACATACAACTTCCGGCACAGTCAGCCACTCCCAGGCACTCCAAGAGCCCACAAACTTCTCTCTTTCCCACAATTCACTCAACTATCCAACACCACATCTGCACTCTCACTCACTAGACTAAACACACCCAACAATCATCCACACTTCCTATACGACTCTTTTATCACAACCGCTAGTCTAAACACACTCAGCTACCAACCACACCTTCCTATATGGATGCTTCTTGTCACAAGCAGTCTCATGCGATCTCCTGGGCCTCTTCACCTGATCCACCCCCACAATCCTATCCTCATCAATCAAATCCTATGTATCTCCTATCACACTCTCAGCAGTCGGAACATACAACATGTAACATAAAACATACAGCCAAGCTAAACTATAACAAATACTAGAATTAACTAGCAAAAGAGAAAGTGGGAAATAAAATAAAATAAAATAAACCAAACAGAAAAGGGTCAGATGGCGACAACAGCAGTTCCCTCCGATGCAAAATGCTCAAACAGCATTGCTTCTCTCCCTTTCCCGAGGCAGCAAGATGGGGCGCCCGGCAGCGGCGGGGCCCAGGGGCCCGATGGAGGGGGCTTTCCTTCTCTCCCCTCCCCAAAGGCAGCGGGGAGGGGGCGCTCGGCGGCGGCGGGGGCCCTGGAGGCCCGATGGAGGGGGCCTTCCTTCTCTCCCCTCCCCCAAAGGCAGCGGGGAGGGGGCGCTCGGCGGCGGCGGGGCCCTGGAGGCCCGATGGAGGGGGCCTTCCTTCTCTCCCCTCCCCAAAGGCAGCGGGGAGGGGGCGCTCGGCGGCGGCGGGGCCCTGGAGGCCCGATGGAGGGGGCCTTCCTTCTCTCCCCTCCCCAAAGGCAGCGGGGAGGGGGCGCTCGGCGGCGGCGGGGGCCCTGGAGGCCCGATGGAGGGGGCCTTCCTTCTCTCCCCTCCCCAAAGGCAGCGGGGAGGGGGCGCTCGGCGGCGGCGGGGGCCCTGGAGGCCCGATGGAGGGGGCCTTCCTTCTCTCCCCTCCCCAAAGGCAGCGGGGAGGGGGCGCTCGGCGGCGGCGGGGGCCCTGGAGGCCCGATGGAGGGGGCCTTCCTTCTCTCCCCTCCCCCAAAGGCAGCGGGGAGGGGGCGCTCGGCGGCGGCGAGGGCCCTGGAGGCCCGATGGAGGGGGCCTTCCTTCTTTCCCCTCCCCCAAGACAGCGGGGAGGGGGCGCTCGGCAGCGGTGGGGGCCCTGGAGGCCCGATGGAAGGGGCCTTACCTGTCTCCCCTCCCCCAAAGTAACGGGAGAGGGGCGCTCCAAAAGCGACGGCCCCAGCAGGCCCGATGGATGCACTTCGCTTCTCTCCCCTCCTCCAAGATGCCGGCTGGAGGTAAGGACTCGCGCCCGCGCCGCGGTGGAGCCAGCGAAATTCGAGCCGTCGCTGCTGGCCCCTTATTAAGAGCTTCCCTGGGTCTCCCCAAGTCCCTAAAGGGGCTCGGTGTAGCGGGGAGGGGTCCTACGGGGGGATCGAGGGGAAGATTTTAAATCCCCTTTGGGAGCGGACAAAGGAGGTGCTGCTCCCGCGCCATCTTGGGAAAAAAAAAAAAAAAAAAAAAAATTCCAGGAGAACCTAAAAGAAGCACTTTTCCCTTCTACTCCCCTCTGTTGTGGCTCTGCAGCTGACCTTTTTGAATGCCCGGGTAGGAAAATGGTGGAAGTGAGAAAATGGTGGAAGCATTGGCGCGTCCTCTCTCAATGGAATGACCCCAGGGGCAGCTGAAGCAATAGGCAAGTTACGCATTTGTGTATAGCGCAAATCCCTGAGGGGCGCTCTTGAGGCACTCCCAGGGGCAAAGGGAATGAATGCCTTGATCTGGGGAAAAAACGGTGTCGAAAAAGCCTTCAGGGCTGGACAGGCATTCCTGGGCAACCAGCTGGTCCACTCACTAACCTTGCAGCAGCAATAACAACAAGCAGAGCCTTCGAGCCAGCTGGGGGAGGCAGGAGGAATACTGGCTGCAAGGGATGCTGGGAGATGTAGTGCCCACCTCCTGCTCAAAAGGGCAGCCGCCGAGCAACGGGACTCCAACTCCCAGGGAGCCACATGGCGGCAGAGATTGTGGGCGGAGTATTTCCCAAAAGAGGGGAAGGAATGGAGGCTGGAGGAAAGTAAGTGGGAGATGTTTGCTGGGAAATAAAGTAAAGCACCAAGGAGGGGGAGGGGGAGGAGGAGGAGAAGAAAGGAGGAGGAGGAGGAGGAGGAGGAGGAGGAGGAGGAGGAGAAGAAAGCAAAGGGATTTGGAGGGAACTTTGAGGACAGCCCAAAGATCTTCTTGCACGGGAAGCATGTAGGGCCCTTTCCCACAGTCCTATTCCCAGAATATCGTGACAGTGTGTATTTATTTATTTAGAACTTTTATATACCGGTCTTCTCTACCTCCGCAGAGGGACTCAGTCCGGTTCACAACAGAAGATTCATAACAAAAGTTTAAAAACATCACATAATATACTAACACATTAAAATACAATCATAAATTACATAAGGCCAAGTCATCAAAATGAAGTCACAATTCATCGCTATCCGTCCGTGTGGTCAGGAGTTATTGACTCACTCATCAAATGCCAAATTCCAGAGCCAAGTTTTCACTCGTTTTCTAAAAGTCAGGAGAGAAGGGGCAGTTCTAATCTCCAGTGGGAGAGAGTTCCAGAGCCGAGGGGCCACCATCGAGAAGGCCCTGTCCCCTGTCCCCACCAGATGTGATTGCGAGGGTGGTGGGACCAAGAGGGTGGTTAACAACCTTGATGGTTCATAGGGGAGAATCCATTCGGACAGGTAAACTGGGCCGGAGTAGTTTAGGGATTTATAGTTCAACACCAGGACTTTGAATTGTGCTCGGAAGCTAATTGGCAGCCAGTGGAGCTGGCGCAACAGAGGAGTAGTATGCTCCCTGTACCCCGCTCCTGTTAGTAATCTGGCTGCCACACGTTGGACTAATTGCAGCTTCCAGGCAGTCTTCAGAGGCAACCCCACGTAGAGAGCATTGCAGTAGTCTATACGGGATGTAATCAGAGCGTGTACTCAGGTAACCCAATTCAAAGCAGATATTGTAGGATTTATTTGCCTTCATTATGGCTGTGGGGAAGGGCCTTTGGATGAACCGTTTTCAACTAGATTATATGGCCGTGTAGTTTGGGGGAGGGGGTTGGGGCTTGCCAAAATACTGTTTGCTTACACTTGAAAATTACCTTGGGCCGGCCCTGAATAACCCTCAATTTATCCATGAGTCATATCGAAATCCAAAATCTTGGCCCCAAAACCTGGCCTTGACTTACATATGAAGTTGACTTATATGTGAGTATATACAGCAATTTCCATTTCCTTTTGCTCATTCTAGTCCTCTCCGCTGCAATAGCAGCAAACAGGTTTGCTCTCCATTTTCCATTATGGCCCTTCAGGTAGTTGGTGAAGGCTATCATAATAGATCGTCTGACTATTCCTCCGGAACTGAGTTTTATTACTGAACTTTTTAGGGGACATTTCGGTAGACATTTTCTCAGGATTTAGCAGTTCCTCTTGTGGCACAAGCATGCATAAAGCCTCGATTCCCTTGAATACCTTAGCTCTAGGAGGTCAGTATAAGTGTACTTCAGGCATGAGCATTTCTTTTCAAGTACGATCAGCTTTATCTGAAACTTCACTGATTTGCAGTCTAATTGGTGGCTACGGGAGTTTCACAGTCCTTTAAACTTCACACTATTTCTGGTGCTCCGGCCTTCTGGAAACTTACAGCTAATCATGACACAGAAACCTGAGAGGCATATATTCAGGAGGAGACTGTCAGTTTTCTTCAGGAAAATAACAAGGCCTCTACTGGAAAGAGATGAAAATTTATTTCTCTCTATAATATGACATCTTTGCCTTGTGCTGAATAAAGCTTACAACCAACAGCTGAACAGCAGGAAGACAACATGAAGGGGGAAAGAAAAACAGAGTGAAGGAGGCATGGATTGCTCTTTATCGGTGGTGCTTTTGCAAGAGAGCAAAAGGGCACATGCCAATTAGTTATCAGCAGGCTCTCAACATTGCTGTAAATCCAGGAATTAGAAGCTAAAGGGTAATTTTCACCTGGCAAAGGAGCACAAGAGAAAAGCATGAAACAATTCCTGCTCCTCGGCCTCAGAAGACCATCCTCTTAACCCTTCTGCACTTTTCTCCACACTGACAGCTTCCAAAGTTCTGTGGTGGTACCAGAGCCCTGCCCTTTTGAATCGGTCCTTCTGAATGTGTCACCCAGGGACTTGGATGCTGAAACTCCCAATTAGGGCTCTGAAATGTCTTTTAATAATAATAATAAAAGGTCTGTCATTCCAGGTGCACTCTGATATATTTGACATCTCTAAAAGCAAGAAAACTGCACTGGAATAGCAATAAAATATTAAATAATTTGCATCGGGAGAATTAAATTTCTCCTCTCAGGTATTTAAAATACAACACTGACCACACAATGACCTTATGGCAAATTACTAGAAACAGGGAAAGATAAACTCCAAGTACAATTTGCAGATGAAACATGAAATGTTTCAGCACCGGGACTGTGGCGCAGCTGGCTGAGTGTCAGCTGCATTAAGATCACTCTGACCAAAAAGGTCATGAGTTCGAAGCCAGCCCGGGTTGGAGTGGGTTTCCAACCAATTGTGTGTAGCCTGTTGTCGACTTTTGCAACCCAAAAGACAGTTGCATCTGTCAAGTAGGAAAATAACGTACCATCTTAAAGTGTGGGGAGGCTAAATTAACTGATTTATGAGGCTATAAAGAAGACTCCAGCAAAGCATTCCAGCGGGAAAGCATGCGGGGAATGCGGAAGCGCTTCATCAGCATCGCAGATGGACGATGAAAGCGACAGCTCCCCTGGTGGCCAGAAAAAATTAAATAGCCTCTGTGTATGTCTGTATATGTTTGTATGTCAAAATTGGCATTGAATGTTTGCCATATATGTGTACACTGTAATCCGCCCTGAGTCCCCTGCGGGGTGAGAAGGGCAGAATATAAAAGCTGTAAATAAATAAATAATAATAAATAAAGTGATTGGAAGGTGGTTTTTTTTGTTTAAATAAACAAATGCCTACACCACACACACACAATACATGTTTATCACTTTTGTAATATCATTTTGTGGGGACTGCAACAGTAGAGGGAGGTATTTGTTGGTTAGGACCCTCGCAAATGAACCTATCTACCCCTGCCCCCTGAAATTTCTGTGCATATCTAAGGCCCCTTCTACACTGCCTCAGAGATCAAATCTAGGATAGTCCAAAACCCATAAAACACAATTACATGGCTATAGGTTAGGCCAGTGATTCTCAAAGTGTGTTCCAGGGAGCCCTTAGGGCTCCAGGAAGCATACTGAGGGGCTTGACTGAAATACTGTCAAGTTTATGTTGGTTAAAATTGTTCTTCATTTTAAATATTATATTATTATTTCTATCTTTCTTTGCACTACAAATGAGATATGTGCCATGTGCATAGGAATTTGTTCATGTTTTTTTCCAATTAATTCACGCAAACTCTCTCCATCCATCTGCCACTGGCCCAACCTTTTTTGTCAAATTTCAAAACATAATGCGTCAGAACGTTTGCCCATGCCTGATATATATATATACAGTATATATAACATAATATGTAAAAATTTATTGGGGCTTCACGAGAAATTCTGGCTTCAAAAAGGCCCCCACAGCTGAAAAAGTTTGAGAACCCCTAGATTAGGCTATCAAGTATGTTTAATCTATCTATCTAACACCTTTCTACATATATGTGTACATTTTATTGCATATTTTTAATACGGGCAATCAAAATACCTGCGAACCTGCATTCCTACATATGATTGTTTATATTGGAGCAATTCAAATGCCTGCAAAGCTATAATCCTACATATGATTTTTTTTATGCCGGAGGAATCCAAATAGTTGCACACCTACATTTCAACACATCATTTAAAAAAATACCAGAGCAACCCAAATACAGTAGACTCTTGGTTAACTGGAATCCAAGCAACCAGAACTCTCAAACAAACGGCAAAAAATGAATAAATAATATGGCATTAACAAAGCTGAGTTTAAGCCGTTCTCAATAAATTTTCCCCAAACTTTATCAAAATCATTTTCCATCCATACCCCTTTCTTGACTCTTAACCTACATGTCAATTTATCATTTATTGCTATTTTCCATAATTCTTTATACCATTCTTCAATTGATATGTTTATTTTACCTTTCCAATTCTTCGCTATCAGTAATCTTGCTGCAGTTAACATGTTATCTATTGCATCTTTCTCTGTTTTTATCAATGTCTTAACATTATATAGTGACAACAATGCAATACTTGCACTTTTCCCTATCTTCATATCCATTATAGTTTCTATCTCTCCAAATATCTTCCCCCAAAATTAATTTACATATTTACATTGCCACCACATATGTATATATGTACCCACCTCCTGGCAACCTCTCCAACAATTTTTTGTGGAATTCCTATTAATATTTGCAATATTTACTGGTGTTAAGTACCATTTCCAAACCAATGGCTTAAAAGAATTAGACGGGAAATTACCTCCACAAGAAGAAATGGTATTTTGGAAAGAGAATGCAAATTGAAGTGGCTCAGAAGGGGGGGGGCACAGAGGTGGGGGGGGATATACAAGATATATATACACTTTGGTTGATGTAATGAATTGAGGATGGAATATAAGATTATTGAAGGTATTGATATATTGATGTATTCTAAGAAAACCAATAAAATGTTTGGGGGAAAAAACAAAGCTGAGTTTATAATACAGTAAAGTGGTGTTACATTAAGTTGTTTCTCTTTTTTGTCTTTATTTGGGTGTATTTCAATAGTAATATCAAATCAATACAGAGTTTATGATATGGTTTATTTCTTTTGCTGGTCTATGACCGAAATAAATTATTTGATTTGATTTGGATATGGTATAGTACAGGACATAGGATTAGATAGGCCTATTTTTAATAATCTCAAGCAACCATGAACTACATTTATCTGGCATCTAACTGCTGGTTAACTGAGAGTCTACTGTACTGAGAAAACCAGTTGTCATGATACGATTTCAAAATAGACTCAGATGTATGGAGACCTCAGGATCAAATGCAATAAAATAACTTCTGATATTTATAGTCTGGAGCACAGCTTCAGCTCTTGTCATTCTTGAAAGCTTTGTAGGGAAATTTAGAGCCTTTGTGAAAAGAGAGCATTCTACAAGTGCTTAATAACTCATATACAACGATGCTACAAGCAAGGAAACAAAACACTAAATATTAACAACTGGCTTCCTGAGCATTGCAATGGCAGCTGATGCCCCCATTATTTGGTTAAGCCCCTGACAGAATGATTAATATATATTATTTTAGCAGTGAATGATGAAGAGAAACAACACGTAAAAGAACAGCAGCATTGATACATAAATGACCAAAGACTTGGATACATCTTAAATTACAAGCAAACTGCTCCACTATATTTTGATTTAAATGACAACTTATGCCAAAGCAGTAAAACTGGAAAATGTGTAGTCAATACAGTAATAAGACTCTGTATCACTTTGAGTAACTTATTGATGGCTGTGCTGTAAAATGGGTCTAATACTGCTAAGCTGTGAATAGATAGGGTTTTTTTTTTTTGAGAAAAGGTGTTTTTGTCCTTTGCATAAAAATAAAAGAGAAAAATGTTCAAGACATTATGTCTGGGGGATGCAAACACTATATTTGAAAGTGGCTTCTGAATATATTATGGCACCTCATGTATAATGTCCCATACTTCAAATACTCACCTCTTTATCTTCTGTCACACAGCAAAGTTGAGGTTGAGGAAAAAAACTGAAATAAGTGAGGGCTTTCATTATTTCTGAATAATATGGTCTCTCAAAGCAGCCTACCTTTGTTTTCCAGTTTGAGTTCTTCCGCTAGTAAGCTGTCTTGTCTATTGCCAAGTACAAATGCCAGGAATGAGAGGATGAGGGCATCCAGGACTCCAATAATGGCCAGAATATACGCCCAGCGGATCGAACAAGCGCCCAGTGTGTACTTGTCTGTCTTGTCACCACACATCCGTTTCACCTCTTTGGCATCCCAGCCATCAGGATAAATCATACAGCCAAGGACAAGGCAGGCAGCTGGGAAGGAAAAAACAGAAAGAGAAAAAAAGAAGGCAATAAAAATGTGTATTTGCTACGTCTTCATTGTATTTCACAACTACACACTTATGAATTTGTTCAGTCTCACAATCTTTCTCATGCTTTGTTCTCAAAATGTTCAACTTTGTGACTCAGGGACTTCATAAGCAGATCATTTCAAAATACTTTGTCAGCTCCAATCCTGTCAATTACAACAAAGCACCCCAATGACTCTTTTGTCTGCTTTTCATCATTTCTGAACCTGTTCCACGAATGCGCTTGCAAGCCAAATGGGGAAACTAGTACTCCCACTGACAGCACAGAGCAAATGGGAATACTCTAAATTAAAAGTCTGTCAAACTTCTCAATGGAAACTCACAGGCAGAGCGAAGGCCTTGGGTTTTTACCCACATTAAACACCAATGAAACAAGATGTTGAACCAGGATGAAAAAAGTGATTTACACACAGGATGAAATATACAGTCCACATCCACTCCTGGACACAGCATATTATTTGATAACACAGAAATGCTGGACCACTCTCACAACCACCATGTCAGGCTACACAGAGATGCCATTGAAATCCTCAAGCATGTGGACAATTTCAACAGAAAGGAAGAAACCATGTAAATGAACAAAATCTGGTTACCAGTATTAAAAAACTCAAAAATTACAACAGCACAACAACAGAGCGTAAACAATCAGGCACATCAAATCACCCCCAACAAAAGATTCCCCCCAGGCACTTCCAAGCCATTAAATGCTAATCAAGGTGGTCAATTGAAACATTCACACCTAGCTGCAGCAGACAAGAGTCCTTTGTCCCACCCTGGTCATTTCACAGATATATAAACCCATTTTCCTACTTCCAACAGACCTCACTACCTCTGAGGATGCTTGCCATAGATGCAGGCGAAACGTCAGGAGAAAATGCCTCTAGAACATGGCCATATAGCCCGGAAAAACCTACAACAACCCACTCCTAGTTTGTTGAATCTTGATTAAGGTTCTCAATGAAATGAAGGATTTGTATATGTAGCCCAACAACGTATCATGTATAAGTTGTATAGCACTTTGTAGGAGCCCCTGGTGGCGCAGTGGATTAAAGCCCTGTGCAGGAAGGACTGAAGACCGACAGGTCACAGGTTCGAATCCGGGGAGAGGCGGATGAGCTCCCTCTACCAGCTCCAGCTCCTCATGCGGGGTCATGAGAGAAGCCTCCCACAAGGATGATAAAACAACAAAACATCCTGGCGTCCCCTGGGCAACGTCCTTGCAGACGGCCAATTCTCTCACACCAGGAGTGACTTGCAGTTTCTCAGGTCGCTCCTGACACGACCAAAATAGCACTTTGTTAATTTCTTCTCTGCTGCCTCTTCCCTTTGCAAAAGAGAGACAGAGAGCTCCGTCAACCTTAGGTTATAAGGCAGAATGTGCATAACATTTTGGAAATACTTTCTACCTCAGCCCCAGCCTTCTGCAATCTTCTAATCAACTTTTCTGGTTATTATATGCTGCTCACATATCTAGTGGTAGTAGTCGACCTTGGTAGTAATTTCATTTGGTTTGATTGGAAGAATACATAAATGACAGAGCTCCTAAAAAGATTAAATATGAATAAAATATAGTCAGGAAAATGCAGCTTTTTTTCCTTCAGCTATTTAATTATAAGCCCTGAACAACATGGGAATGAGAATTAGGAAAGAGAATGAAATGGAAACCACACCAAAAGAAACACAAACAGCTACTTTCCTCACTTAAGCAATGCAAAACTATTTACACCATATTTTTATACAATCCTAGTGATGATATAATGAATTTTAAATATAATATTGGAGAAAGAAGAATGGTTTCAGTGCAATGACTATTTTGGTAAATTACGTAATCAAAGTTTTCACCTGACGTATTTGAAGCACTGGTTACTCCAAATTAGAGTACACCCAATCCATCAACAGCATTCAGGTGCTGATTTAACATTCCACAATTGATAACTTATAGTCCAACTGGGGCTTCCAACAGGATTCCAGCAACAGATTTGATGAAACCCAATACTGGTCTAGCCTCGCAATTCCAGCCCTCAAACTCCTGTTGTTCACTTTGGCCTTTTATCCACAAGATCCCTGACTAGATCTGGTGCTTGGGCCTCAAGGTGATCACTATACTGTACCGGTGACTTGTTGATGAGTTTTTTTTTCATATCAGGAGTGGTATGAGAAACTGCAAGTTGGTTCTGGTGTGAGATAACTGGCTGTCTGCAAAGACGTTGCCCAGGGGTTGCCTGGATGTTTTACCATCCTGTGGAAGGCTTCTCTCATGTCCCCATATGAGAAGCTGGAGCTGACAGATGGGAGCTCACTCCACTCCCTGGATTCGAACTGCCGACCTTTCAGTCAGCAGTCCTAGTGGCACAAGCAGTCCTAGTGGCACAAGCAGTCCTAGTGGCACAAGGGTTTAACCCATTGTGCCACTAGGGGCTCCTGTTGATCAGTGAGTTCAATGTGGTAAATAGGATCAATTCCTTGAATTCTGTCTACATCCCCAGCTCCCAAAAATCTATCTCAGTGGTTCTCAACCTGGTGTCCCCAGATGTTTTTGGCCTACAACTCCCAGAAATCCCTGCCTGTTTACCAGCTGTTGGGATTTCTGGGAGTTGAAGGCCAAAACATCTGGGGACCCACAGGTTGAGAACCACTGATCTATCCAGTTTCTTCCTAATTGGCCTTGACTCTGTTGCTGCTTGACCTAAGCAACTCCTTGCCAGACCAATGTTTACCCCCACCCCCCACCCCCATACCTGTATCATCATAGTCCTTCCTTCATAGGATTATGAAAACTCTGACTGGTTTGCCAAGCCCCTCAATTCACAGATGCATTTTCAAATACATTTTTGGTAACATAATATTTATTAATTAAAATATAATTCTTATCTTCAGTCCACAAAATGATGGCCGCAAAGTCAACCTGTGCATACCTGCCTTGAATGGTCAGACTTTTCCATCCCTCTCAAAGATTCAGGAAATTTTGTCTGTGCAACAAAGTCTACTTTTGTCTTCACCTACCATTCCTTTACACACCCAATGCCCTCATGGGTTAGTACCAAAAGCAATGCACTCAAAGGCATAAAAGATCACCACTCATCCAGTATCCTTTCCTTCAACAAATATGTGTTCTCCCATTTCTCCAAATGCCCTGTGTCCATTTTAACATTAAAAAACCATGGTGGAATATCAGGGAAAGCAGCAAGAGTGGCAGCAGACATAAATAAATGGATCTCCTCACAAACTTCTTTGTATGCCAGAAAAGCAAATGCAAATTTAGTCCTTTACACAACTGTAATGGTAATGAAGTACTATTTATTCACCCATCTGTAAAGGATGCTTATAAATGTTTTATTGGGATTGGATGGGGAATTTGAACAGATTCTTGAAGTAGGAGATGATTCTAGCATTCGAGATGGATGCATGAGCTCTCGTGAAGATTGGGAGGAGGAAGAAAGGGAGTCGTTGCTGAGGAATCCAGGAGAACAGGTTTTGAAGGAGAACACTTGATGATTATATTAAACTTGTGGATGCGCAGCTCCATTGCTTTATATATTTATTTTCCCCACATGCATACTGCTTTGAGATTTTCCCATTTCTCTCTCTGTCCTGCGGTCATTTATTTCCCCCCTCTGTTGATATTTACAATTTATATGAGCTTTTCAATGGATGGGTCAGATCAAAAATTGATGTGAAGGGCAACAGCCAAAATCCACATCAATGCTACTTTGCTGATACATTATCAAACTGCCACTGGGCATTGTAGCCACTGAATTCAACTGCTACATCTGCTCTTATCACCAGTGCGGAGAATATACTATCAATTTTCTCTGGCAGGTGGAGGTATTTGTTAAGCCGTGCTATGGTAAATATGAGGGTTGGAACTTCAATAGTGGCAACACTGCTATAAAGACGCCACGTAATGAAGCCAAAAAATGTCACGTATACCACACAATAGTTAAACACCAACCTTACCTATGAGCAAAAAAACTTGCCCTGAGTAGCCTGTGGGCTGAGAAAGGCAGTACATCAATATAGTAAATAAATAAATATGTCACGCGCATGCGGAGTGACACGAAGAACTGAGCCTCGTACTATATCATTTGACGGAAATGCAGAAATGGCTATGATACGATGCTACTCGTACCCTCATCCAGATAGACACAGCAGCCAGGCACTCGTCCAGCACCCGAGAGGCCTCCTTGGAATTGGGTGGAAATGAGTAGTAGAGTTGTGTGTCATCTGCAAAGAGGTGGCACCCAACTCCAAAACTCCGGATGACCTCTCCCAGCGGTTTCATGTAGATGTTAAAAAGCATGGGAGACAGAATGGAGCCTTGCGGGACCCCACAGGTCAAGGGCCAGGGGTCCGAGCAGGCGTCTCCCAGATTCACCAACTGGGATCGACCCTCCAGGAAGGATCGGAGCCACGACAGAACCGTGCCCCCGAGACCCATCCCAGAGAGACGACCCAGAAGGATACCATGATCGATGGTATCGAAAGCCACTGAGATGTCCAAGAGAACCAGCAGAGTCACACTCCCCCTGTCCAGCTCTCTACGGAGGTCATCCACCAAGGCCACCAAGGCTGTCTCGGTGCCATGACCAGGCCTGAAACCAGACTGTGACTGATCTAGGTAGTTGATGTCATCCAAAAAGCCCTGGAGCTGGGAGGCGACCACCCGCTCCAGCACCTTACCCAAAAAAGGGAGGTCTGTAATTGTTCAGCACCAAGGAGTCAAGGGAGGCCTTTTTGAGGAGTGGGTGGACCACAGCCTGCTTCAAATTAGATGGAAAAATCCCCTGCTCCAACGATGCATTAATGATCAACACAAACGAATCAACTAAACCCTCCCTGGCCGATTTAATTAGCCAAGATGGGCAAGGGTCTAGAGGCGAAGTGGTCACCCTCACAGCTCCAAGGACTTCTTCCACGGTCTCAGGAAGAACAAGCCTAAAAGAATCCCATGAAATTGGACAAGCAGATGCCTCAATCACCTCATCTGGAACTGTGATGAAGTTGGAGTCGAGCTCGAGATGTATCTGAGCAACTTTGCCTGCAAAATGGTGTGCGAACTCGCAACACCGAGTTGTTGGGTCGTCGAAGGTCTCCTCCACCACAGGTGGATGAAGCAGTTCCCCGACAACCCGAAACAGCTCCAATGATCTATTTGCTGCAGACGCTATACGGGTGGTCGTGAAAGATTCCCTGGCCACCTAAATAGCCACGGAGTATGCCTTAAGAGAGGCTTTAGCCCGAGCTTGGTCAGATTCGTCCCAGGATTTCCTCCAAATGCGCTCTAGCCCCCTTCTCGTGTGCTTAATCACAGCCAGCTCCCCAGTGAACCAGGGAGGCGGCTTGTCACGACGCAACGAGATGGGGCGTTCGGGAGAGATCGTATCTATCACCCTGGAATCTCCCTATTGTAGAGATCCACCAGGGCATCGACAGAATCGCCAGGCTCCATGGCAGGAAGAACCCCAAGATTCCTCAGGAATCCATCCGGATCCATCAGACTCCTGGGGCGGACCATCTTAATCTGTCCTCCACCCCTGCGAAGGTTGAGGGTCGCAGAAAGTCTAAAACTGATCAGATAAAGTTCCAACCCTTATATAAGTTTGCCGATGGTCTTGTCATTGCTTGACAAATGTTCCTCAAAGTGCTGACTTGGGTGGTCAGAGAACTTATTTGGAAGTCAGCTGCCAAAGCAAATTTATCAAGTAAAGTAAGATTGGATATCTGAGACTTCAGCTCTGGGGATGGAGGATGCCAAGTTCCCCACATAGTCATGACACTGACACGAAGAGAAATGTCCTCATGTTTCTTTTATAAACTGGTCTGATAGAACAGGTATCTAAATGATATTAGTTTCCCCAAAGTGCTAACATTTTAATGCTTTTTACCAGAATAGAATCATAGAATAATAGAGTTAGAAGAGACCACATGGGCCAACTAGTCCAACCCCCTATCATGCAAGAAAAGCACAATCAGATGAATAAAAAAACCCTGATGATGACTGAAGCAGCAGTATCTTATTCATTATTACTTTCTGCAAACTCTTTTTTAGCCATGGCTTGGAATGTTCAAACGCAGCTTCAAGGTCCTACAACCATATCAACATATATCAACAAACATTTAATGATGTTTGAAGTTTTGCGATCAGGAAATTAAGAGAAAAGAGGCAGTGCGCTGCTGATGAGATCTTAACCACATTTTCATTTCAGAACTCAAGTCTTGGAATATCTGAACCAGAAATTAAACTGGGGCCCCTTCCGCACAGTTGTATAAAATCCACATTGAACTGGTTTATATGGCAGTGTGGACTCAGATAACTCAATTCAAAGCAGATATTGTAGATTATATGGCTGTGTGGAAGGGCCCAGGGACAGTTTTAAGTAGGCACTGGTACTACATTAAAATGTATTAAGTGGTTAGAGTGCAGATCATGAACCTCTGTTCCCACAGATTGTGTTGGATTGTGACTCCTCTCAGCCCCAGCAAATATGTCCAGTGGTCAGGTTGATAGGAATCATAAATCAATAGCATCAGGAGAGCAACAGCTTCTTTACCTTGCACTGGAAATTATATGTTTTTAAAAGATTTAATTTAAAATCATAAAAGGGACATGAGTTGGGAGGAAGATTTGAAAACAGAGAAGGAGAAAGAAATGGAGATACAGTGTAGATTGCGTAACCATTATCCAAAATGTTTGGGACCAGCAGTGATTTGGATTTTGTTTTTGTTTTTTTAGTTGAATATCTGTGTTTGCATATATGTCTATAATGAGATATCTTGGAGATGGGACCCAAATCTAAATTCAACATTCATTTATGTTTCATATATACCTTAAATGCATAACCTGAAGGCCATCTATATATATATAAATGCTCTGTGCATAATGAGTACCTTAAAAACAAAAGAACCAATGAACGAAATCACACCAAATTTGGCAACAAAACGTCTCACAACACAAGGAGTGACCATCACTCAAAAATTATGATTTTGTCATTTGGGAGTTGTAGTTTCTGGGATTTATAGTTCACCTACAATCAAAGAGCATTCTGAACTCCATCAACGATGGAATTGAACCAAACTTGGCACACAGAACTCCCATGACCAACAGAAAATACTGGAAGGGTTTGGTGGGCATTGACCTTGAGTTTGGGAGTTGTAGTTCACCTACATCCAGAGAGCACTGTGGACCCAAACAATGATGGATCTGGACCAAACTTGGCACAAGCACTCAATACGCTCAAATATGAACACAGATGGAGTTTGGGAGAAAATAGACCTTGACATTTGGGAGTTGTAGTCACTGGGATTCACAGTTCACCTACAATCAAAGAGCATTCTGAACCCCATGAATGACAGAATCGAGGCAAACTTCCCACACTGAACCCCCATGACCAACAGAAAATACTTAAGGCCATCCAATCCAACTCCCTTCATCAGGGCAAGAAAATGTCATCAAAGTCCTCCTGACAAAGAGCCATCCAGCCATAGCTATAGATAGATATGATTCACACACAGATCATAGATTTGAAAGGGACCCCTAAAGAAGGACGATTATATGTTGCATGTTCCAGAGTAGGCAAAGCAGACAATCTCCATATCAACACTGACAAAGAAACAGCAAGAAATACTGTTTACCCACAAGCAGAAAGACATTACAAATATTAGAAACCAACACTTCCTCATTACTTTATTTTCCAGATCACCAGACTAGGCCACAGCAACGTGTGGCAGGGGACAGCTAGTTTTAGATAATATTTTAAATAATTTTGCACATGAAACATCTTTTTTACATGGTACCATCTGAATTATTTCTACCTCCCACAATGACAATTTTGGATTTCAGGTGATTTCAGATTTCCAGATAAGGGATCCTCAACCTCCCTGATAAAGGGACAAGACCCTTCGTTCAAAAAAGGAATATTCTTTATCATGATTAAGACAATAAATCTCTGGAAATAGAAACTCCATTGCTAGAAAGCAGTCAAAGCAAGAGAGGATAAATATTAGAAAATCATAAGGACATTAAAGACTTAAAATAGGAGCTTGCAAACATAGCAGCAGATGGGGAAATGTGTAAACAAACAGATGCAAACTATTAAACTAGTCCATCCTCCTCCATTCCAAAACTCATGAATTTCCTTTTATGAAATCATAAGGGATTACTATGAAGACAGTCAAACTTTGAAAATATAGGGTCATTATCTGTGATAAATTAAATTAGGATTCAGCACTGGCTTGTTTAGGGCTGAGTGATGTTAAAATGTTAAATGTAATAGGAATATTTTCAGCAGCCGACTGCATTGCTCATGCATATCCATTGCAACCTTTTCCTCTCCCTTTCCCTGAGGAGAAATGCTACATACGTTGAACTGTTATGTGTTATTATTATGTTGCAAATCCGTATGAGAATAGTTGCTTGGTGACAGAATCTCAATAGAGGGAAACCTTATGCCTGTTCATCTGCAGAACTAACCTGAAGGCAAATATGTGACACGCATACAGGTCTTGCCAACAGAAGTCATTGTGTGCCCACCAGCTTCCCAGACTTTCACATGGTGAGCATGAAGGTCAGTAAGACGCTTTGTAATCCCTTTTAGCATAATGAATAGTGAGTTCCAGTGACTGGTAACCTTGAAAACCAGTTTCTAAATTACAGGCATACCTCAATTAACAAAGCCTCTGGCAAAGAAGCTCATTTTTATTGTCTTTTTATGCCCTTTCAAACCCTCTCTGTGCTTTAACCTTTGTCTAACTGAAAGTATTTTAGCATACGAATAGAGAGGATAATAATAAATAATAATAAACTTTATTTAATACTCCGCCACCATCTCCCCAACGGGGACCTGGGGCGGCTTACATGAGGCCAAGCCCAACAGCAAATTACAAAAAATAAAACCAAAACACAACAACAACACAGCAAAATACATAAAACATATATAGTAAGCAATATAAAATGCAAAACAAAATCATTCACAATCACAGTGACATTGAGCGGGCCGCATGTTCAGGATAAAATACTAAAAACTAAAAACTCAAGATGAGATAGGAATGGAGCAGATTATTTGTGAGGGAGAAGCTCATAAGGGATGGGGTCATAAAAATATGCCTTCATACAAGCGGGGGGAATTGTATTCTGAGAACAAAACGTTCCCAGGATGTTGAAGGAGGGCTTGAGAAACTCAGACACCTGTGTACATGCAGTAAACAATCCATTAAGATGTTTACTTAATGCCTAATTTGAGTCCCGTCACATCCCATAATAGCCACCTGCATAGAGATGTAAAATTTCTGGAAATTTCAGGAAAAAATGAATTTTTCAGAAAATTGAAAAACACAATATTATGAACTTCTATAGATGAAAAGTAACACTGTTACTTTATGAACATAAAATGAATTATATATTACTCAGTTTGCCATAACATTGGGCTGTTTGATATATTAAAATATTCATAACATAATTACAAATTGAATTTCTTTTATTTTTGTTCTTACTGTAAATGGAGCTACCAAGTTTCTGAGCTCTAAGGAATGCCTGAACTATAACCTCTTTGGTTTGTTCGTGTGAAGAACAGTCTATTAAGACTTTAGCTGGGAAATAAATGGATTCTGCTCTAACAGAAGTTGCTGTAATTGTGCTCGACGTCTTAGAAGATGGAAGATATGGAACAGGTACCTCCAGAATGCTTTTCCTGAATATGTGTTAGAAGCAAAACCGAGAAAAGGAGAAACAGATAGGTATGCCTCATCAACTAGCCCACTTGCAGGCATATTTTTAAAAAAACATTGCATTTTGGAAAAATATTTCTGGGGTCCCTAGAAGATTCACATATTTTTGTTCACTTAGGCATGGCTTTACTGACTTAGTTGTTTCTTACAATACACATATTGTTAGTTCTGGGCAAAACGTTCTCTGAAACATATTGATGTGTCCTTCTTTTATATGGTATAGCAACTAATACCTATTCTTATATCTGATACCAATTTTTCTGTTAAAAGAGTAATGCACAGGAATACACCCACTTTGTTAACTGAGGTATATCCATACAGTGAGATTTGTCTACCAAATACAGCAACAAGTGGAAGCTTCCAGGTATGCCGCAATGGAAGGGGCCTATATGCATGTCCTATAGCACCGGGACTGTGGTGCAGCTGGCTGTCAGCTGCATTAAGATCACTCTGACCAAAAGGTCACGAGTTGGAGTGTGCCCGGGTTGGAGTGTGTTTCCAACCAATTGTGTAGCCTGTTGTCAACCTTTGCAACTCGAAAGACAGTTGCATCTGTCAAGTAGGAAAATTAGGTACCACCTGAAAGTGTGGGGAGGCTAAATTAACTGATTTATGAGGCCATAAAGAAGACTCCAGCAAAGCATTCCAGCGGGTAAGCATGTGGGGAATGCGGAAGTGCTTCATCAGTGTCGCAGATGGACGATGAAAGCGACAGCTCCCCTGGCAGCCAGAAAAAGTTAAATAGCCTCTGTGTATGTCTGTATATGTTTGTATGTCAAAAATTGGCATTGAATGTTTGCCATATATGTGTACACTGTAATCCGCCCTGAGTCCCCTGCGGGGTGAGAAGGGTGGAATATAAAAGCTGTAAATAAATAAATAAATAAATAAATAAATGTCCCTTTCTGTCCCATTTCCACAACCATCTATCAAAATGATACATTAAGGGGTTATTCTGATCAATACAGGATGCTGGGGGGGGGGGGGGATAGGAGAAGAAACGTGGCTTACTTTAATTAAAATTCACACCTGTATATGAACCTAATTTTAGTCCCATCACACCCCATAATAGCCTCCTACATATAGATGTAAAATTTCTGAAAATTTCAGGAAAAAATGAATTTTTCAGAAAATTGAAAAATGCAATATTATGAACTTCTATAGATGAAAAGTAACTTTATGAACATAAAATGAATTATATATTACTCAGTTTGTCATAACACTGGACAGTTTGATATATTAAAATATTCATAATATAATTACAAATTGAATGTCTTTTATTTTTGTTCTTATTGCAAACGGAGCTACAAGTTTCAGCGCTCTAAGGAACGCCTGAACTATAACCTTATCTCCATTTATCAACTTCAGTAAAACAGGGGAAATTATTTTGTCTCTGCTAATTCTTCATGATATCAAGCAGGAATAATGCACTTACTTTCATAAAAACAATGAAGGTATTGGACATTATAAAGCAGCTTTGAGATTACTTGAATCTGTGGCGGCCACAAAATGCACAGCACCAATGTGTGCTGCGCATTTTTAAAAGCTGCAAGAAAGTCCTAATTAAGTGAAATAATGTGCTGTAGCAGATACCAGTGTATCTCAGATCCAGAGAAAAATCGGCTTTGCAAAATGAAGAATGCACTGTAGACACATGCTTTTGCTGAAGTGCATTATTGACTGCAGAAAGGGGTGTGCTGAAAAGCACCCCAAGGGCATGGCTGGGCAGCAGGGGGGTAACTGCACCCCCTGGGAGGGGTAATTGATTACCTCTGCTGCTGTCACTCCCTCCCCCCATCTGCCATATGTCTCTGGAGCGCTGATGCGCATCTCTTTATGAACAGGAAAAAATCCACAGACTGGTTTGAGGCCAGGTCTCATGGTTAATATAAATATTCATCTGGCCTCAAAACAGTTCCATACCTCTCAATCTAATCACCCGCACAGCAAAATCAGTTTCAAGCTGCATTATAGTATCAGTATAAGTGTGCCCCAAGAAAAGGAAACTAGGACTGTGAATTATAATATTAGTCTTCCATCAAAGTCTTCTTCTTAGATTCTGGGGCAATACATACATGGCCACCTTGCCTTGACATCTTAATTATTACTTAAAAATGATTTTTTTTCATTATCCACCTTTCCCAGTTTTTTTCAGGAAAAAATACGTTTGGGGTGGGGGTGGGGGAAAAGAATCCTTCCATTTTTTTTTCATTTTTTCTGTCCCTCCCACATCTCTAATCCTGCTTCCACATCACATTGTTCAAGAGGTTCCTCAAGCTTTTTTGGGGGGTGGGGGGGAGACAAAGAGTGTCATAGGTGGAAGAGGAAGCAAAAAAAGTTCCCATTGCAAGAATTTTGATTTACTCATAGGTTATAAGCCAGTGAGTTGATGTACAAAGAAAAAATGTGCTTTTAGTGTCAAGTATAAACCTGAATTTGCATCTTGTTACCTCTTCTATTTTGCTGTAGAAAAATAGGCTGACAGCTCTGACTAAAAATAAAGATCTGCTTAAGGACAGAAGAATGAGCAATATTTTCTATTACACCTCTTGGGCTACTTCTGCAATAAAGAATTTCTTGCTGCTGATGCATTCCTTTTTAAAAAAAAGTTTGCTGAAATAGAATTAAAATTAATATTTTAAAATATTTTTTCTTCCATATATTTTTTCTTTCTGTTACTTTCCTACTTTACTATCTTCTTCTGATTATTCTCCCTCTTTCAATGTACTTATACCTAATTTTAAATATTAATAAAAACCTTTTTAAAAAAAAAACAAAACAAAACCCAAGTATTTGATAAAATGGGATTATATCCCCCCCCCCCCCTGTTTATAACAATAAAATAGGTCTATTTCTATAAAAAAAAGACAGAAGTGGTCCTTTAAAGCACTGGTTCTCAAACTGTGTGTCCCCAGATGTGTTGGCCTTCAACTCCCATAAATCCTAACAGCTGGTAAATTGGCTGGGATTTCTGGGAGTTGTAGGCCAAAACAACTGGGGACCCACAGGTTGAGAACCACTGCATTAAAGGAAGAAGAACCTTAAAATATTTCTGTAGTGATTCTCAAGATTAGAAAAACAGAGACTGTGAGTGTAGCGTATATGAAATAAAAACATTGCAGTGGGGAAAACATGCAAAAAACAGCGCAGAAGAAAACAGAGTATAACTCATACAGAATATAATCCTAATCTATATAAATAAAAATGTAATGCTCGTTTGTGGGATTAACATAACTCAAAAACCACTGGACGAATTGACACCAAATTTGGACACAATACACCTATCAGGCCAACAAGTGACCATCACTCATAAAAACACTGAAAAACACAGCAGAAGGGACTTAAAAAGCCAAAACAAAAAAAATACATTACAACGCATACACAAAACCACGTATGTTGTAGTAGAGTGTGCTGAGCAAGCTACAACGTGGAGTAGTAGGGCAAAGAGGGCTGCTCAGGTGTCGGATCAAGAGCAGAAAAGAAGCGAATTAGGGAAATATTCATGACACCTACAGATACTGAGTCATTCGAAGGGTTTACTGAATCTGAGATGGAGGAGGAGGGAGAGGAATGTAGAGGTTTGAAGCGGGTTACTCGGGATCAAGGGTCAGATGAAGAGAGAGAAAGAAAGGGGATCCATGAAATACTTAATGCTCCAACTGAGGAAGAAGACTTCATGGGGTTCACAGGGACTGATGGGACTGGGAGTGATGACGGGGAGGAGGATGGACTAGATTGGACCCGTGTGCAAGAGATCAGGGACATATGTACTCAACCTACATCAAGTGAGGAGTTTGAAGGGTTCTCAGGAGACTGGCAACCTGGAAATACATGGGGTGATCTAAGTCTTGAGAGACGCTGGAAGAACTGGAGGGACAGGCGGTGGTGAGCAGCTGTGGAAGCAAAAGCACTTGAGAGCGATGAGGACAGGGTGGAGTCCAGCTCCACCTCTGATGAGGAGTTATAGCATAAAAGTAAGGTATCAAACTATTGGAACTTTGCAGTAGGCAAAGTGTTTTATTGGGCTTGGGACTTTGTTACTGCCTTTACTGTTGCCTTGGGTCCTGGGACTGCAGATCGTTGTGCTTCCGTGCTTCTATCATCTGGAATCCTGTAAGTGCTGACTTCTACTCCTGCTGATTTCGGATTGTTTTTTGACGACGACATCGCGTTTTGGACTTCTATTACAACTTTTGGACGTGTTTTGACCCTGGACTGTTTCCTGACTTCGTTTTTGCTTGCTCCCACCTTGCTTTGTTGTGCCTTGTGAACTCTGTTATTTTCAAGCAGTTTGCTTATGGTTTTTGTTAAACCGGATTATATCTCTGCATAATCCGGATTATTCTCCAAGTTGCGTTTTTTGCTTAGCAGTTGCTACAGACTTTGTTTTATTGTTAGACTCACTGAATTCAAGTGTTTCTTAGCTATTTTTGTTCATTAATAAACTCTGTTGGACCTTTATCCTTGTGTTTGGCTCTGTTAAGGCTTCTGGTACATGACAACATATATATGCAAACACACATGCATACACATATACACAAATACACACACACATACACACACACAACACATATACACAGACTGGGCCACAGTAATGTGTGACAGGGCATGGCTTGTGTTCTATAAAATAACAATCAACAACTGATGACCACTATGGGGAAAATGGATATATAGAAGCAACATTATACATGACCACAATGTGATTTAAAAAGACAGGGTAAGGCAAGATTTTGTAAAATGAGTGATGACTAGAAATTATTCTTATCGAGAGGTACTGATGAAACATTACTGAGTGGGGAGTACCTAAGAGGCTGCAGTACAGATGGTGTAGCAGTGACATAGACAACGGCAGACATCTGGCAGGCAGGTGTTAGATGTTGGTGGCTAGCCAGGAACTCAAACTTATCTTTGTGGCAACAAATGTAACTGCAGTGAAGGTGTTGAGCAGAGAGAGAAGCAGAGCAGAAAAGCAGAACAAATTGGCTGTCAGCCTTTGCACACTGAAAGCTCAGGCGCAGGACCACAGTCTCTGGTGACACACATTTCCTCCATCAAAAATCATTTTGGAGAATTTCTTCTCTGCAAGAAAATCTGGTAGAGCAGATGTGTTATTGTTCTTCAGTTCAGCTGTCAGTTTGGCTTCATGGACTTCTAAGACTGCTATTAAACCTGGCGTTACTCCCTGCAATGCTAATGATGCAGCTCTCATATGGAAAAGGTTTTTTCCCCCCAACTATCCAGTTTGCAGAATAAACAACTAGATTTTAATCTGCCTTTCTTAGGGTCTGTCCATATTCATAGGAAATCAACAATTAAAGCATTCATGCTTAGATAATCATCCAATCTCTGTTTCAAAGCTTTTGACGATGGAAAGTCCACCATGGCCCAGAACAGTCTATTCCCTGTTGAACAGTTTTTGACCTTTGACAATTCTTTCTAATGTTCAGTAGAATCTTCTTTTCAATAATTTGAATCTATTTGCTTAGGCTTACAGCCTGTGTTGGACGGGGTTACACTCCCCCTGAAGATGCAGGTTTGTAGCTTGGGTGTTAACCTGGATTCATCGCTAAGCCTTGAACCCCAGGTTTCGGCGGTGGCCAGGAGAGCTTTTGCACAGTTAAAACTTGTGTGCCAGCTGTGCCCGTATCTTGGGAAGTCTGACTTGGCCATGGTAGTCCATGCTCTGGTTAAATCCCGTATAGACTACTACAACGTGCTCTAAGTGGGATTGTCTTTGAAGACTGTCTGGAAACTTCAAAGGCTCCAACGGAAGGCAGCCAAATTAATAACAGGAGCAACACTCAGGGAGCATACAACTCCTCTGTTGCGCCAGCTGCACTGGCTGCCAGTTTGCTACTGGGCACAATTCAAAGTGCTGGCTTTAGCCTATAAAGCCCTAAATGGTTTTGGCCCAACTTGCCTATCTGAATGGACTTGCTAGGACTTTAAGATCCTTATGAACTTGCTAGGACTTTAAGATCATCCGGGGAGGCACTGCTCTCAATCCCACCTGTGTCACAAACACGTTTGGTGGGGATGAGAGACAGGGCCTTCTCCCTCAACTATGGAATGCCCTTTCTGGGGACATTAGATTGGCCCCCTCCCTCTTAACATTTTGGAAAGATTCAAGATTTGGTTGTTTGAGCAAGCGGCTGAAAATGCAAGGTAAAAGACAAGGAATTGGAACGACTTTAAGATGATGAGAGGAGACAATGTTTTTTTTTTGGGGGGGGGGGTTGTTGTAGGTTTTTCCGGACTATATGGCCATGTTCTAGAGGCATTTTCTCTTGACGTTTCGCCTGCATCTATGGTAAG